>NW_026778196.1:1250000-1875000 GCF_025265405.1 Mesoplodon densirostris | reverse complement strand
ACACCTGTCATCACAATGCTCCATGCCTTTGTCAGCAAAATGCTACATGGCCTTGTCATTACAATGCTCTATGCGCTTGTCATCACAATACTCGATTACCATTGTCATCACAATCCTCCATGAACCTTGGGATCACATTGCTTCATGCCCTTGTCATCACAATGCTACATACTCCTTGAAATCAAAATGATCCATGACCTCTGTCATCACAATGCTCCAAACACTTGTGATCACAATGTTCCATAACAGTTGTCCTCACAACGCTCCAAGATGCCTGTCATCACAATACTCCATACACTTTTCATCACAATTCTCCATGACCTTTGTCATCACAATTCTCAATACACTTTTCATCACAGTGCTCGCTGACACTTGTCGTCAGTATGCTCCATGAAACCTATCATGACAAGGCTCCATGCCTTTTTCATCACAATGATCCATGCCCTTTTCATCAAAATGCTCCAAGACCCCTGTAATCACAATGCTCCATGCCCTTGCCATCCAAAGCTCCATGACGCATGTCATCAGAATGTTCCATGGACTTCTCATCACAATGCTCCCTGCTCTTGTCATCACAAAGCACTAAGACCCCTGTAATCACAATGCTCCATGCCCCTTTTCATCTCAATGCTCCTAGGAACCCTGTCAGCACAATGAACAATGCCCATCATCATAATGATTCAGGCAATTGTCATCACAATCAAATCAAAATGCTCCATGACCTCTGTCATCACAATGCTCAAAATCCTGGTGATCACAATGTTGAATAACACTTATCATCACAACACCCCATGACGCTCATCATCACAATGATCCATGGTCGTCTCATCACAAGGCTCCATGACCTTTGTCATCAAAATTCTCAATAAACTTGTCATCACAATGCTCGCTGACACTTGTCGTCAGAATGCTCCTTGAACCATGTCACAAAAAGGCTCCATGTCGTTTTAATCAAAAAGCCCCATGCCGTTTTCATCCCAATGCTGCATGCCATTGTCATCCAAATACACCACAGGCTTGTCATCAGAATGCTCCATGACCCTTGTCATCACAATTCTCCATGCACTTGTCAGCACAATGCTCCCTGACCCTTGTCATCACAATGCTCCAAGCCATTGTCATCACAATGCTCCATTACCATTGTCATCAGAATCCTCCATGACACTTGGCATCACAATGCTCCATGCCATTGTCATCACAATGCTCCATGTCTTTGTCAGCAAAATGCTAAATGACCTTGTCATTACAATCCTCTATGCGCTTGTCATCACAATACTCCATTTCCATTGTCATCACAATCCTCCATCAACCTTGGGATCACAATACTCCATTTCCATTGTCATCACAATCCTCCATCAACCTTGGGATCACATTGCTTCATGCCCTTGTCATCACAATGCTCCATGCTCCTTGAAATCAAAATGATCCATGACCTCTGTCATCACAATGCTCCAAACCCTTGTGATCACATTGTTCCATAACACTTGTCATCACAACGCTCAATGATGCCTGTCATCACAATACTCCATGCCCTTTTCATCACAATGCTCCATGACCTTTGTCATCACAATTCTCAATACACTTGTGATCACAATGCTCCCTGACACTTGTCATCAGAATGCTCCTTGAAACCCGTCACGAAAAGGCTCCATGCCTTTTTCTTCACAATGCCCCATGCCATTTTCATCACAATGTTCCATACCATTGTCATCAAAATACTGCACAAGCTTGTCATCAGAATGCTCCCGGACCCTTGTCATCACAATGCTCCATTACCTTTCTCATCAGAATCCTCCATGACACTTGGCATCACAGTGCTACATGCCATTGTCATCACAATGGGCCATTACATATGTCATCACAATGCTCCCTGACACTTATCTTCACAATACTGCATGACCTGGTCATCACAATGCTCCATGCCCTTGTCATCACAATAGGCCATTCCAACTGTCATCGCAATGAACCATGAAAGTTATTAGACCAATGTTCCATTCCCTTGTCATCACAATGCTCCATGCCCTTGTTATCACAATGCTCCATGACCCCTGTCATCACAATGCTCCGTTACTCCAATCATCACAATGCTTCATGACTTTGTCATCACAGTGGTCCATGCCCTCACCATCAACAGTCTCTGTGACATTTTTAACCCCAACGCTCCATGAACTTTTCATCACAATGCTCCGTGACCCTTGTCATCACAATGCTACATGCCTTTGTTAGAACAATGCTCCATGACACTTGTCATCACAATGTGCCATGCGCTTTTCATCACAATGATCCACAACCTTGTCATCGCTATGCTCCATAAACCTTGTAATCACAATGCTCCATGCACTTCTCATCCAAATGCTCTCTCACATGAGATATCACAATGTTCCATCACTAGTCATCAAAATCCTCCCTCACCCCTGTTATCACAATGTTCAATAACCCTTGTCATCACCATGCTACATCCCCTTATCAGCACAATGTTCCATGACCCCTGACATCACAATGTTCTATATCCCCTGTCATCAAAATGCTCCATGACCCATTTCATCCCAAAGCTCCATGACCGCTGGCATCACAATGTTCTATAAGGCCTGTCATCAAAATGTTCCATTACACTTTTCATCAAATTGCTGCATGAACATGTCATCAAAATGCTCCCTGCCCTTCTCATCACAATGCACCACACCCTTGTCACCAAAAAGCTCCATGACCATTGCCCTCACTAAGCTCCATGACCCTTGGCATCACAATGCTCCATGTCATTGTCATCACAATGCTCCATGAACCTTCTCATCACATTGCTCCATGCCCTTGTCATCACAAAGCTCCATGACTCTTGTCATCACAATGCTCGATGCCCTTTTCATCACAATGCTCCATGCCCTTGTCATTACAATCCTCCATCACCCATGTATCACAGTGTACCGTGCACTTGTCATCACAATGCTCCATGCCCACTCTCATCACAATAATCCATGAAACATTTCAGACTAATGCTCAATGCCCTTCTCATCACAATGCTCCATTACCTCTGTCATAACAATGCTCCATGACACCTGACATGACAATGCTCCATGCCCTTGTCATCACAATGCTCCAAGACCCTCATAATCACAAGTTTCCATGCCCCTTTTCATCAGAATGCTTCATTAGACTTGTCATCACAATTCTCCATGGTCATCTCATCACAATGCTCCAGGACCTTGTCATCTCCATTCTCCATTCCCTTGTCATCACAATGCTTCATGACCCCTGTCATCACAATACTCCATGAAAATTTTCAGCCCAATGCTCCATTACCTTCTCATCACAATGCTCCATGACCAATATCATCACAATGCTCCATGACCACTGTCATCACAACACTCCATGACACCTGACAACACAATGATCAGGGACTCCTGTCATCACAATGCTCCAAGACCCCTGTAATCACAATGCTCCATGACCCCTGTCATCACAATACTCCATGAACATTTTCAGCCTAATGCTCCATGACCCTTGTCATCAAATTGATCCATGCCCTTGTCATCCCAATGTTCCATAACCACTGTATTCACAATGCTCCTTGACGCTTGTCATCACAGTGCTCCATGACACCTGTCATCACAATGCTCCATGAATTTGTCAGCAAAATGCTACATGACCTTTTCATTACAATGCTCTATGCGCTTGTCATCACAGTACTCCATTACCATTGTCATCACTATTCGCCATGAACATTGGGATCACATTGCTTCATGCCCTTGTCATCACAATGCTCCATGCTCCTTGAAATCAACATGATCCATAACCTCTATCATCACAATGCTCCAAACCCTTGTGATCACAATGTTCCACAACACTTGTCCTCACAATGCTCCATGATGCCTGTCATCACAATACTCCATGCCCTTTTCATCACAATGCTCCATGACCTTTGTCATCACAATTATCAATACACTTGTCATCACAATGCTCCCTGACTCTTGTCGTCAGAATGCTCCTTGAACCGTGTCACGAAAAGGCTCCATGCCTTTTTCATCACAAAGCCCCATGCCATTTTCATCCCAATGCTCCATGCCATTGTCATCAAAATACTCCACAAGCTTGTCATCAGAATGCTCCGTGACCCTTGTCATCACAATTCTCCATGCACTTGTCAGCACAATGCACCCTGACCCTTGTCATCACAATGCTCCAAGCCATTGTCATCAAAATACTCCACAAGCTTGTCATCAGAATGCTCACTGACACTTGTCATCACAATGCTCCAAGCCATTATCATCACAATGCTCCATTACCTTTGTCATCAGAATCCTCCATGACACTTGGCATCACAATGCTCCATGCCATTGTCATCAAAATGGGCCATTACATATGTCATCACAATGCTCCCTGACACATCTCTTCACCATACTTCATGCCCTTGTCTTAACAATGCGCCATTCAAACTGTCATCACAATAATCCATGAAACTTATTAGACCAATGCTCCATGCCCTTGTCATCACAATGCTCCATGACCTTGTTATCACAATGTTCCAAGACCCCTGTAATCAGAATGCTCCATGCCCCTTTTCATCAGTATGCTCCATGAGACTTTTCATCACATGGTTCCATGGTTTTCTCATCATAATGCTCCAGGAACTTGTCATCACAATGCTTCACAACATTGTCATGAAAATTCTCAATGGCACTTGTCATCATAATGCTCCAAGCCCTAGTCATCACAATGCTCCATGATATTGGTCATCACAATCCTCCCTTACATTTGGCATCACAATGCTCCATGCCATTGTCATCGCAATGGACCAGGATATATGTCATCACAATACCCTGACACCTCTCTTCACAATACTCCATGCCCTTATCATCACAAAGCTCCATGCCCTTGTCTTCACAATGCACCATGTCCACTGTCATCACAATAATCTATGAAAATTGTCAGACCAAAGCTCCATGACCCTGTCATCACAATTCTCCATGCCCTTGTCATCACAATGCTCCATGTCCCCTGTCATCACAATGCTCGGTGACTCCAGTCATAACAATGCTTCATAAAGTTTGTCATCACAGCAGTCCATGCCCACGTCATCACAAGGCTCTGTGACCTTTGTAACCACAATGCTCCATGAACTTTTCATCACAATGCTCCATGACCCTTGTCCTCACAATGCTCCATGCCTTTGTCAGAACAATTCTCCATGACCCTTGTCATCACAATGTGCCATGCGCTTTTCATCACAATGATCCACAACCTTGTCATCACTATGCTCAATAAACCTTGTAATCACAATGCTCCATGCACTTTTCCTCCAAATGCTCTCTCACATGAGATATCACAATGTTCCATCACTAGTCATCACAATCCTCCCTCACCCCAGTTATCACAATGTACCATGACCCCTGTCATCACAATGCTACATCCCCTTATCAACACAATATTCCATGACACCTGACATCACAATGTTCCATAACCACTGTCATCAAAATGCTCCATGACCCTTTTCATCCCAAAGCTCCATGATCCCTGGCCACACAATGTTCAATAACCCCTGTCATCAAAATATTCCATTACACTTTTCATCAAATTGCTGCATGACCCTGTCATCAAAATGCTGCCTGCCTTTCTCATCACAATGCACCACACCCTTGTCATCAAAATGCTCCATGACCTTTGTCATCCCAAAGCTCCATGACACTTGGCATCACAATGCTCCATGTCATTGTCATCACAATGCTCCATGAACCCAGTCATCACATTGCTCCATGCCCTTGTCATCACAAAGCTCAATAACACTTGTCATCACAATGCTCGATGCCTTTCTCATCACAATGCTCCATGCCCTTGTCATTACAATCCTCCATGACCCATGTATCACAGTGTTCCGTGCCCTTGTCATCACAATGCTCCATGCCCCATCTCATCACAATAATCCATGAAACATTTCAGACCAATGCTCAATGCCCTTCTCATCACAATGCTCCATTACTTCTGTCATAACAATGCTCCAATACCCCTGCCATCACAATGTTCCACGGCCTTGTTATCACAAGGCTCCATGACCCTTGTCATCAAAATAGCCCAAGACCCCTGTAATCACAATGCTCAATGCCCTAGTCATAACAAAGCTCGATGACGCATGTCATCAGAAAGTTCCATGGCCTTCTCCTCAAAATGCTCCATGCCCTTGTCATCACAATGCTCGAAGACCCCAGTAATCACAATGCTCCATGCCCCTTTTCATCAGAATGCTCCATGAGACTTGTCATCACAAGTCTCCTTGGTCATCTCATAACAATGCTCCAGGACCTTGTCATCACCATGCTCCATTCCCTTGTCATCACAATGCTCCATGACCCCTGTCATCACAATACTCCATGAAAATTTTCAGCCCAATGCTCCATGACATTCTCATCACAATGCTCCATGACCAATATCATCACAATGCTCCAAGACCACAGTCATCACAACACTCCATCACACCAGACAACACAATGATCCGGGACTCTTGTCATCACAATGCTCCAAGACCGCTCTAATGACAATGCTCCATGACCCCTGTCATCACAACACTTCATGAACATTTTCAGCCCAATGCTCCATGACCCTTGTCATCACAATGATATATGCCCTTCTCATCCCAATGCTCCATGACCCCTGTATTCACAATGCTCCATGACGCTTGTCATCACAGTGCTCCATGACACCTGTCATCACAATGCTCCATGCCTTTGTCAGCAAAATGCTACATGACCTTGTCATTACAATGCTCTATGTGCTTATCATCACAATACTCCATTACCATTGTCATCACAATCCTCAATGAACCTTGGGATCACATTGCTTCATGCCCTTGTCATCACAATGCTCCATGCTCCTTGAAATGAAAATGATCCATGACCTCTGTCATCACAATGCTCCAAACCCTTGTGATCACAATGTTCCATAACACTTGTCATCACTATGATCCATGATGTCTGTCATCACAATACTCCATGCCCTTTTCATCACAGTGCTCCTTGAAATTTGTCATCACAATTCTCAATACACTTGTCATCACAATGCTCCCTGACACTTGTCGTCAGAATGCTCCTTGAACCGTGTCACGAAAAGGCTCCATGCCATTTTCATCACAAATCCACATGCCGTTTTCATCCCAGTGCTCCATGCCATTGTCATCAAAATACTCCACAAGTTTGTCATCAGAATGCTCCATGACGCTTGTCATCACAATTCTCCATGCAGTTGTCAGCAAAATGCTCCCTGACCCTTATCATCACAATGCTCCAAGCCATTGTCATCACAATGCTCCATTACCTTTGTCATCAGAATCCTCCATGACACTTGGCATCACAATGCTCCATGCCATTGTCATCACAATGGGCCATTACATATGTCATCACAATGCTCCCTGACACCTCTCTTCACAATACTGCATAACCTGGTCATCACAATGCTCCATGCCCTTGTCATCACAATGTGCCATTCCAACTCTCATCACAATAATCCATGAAAATTATTAGACCAATGCTCCTTGCCCTTGTTATCACAATGTTCCAAGTCCACTGTAATCAGAATGCTCCATGCCCCTTTTCACCAGAATGCTCCATATGACATGTCATCAGAAGGCTCCATGGATTTCTCATCACAATGCTCCATGACCTTTGTCATCACAATGCTCCAAGACCCATGTAATCACAATGCTTCATGCCCCTGTCATCGCAATGGACCATGACATTTGGCATCACAATACTCCATGGCATTGTCTTTGAAATTGACCATGACATATGTCATCACAATGCCCCCTTACACCAGTTTTCACAATACTCCATGCCCTTGTCATCACAATGCTCCATGCCCTTGTCATCACAATGCACCATGTCCAATGTCATCACAATAATCTATTAAACTTGTCAGACCAATGCTCCATGCCCCTGTCATCACAATGTTCCATGCCCTTGTCATCACAATGCTCCATGACCCTTGTCATCACAATGCTCCGTGACTCCAGTCATCACAATGCTTCATAACGTTTGTCATCACAAAGGTCCATGCCTGCGTCATCGCAAGGCTCTGTGACCTTTGTGACCACAATGCTCCATGAACTTTTCATCACAATTCTCCGTGACCCTTGTCATCACAATGCTCCATGCCTTTTTCAGAACAATGCTCCATGACCCTTGTCATCACAATGTGCCAGGTGCTTTACACCACAATGATCCACAACCTTGTCATCGCTATGCTCCATAAACCTTGTAATCACAATGCTCCATGAACTTCTCATCCAAATACTCTCTCACATGAGATATCACAATGTTCCATCACTAGTCATCACAATCCTCCCTCACCCCTGTTATCACAATGTTCCATGACCCCTGTCATCACAATGCTACATCCCCTTATCAGCACAATTTTCCATGACCCCTGACATCACAATGTTCCATAACCCCTGTCATCAAAATGCTCCATGACCATTTTCATCCCAAAGCTCTATGACCCCTGGCATCACAATGTTCATTAACCCCTGTCATCAAAATATTACATTACATTTTTCATCAAATTGCTGCATGACCCTGTCATCAAAATGCTCCCTGCCCTTCTCATCACAATGCACCACACACTTGTCATCAAAATGCTCCATGACCATGGTCATCACTAAGCTCCATGAACCTTGGCGTCACAATGCTCCATGCCATGGTCATCACAATGCTCCATGAACCCTCTCATCACATTGCTCCATGCCCTTGTCATCACAAAGCTCCATGACACTTGTCATCACAATGCTCGATGCCCTTCTCATCACAATGCTCCATGTCCTTGTCATTAAAATCCTCCATCACCCATGTATCACAGTGTACCGTGCCCTTGTCATCACAATGCGCCATGCCCACTGTCATCACAATAATCCATGAAACATTTCAGACCAATGCTCAATGCACTTCTCATCACAATGCTCCATTACCACTCTCAACAATGCTCCATGACCCCTGCCATCACAATGTTCCACGGCCTTGTGATCACAAGACTAAATGACCATTGTCATCAAAATGCTCCAAAACCCATGTAATCACAATGCTCCATGCCCTTGTCATCACAGAGCTCCATGACGCATGTCATCAGAATGTTCCATGGCCTTCTCCACACAATGCTCCATGCCCTTGTTATCACAATGCTCCAAGACACTCGTAATCACAATGCTCCATGCCCCTTTTCATCAGAAGGCTCCATGATATTTGTCATCACAAGTCTCCATGGTCAACTCATCACAATGCTCCAAGACCTTGTCATCACCATGCTCCATTCACTTGTCATCACAATGCTCCATGACTCCTGTCATCACAATACTCCATGAACATTTTCAGCCCAATGCTCCATTACCTTCTCATCACAATGCTCCATGACCAATATCATCACAATGCTCCATGACCACTGTCATCACAACACTCCATGACACCTGACAACACAACGATCCGGGACTCTTGTCATCACAATGCTCCAAGACCATGCAATCACAATGCTCCATGACCCCTGTCATCACAATACTCCATGAACATTTTCAGCCCAATGCTCCATGACCCTTGTCATCACAATGATCCATGCCCTTGTCATCCCAATGTTCCATGACCCCTGTATTCACAGTGCTCCGTGACGCTTGTCATCACAGTGCTCCATGACACCTGTCATCACAATGCTCCATGCCTTTGTCAGCAAAATGCTACATGGCCGTGTCATTACAATGCTCTATGCGCTTGTCATCACAATACTCGATTACCATTGTCATCACAATCCTCCATGAACCTTGGGATCACATTGCTTCATGCCCTTGTCATCACAATGCTACATACTCCTTGAAATCAAAATGATCCATGACCTCTGTCATCACAATGCTCCAAACACTTGTGATCACAATGTTCCATAACAGTTGTCCTCACAACGCTCCAAGATGCCTGTCATCACAATACTCCATACACTTTTCATCACAATTCTCCATGACCTTTGTCATCACAATTCTCAATACACTTTTCATCACAGTGCTCGCTGACACTTGTCGTCAGTATGCTCCATGAAACCTATCATGACAAGGCTCCATGCCTTTTTCATCACAATGATCCATGCCCTTTTCATCAAAATGCTCCAAGACCCCTGTAATCACAATGCTCCATGCCCTTGCCATCCAAAGCTCCATGACGCATGTCATCAGAATGTTCCATGGACTTCTCATCACAATGCTCCCTGCTCTTGTCATCACAAAGCACTAAGACCCCTGTAATCACAATGCTCCATGCCCCTTTTCATCTCAATGCTCCTAGGAACCCTGTCAGCACAATGAACAATGCCCATCATCATAATGATTCAGGCAATTGTCATCACAATCAAATCAAAATGCTCCATGACCTCTGTCATCACAATGCTCAAAATCCTGGTGATCACAATGTTGAATAACAATTATCATCACAACACCCCATGACGCTCATCATCACAATGATCCATGGTCGTCTCATCACAAGGCTCCATGACCTTTGTCATCAAAATTCTCAATAAACTTGTCATCACATTGCTCGCTGACACTTGTCGTCAGAATGCTCCTTGAACCATGTCACAAAAAGGCTCCATGTCGTTTGCATCAAAAAGCCCCATGCCGTTTTCATCCCAATGCTGCATGCCATTGTCATCCAAATACACCACAGGCTTGTCATCAGAATGCTCCATGACCCTTGTCATCACAATTCTCCATGCACTTGTCAGCACAATGCTCCCTGACCCTTGTCATCACAATGCTCCAAGCCATTGTCATCACAATGCTCCATTACCATTGTCATCAGAATCCTCCATGACACTTGGCATCACAATGCTCCATGCCATTGTCATCACAATGCTCCATGTCTTTGTCAGCAAAATGCTAAATGACCTTGTCATTACAATCCTCTATGCGCTTGTCATCACAATACTCCATTTCCATTGTCATCACAATCCTCCATCAACCTTGGGATCACAATACTCCATTTCCATTGTCATCACAATCCTCCATCAACCTTGGGATCACATTGCTTCATGCCCTTGTCATCACAATGCTCCATGCTCCTTGAAATCAAAATGATCCATGACCTCTGTCATCACAATGCTCCAAACCCTTGTGATCACATTGTTCCATAACACTTGTCATCACAACGCTCAATGATGCCTGTCATCACAATACTCCATGCCCTTTTCATCACAATGCTCCATGACCTTTGTCATCACAATTCTCAATACACTTGTGATCACAATGCTCCCTGACACTTGTCATCAGAATGCTCCTTGAAACCCGTCACGAAAAGGCTCCATGCCTTTTTCTTCACAATGCCCCATGCCATTTTCATCACAATGTTCCATACCATTGTCATCAAAATACTGCACAAGCTTGTCATCAGAATGCTCCCGGACCCTTGTCATCACAATGCTCCATTACCTTTCTCATCAGAATCCTCCATGACACTTGGCATCACAGTGCTACATGCCATTGTCATCACAATGGGCCATTACATATGTCATCACAATGCTCCCTGACACTTATCTTCACAATACTGCATGACCTGGTCATCACAATGCTCCATGCCCTTGTCATCACAATAGGCCATTCCAACTGTCATCGCAATGAACCATGAAAGTTATTAGACCAATGTTCCATTCCCTTGTCATCACAATGCTCCATGCCCTTGTTATCACAATGCTCCATGACCCCTGTCATCACAATGCTCCGTTACTCCAATCATCACAATGCTTCATGACTTTGTCATCACAGTGGTCCATGCCCTCACCATCAACAGTCTCTGTGACATTTTTAACCCCAACGCTCCATGAACTTTTCATCACAATGCTCCGTGACCCTTGTCATCACAATGCTACATGCCTTTGTTAGAACAATGCTCCATGACACTTGTCATCACAATGTGCCATGCGCTTTTCATCACAATGATCCACAACCTTGTCATCGCTATGCTCCATAAACCTTGTAATCACAATGCTCCATGCACTTCTCATCCAAATGCTCTCTCACATGAGATATCACAATGTTCCATCACTAGTCATCAAAATCCTCCCTCACCCCTGTTATCACAATGTTCAATAACCCTTGTCATCACCATGCTACATCCCCTTATCAGCACAATGTTCCATGACCCCTGACATCACAATGTTCTATATCCCCTGTCATCAAAATGCTCCATGACCCATTTCATCCCAAAGCTCCATGACCGCTGGCATCACAATGTTCTATAAGGCCTGTCATCAAAATGTTCCATTACACTTTTCATCAAATTGCTGCATGAACATGTCATCAAAATGCTCCCTGCCCTTCTCATCACAATGCACCACACCCTTGTCACCAAAAAGCTCCATGACCATTGCCCTCACTAAGCTCCATGACCCTTGGCATCACAATGCTCCATGTCATTGTCATCACAATGCTCCATGAACCTTCTCATCACATTGCTCCATGCCCTTGTCATCACAAAGCTCCATGACTCTTGTCATCACAATGCTCGATGCCCTTTTCATCACAATGCTCCATGCCCTTGTCATTACAATCCTCCATCACCCATGTATCACAGTGTACCGTGCACTTGTCATCACAATGCTCCATGCCCACTCTCATCACAATAATCCATGAAACATTTCAGACTAATGCTCAATGCCCTTCTCATCACAATGCTCCATTACCTCTGTCATAACAATGCTCCATGACACCTGACATGACAATGCTCCATGCCCTTGTCATCACAATGCTCCAAGACCCTCATAATCACAAGTTTCCATGCCCCTTTTCATCAGAATGCTTCATTAGACTTGTCATCACAATTCTCCATGGTCATCTCATCACAATGCTCCAGGACCTTGTCATCTCCATTCTCCATTCCCTTGTCATCACAATGCTTCATGACCCCTGTCATCACAATACTCCATGAAAATTTTCAGCCCAATGCTCCATTACCTTCTCATCACAATGCTCCATGACCAATATCATCACAATGCTCCATGACCACTGTCATCACAACACTCCATGACACCTGACAACACAATGATCAGGGACTCCTGTCATCACAATGCTCCAAGACCCCTGTAATCACAATGCTCCATGACCCCTGTCATCACAATACTCCATGAACATTTTCAGCCTAATGCTCCATGACCCTTGTCATCAAATTGATCCATGCCCTTGTCATCCCAATGTTCCATAACCACTGTATTCACAATGCTCCTTGACGCTTGTCATCACAGTGCTCCATGACACCTGTCATCACAATGCTCCATGAATTTGTCAGCAAAATGCTACATGACCTTTTCATTACAATGCTCTATGCGCTTGTCATCACAGTACTCCATTACCATTGTCATCACTATTCGCCATGAACATTGGGATCACATTGCTTCATGCCCTTGTCATCACAATGCTCCATGCTCCTTGAAATCAACATGATCCATAACCTCTATCATCACAATGCTCCAAACCCTTGTGATCACAATGTTCCACAACACTTGTCCTCACAATGCTCCATGATGCCTGTCATCACAATACTCCATGCCCTTTTCATCACAATGCTCCATGACCTTTGTCATCACAATTATCAATACACTTGTCATCACAATGCTCCCTGACTCTTGTCGTCAGAATGCTCCTTGAACCGTGTCACGAAAAGGCTCCATGCCTTTTTCATCACAAAACCCCATGCCATTTTCATCCCAATGCTCCATGCCATTGTCATCAAAATACTCCACAAGCTTGTCATCAGAATGCTCCGTGACCCTTGTCATCACAATTCTCCATGCACTTGTCAGCACAATGCACCCTGACCCTTGTCATCACAATGCTCCAAGCCATTGTCATCAAAATACTCCACAAGCTTGTCATCAGAATGCTCACTGACACTTGTCATCACAATGCTCCAAGCCATTATCATCACAATGCTCCATTACCTTTGTCATCAGAATCCTCCATGACACTTGGCATCACAATGCTCCATGCCATTGTCATCAAAATGGGCCATTACATATGTCATCACAATGCTCCCTGACACATCTCTTCACCATACTTCATGCCCTTGTCTTAACAATGCGCCATTCAAACTGTCATCACAATAATCCATGAAACTTATTAGACCAATGCTCCATGCCCTTGTCATCACAATGCTCCATGACCTTGTTATCACAATGTTCCAAGACCCCTGTAATCAGAATGCTCCATGCCCCTTTTCATCAGTATGCTCCATGAGACTTTTCATCACATGGTTCCATGGTTTTCTCATCATAATGCTCCAGGAACTTGTCATCACAATGCTTCACAACATTGTCATGAAAATTCTCAATGGCACTTGTCATCATAATGCTCCAAGCCCTAGTCATCACAATGCTCCATGATATTGGTCATCACAATCCTCCCTTACATTTGGCATCACAATGCTCCATGCCATTGTCATCGCAATGGACCAGGATATATGTCATCACAATACCCTGACACCTCTCTTCACAATACTCCATGCCCTTATCATCACAAAGCTCCATGCCCTTGTCTTCACAATGCACCATGTCCACTGTCATCACAATAATCTATGAAAATTGTCAGTCCAAAGCTCCATGACCCTGTCATCACAATTCTCCATGCCCTTGTCATCACAATGCTCCATGTCCCCTGTCATCACAATGCTCGGTGACTCCAGTCATAACAATGCTTCATAAAGTTTGTCATCACAGCAGTCCATGCCCACGTCATCACAAGGCTCTGTGACCTTTGTAACCACAATGCTCCATGAACTTTTCATCACAATGCTCCATGACCCTTGTCCTCACAATGCTCCATGCCTTTGTCAGAACAATTCTCCATGACCCTTGTCATCACAATGTGCCATGCGCTTTTCATCACAATGATCCACAACCTTGTCATCACTATGCTCAATAAACCTTGTAATCACAATGCTCCATGCACTTTTCCTCCAAATGCTCTCTCACATGAGATATCACAATGTTCCATCACTAGTCATCACAATCCTCCCTCACCCCAGTTATCACAATGTACCATGACCCCTGTCATCACAATGCTACATCCCCTTATCAACACAATATTCCATGACACCTGACATCACAATGTTCCATAACCACTGTCATCAAAATGCTCCATGACCCTTTTCATCCCAAAGCTCCATGATCCCTGGCCACACAATGTTCAATAACCCCTGTCATCAAAATATTCCATTACACTTTTCATCAAATTGCTGCATGACCCTGTCATCAAAATGCTGCCTGCCTTTCTCATCACAATGCACCACACCCTTGTCATCAAAATGCTCCATGACCTTTGTCATCCCAAAGCTCCATGACACTTGGCATCACAATGCTCCATGTCATTGTCATCACAATGCTCCATGAACCCAGTCATCACATTGCTCCATGCCCTTGTCATCACAAAGCTCAATAACACTTGTCATCACAATGCTCGATGCCTTTCTCATCACAATGCTCCATGCCCTTGTCATTACAATCCTCCATGACCCATGTATCACAGTGTTCCGTGCCCTTGTCATCACAATGCTCCATGCCCCATCTCATCACAATAATCCATGAAACATTTCAGACCAATGCTCAATGCCCTTCTCATCACAATGCTCCATTACTTCTGTCATAACAATGCTCCAATACCCCTGCCATCACAATGTTCCACGGCCTTGTTATCACAAGGCTCCATGACCCTTGTCATCAAAATAGCCCAAGACCCCTGTAATCACAATGCTCAATGCCCTAGTCATAACAAAGCTCGATGACGCATGTCATCAGAAAGTTCCATGGCCTTCTCCTCAAAATGCTCCATGCCCTTGTCATCACAATGCTCGAAGACCCCAGTAATCACAATGCTCCATGCCCCTTTTCATCAGAATGCTCCATGAGACTTGTCATCACAAGTCTCCTTGGTCATCTCATAACAATGCTCCAGGACCTTGTCATCACCATGCTCCATTCCCTTGTCATCACAATGCTCCATGACCCCTGTCATCACAATACTCCATGAAAATTTTCAGCCCAATGCTCCATGACATTCTCATCACAATGCTCCATGACCAATATCATCACAATGCTCCAAGACCACAGTCATCACAACACTCCATCACACCAGACAACACAATGATCCGGGACTCTTGTCATCACAATGCTCCAAGACCGCTCTAATGACAATGCTCCATGACCCCTGTCATCACAACACTTCATGAACATTTTCAGCCCAATTCTCCATGACCCTTGTCATCACAATGATATATGCCCTTCTCATCCCAATGCTCCATGACCCCTGTATTCACAATGCTCCATGACGCTTGTCATCACAGTGCTCCATGACACCTGTCATCACAATGCTCCATGCCTTTGTCAGCAAAATGCTACATGACCTTGTCATTACAATGCTCTATGTGCTTATCATCACAATACTCCATTACCATTGTCATCACAATCCTCAATGAACCTTGGGATCACATTGCTTCATGCCCTTGTCATCACAATGCTCCATGCTCCTTGAAATGAAAATGATCCATGACCTCTGTCATCACAATGCTCCAAACCCTTGTGATCACAATGTTCCATAACACTTGTCATCACTATGATCCATGATGTCTGTCATCACAATACTCCATGCCCTTTTCATCACAGTGCTCCATGAAATTTGTCATCACAATTCTCAATACACTTGTCATCACAATGCTCCCTGACACTTGTCGTCAGAATGCTCCTTGAACCGTGTCACGAAAAGGCTCCATGCCATTTTCATCACAAATCCACATGCCGTTTTCATCCCAGTGCTCCATGCCATTGTCATCAAAATACTCCACAAGTTTGTCATCAGAATGCTCCATGACGCTTGTCATCACAATTCTCCATGCACTTGTCAGCAAAATGCTCCCTGACCCTTATCATCACAATGCTCCAAGCCATTGTCATCACAATGCTCCATTACCTTTGTCATCAGAATCCTCCATGACACTTGGCATCACAATGCTCCATGCCATTGTCATCACAATGGGCCATTACATATGTCATCACAATGCTCCCTGACACCTCTCTTCACAATACTGCATAACCTGGTCATCACAATGCTACATGCCCTTGTCATCACAATGTGCCATTCCAACTCTCATCACAATAATCCATGAAAATTATTAGACCAATGCTCCTTGCCCTTGTTATCACAATGTTCCAAGTCCACTGTAATCAGAATGCTCCATGCCCCTTTTCATCAGAATGCTCCATATGACATGTCATCAGAAGGCTCCATGGATTTCTCATCACAATGCTCTATGACCTTTGTCATCACAATGCTCCAAGACCCATGTAATCACAATGCTTCATGCCCCTGTCATCGCAATGGACCATGACATTTGGCATCACAATACTCCATGGCATTGTCTTTGAAATTGACCATGACATATGTCATCACAATGCCCCCTTACACCAGTTTTCACAATACTCCATGCCCTTGTCATCACAATGCTCCATGCCCTTGTCATCACAATGCACCATGTCCAATGTCATCACAATAATCTATTAAACTTGTCAGACCAATGCTCCATGCCCCTGTCATCACATTGTTCCATGCCCTTGTCATCAGAATGCTCCATGACCCTTGTCATCACAATGCTCCGTGACTCCAGTCATCACAATGCTTCATAACGTTTGTCATCACAACGGTCCATGCCTGCGTCATCGCAAGGCTCTGTGACCTTTGTGACCACAATGCTCCATGAACTTTTCATCACAATTCTCGTGACCCTTGTCATCACAATGCTCCATGCCTTTTTCAGAACAATGCTCCATGACCCTTGTCATCACAATGTGCCATGTGCTTTACACCACAATGATCCACAACCTTGTCATCGCTATGCTCCATAAACCTTGTAATCACAATGCTCCATGAACTTCTCATACAAATACTCTCTCACATGAGATATCACAATGTTCCATCACTAGTCATCACAATCCTCCCTCACCCCTGTTATCACAATGTTCCATGACCCCTGTCATCACAATGCTACATCCCCTTATCAGCACAATTTTCCATGACCCCTGACATCACAATGTTCCATAACCCCTGTCATCAAAATGCTCCATGACCATTTTCATCCCAAAGCTCTATGACCCCTGGCATCACAATGTTCTATAACCCCTGTCATCAAAATATTACATTACATTTTTCATCAAATTGCTGCATGACCCTGTCATCAAAATGCTCCCTGCCCTTCTCATCACAATGCACCACACACTTGTCATCAAAATGCTCCATGACCATGGTCATCACTAAGCTCCATGAACCTTGGCATCACAATGCTCCATGCCATGGACATCACAATGCTCCATGAACCCTCTCATCACATTGCTCCCTGCACTTGTCATCACAAAGCCCCATGACACTTGTCATCACAATGCTCGATGCCCTTCTCATCACAATGCTCCATGTCCTTGTCATTACAATCCTCCATCACCCATGTATCACAGTGTACCGTGCCCTTGTCATCACAATGCGCCATGCCCACTGTCATCACAATAATCCATGAAACATTTCAGACCAATGCTCAATGCACTTCTCATCACAATGCTCCATTACCACTGTCAACAATGCTCCATGACCCCTGCCATCACAATGTTCCACGGCCTTGTGATCACAAGACTAAATGACCATTGTCATCAAAATGCTCCAAAACCCATGTAATCACAATGCTCCAAGCCCTTGTCATCACAGAGCTCTATGACGCATGTCATCAGAATGTTCCATGGCCTTCTCCACACAATGCTCCATGCCCTTGTCATCACAATGCTCCAAGACACTCGTAATCACAATGCTCCATGCCCCTTTTCATCAGAAGGCTCCATGATATTTGTCATCACAAGTCTCCATGGTCAACTCATCACAATGCTCCAAGACCTTGTCATCACCATGCTCCATTCCCTTGTCATCACAATGCTCCATGACTCCTGTCATCACAATACTCCATGAACATTTTCAGCCCAATGCTCCATGACCTTCTCATCACAATGCTCCATGACAAATATCATCACAATGCTCCATGACCACTGTCATCACAACACTCCATGACACCTGACAACACAACGATCCGGGACTCTTGTCATCACAATGCTCCAAGACCATGCAATCACAATGCTCCATGACCCCTGTCATCACAATACTCCATGAACATTTTCAGCCCAATGCTCCATGACCCTTGTCATCACAATGATCCATGCCCTTGTCATCCCAATGTTCCATGACCCCTGTATTCACAGTGCTCCGTGACGCTTGTCATCACAGTGCTCCATGACACCTGTCATCACAATGCTCCATGCCTTTGTCAGCAAAATGCTACATGGCCTTGTCATTACAATGCTCTATGCGCTTGTCATCACAATACTCGATTACCATTGTCATCACAATCCTCCATGAACCTTGGGATCACATTGCTTCATGCCCTTGTCATCACAATGCTACATACTCCTTGAAATCAAAATGATCCATGACCTCTGTCATCACAATGCTCCAAACCCTTGTGATCACAATGTTCCATAACAATTGTCCTCACAACGCTCCAAGATGCCTGTCATCACAATACTCCATACACTTTTCATCACAATTCTCCATGACATTTGTCATCACAATTCTCAATACACTTTTCATCACAGTGCTCCCTGACACTTGTCGTCAGTATGCTCCATGAAACCTATCATGACAAGGCTCCATGCCTTTTTCATCACAATGATCCATGCCCTTTTCATCAAAATGCTCCAAGACCCCTGTAATCACAATGCTCCATGCCCTTGCCATCCAAAGCTCCATGACGCATGTCATCAGAATGTTCCATGGACTTCTCATCACAATGCTCCCTGCTCTTGTCATCACAAAGCACTAAGACCCCTGTAATCACAATGCTCCATGCCCCTTTTTATCTCAATGCTCCTAGGAACCCTGTCAGCACAATGAACAATGCCCATCATCATAATGATTCAGGCAATTGTCATCACAATCAAATCAAAATGCTCCATGACCTCTGTCATCACAATGCTCAAAATCCTGGTGATCACAATGTTGAATAACACTTATCATCACAACACCCCATGACGCTCATCATCACAATGATCCATGGTCGTCTCATCACAAGGCTCCATGACCTTTGTCATCAAAATTCTCAATAAACTTGTCATCACAATGCTCGCTGACACTTGTCGTCAGAATGCTCCTTGAACCATGTCACAAAAAGGCTCCATGTCGTTTTCATCAAAAAGCCCCATGCCGTTTTCATCCCAATGCTGCATGCCATTGTCATCCAAATACACCACAGGCTTGTCATCAGAATGCTCCATGACCCTTGTCATCACAATTCTCCATGCACTTGTCAGCACAATGCTCCCTGACCCTTGCCATCACAATGCTCCAAGCCATTGTCATCACAATGCTCCATTACCATTGTCATCAGAATCCTCCATGACACTTGGCATCACAATGCTCCATGCCATTGTCATCACAATGCTAAATGACCTTGTCATTACAATCCTCTATGCGCTTGTCATCACAATACTCCATTTCCATTGTCATCACAATCCTCCATCAACCTTGGGATCACATTGCTTCATGCCCTTGTCATCACAATGCTCCATGCTCCTTGAAATCAAAATGATCCATGACCTCTGTCATCACAATGCTCCAAACCCTTGTGATCACATTGTTCCATAACACTTGTCATCACAACGCTCAATGATGCCTGTCATCACAATACTCCATGCCCTTTTCATCACAATGCTCCATGACCTTTGTCATCACAATTCTCAATACACTTGTGATCACAATGCTCCCTGATACTTGTCATCAGAATGCTCCTTGAAACCCGTCACGAAAAGGCTCCATGCCTTTTTCTTCACAATGCCCCATGCCATTTTCATCACAATGTTCCATACCATTGTCATCAAAATACTCCACAAGCTTGTCATCAGAATGCTCCCGGACCCTTGTCATCACAATGCTCCATTACCTTTCTCATCAGAATCCTCCATGACACTTGGCATCACAGTGCTACATGCCATTGTCATCACAATGGGCCATTACATATGTCATCACAATGCTCCCTGACACTTATCTTCACAATACTGCATGACCTGGTCATCACAATGCTCCATGCCCTTGTCATCACAATAGGCCATTCCAACTGTCATCGCAACGAACCATGAAAGTTATTAGACCAATGTTCCATGCCCTTGTCATCACAATGCTCCATGCCCTTGTTATCACAATGCTCCATGACCCCTGTCATCACAATGCTCCGTTACTCCAATCATCACAATGCTTCATGACTTTGTCATCACAGTGGTCCATGCCCTCACCATCAACAGTCTCTGTGACATTTTTAATCCCAACGCTCCATGAACTTTTCATCACAATGCTCCGTGACCCTTGTCATCACAAAGCTACATGCCTTTGTCAGAACAATGCTCCATGACACTTGTCATCACAATGTGCCATGCGCTTTTCATCACAATGATCCACAACCTTGTCATCGCTATGCTCCATAAACCTTGTAATCACAATGCTCCATGCACTTCTCATCCAAATGCTCTCTCACATGAGATATCACAATGTTCCATCACTAGTCATCAAAATCCTCCCTCACCCCTGTTATCACAATGTTCAATAACCCTTGTCATCACCATGCTACATCCCCTTATCAGCACAATGTTCCATGACCACTGACATCACAATGTTCTATATCCCCTGTCATCAAAATGCTCCATGACCCATTTCATCCCAAAGCTCCATGACCGCTGGCATCACAATGTTTTATAAGGCCTGTCATCAAAATGTTCCATTACACTTTTCATCAAATTGCTGCATGAACATGTCATCAAAATGCTCCCTGCCCTTCTCATCACAATGCACCACACCCTTGTCACCAAAAAGCTCCATGACCATTGCCCTCACTAAGCTCCATGACCCTTGGCATCACAATGCTCCATGTCATTGTCATCACAATGCTCCATGAACCTTCTCATCACATTGCTCCATGCCCTTGTCATCACAAAGCTCCATGACACTTGTCATCACAATGCTCGATGCCCTTTTCATCACAATGCTCCATGCCCTTGTCATTACAATCCTCCATCACCCATGTATCACAGTGTACCGTGCACTTGTCATCACAATGCTCCATGCCCACTCTCATCACAATAATCCATGAAACATTTCAGACTAATGCTCAATGCCCTTCTCATCACAATGCTCCATTACCTCTGTCAAAACAATGCTCCATGACACCTGACATGACAATGCTCCATGCCCTTGTCATCACAATGCTCCAAGACCCTCGTAATCACAAGTTTCCATGCCCCTTTTCATCAGAATGCTCCATTAGGCTTGTCATCACAATTCTCCATGGTCATCTCATCACAATGCTCCAGGACCTTGTCATCTCCATTCTCCATTCCCTTGTCATCACAATGCTTCATGACCCCTGTCATCACAATACTCCATGAAAATTTTCAGCCCAATGCTCCATTAACTTCTCATCACAATGCTCCATGACCAATATCATCACAATGCTCCATGACATCTGACAGCACAATGATCAGGGACTCCTGTCATCACAATGCTCCAAGACCCCTGTAATCACAATGCTCCATGACCCCTGTCATCACAATACTCCATGAACATTTTCAGCCGAATGCTCCATGACCCTTGTCATCAAATTGATCCATGCCCTTGTCATCCCAATGTTCCATAACCACTGTATTCAGAATGCTCCTTGACGCTTGTCATCACAGTGCTCCATGACACCTGTCATCACAATGCCCCATGAATTTGTCAGCAAAATGCTACATGACCTTTTCATTACAATGCTCTATGCACTTGTCATCACAATACTCCATTACCATTGTCATCACTATCCGCCATGAACATTGGGATCACATTGCTTCATGCCCTTGTCATCACAATGCTCCATGCTCCTTGAAATCAACATGATCCATAACCTCTATCATCACAATGCTCCAAACCCTTGTGATCACAGTGTTCCATAACACTTGTCCTCACAATGCTCCATGATGCCTGTCATCACAATACTCCATGCCCTTTTCATCACAATGCTCCATGACCTTTGTCATCACAATTATCAATACACTTGTCATCACAATGCTCTCTGACTCTTGTCGTCAGCATGCTCCTTGAACCGTGTCACGAAAAGGCTCCATGCCTTTTTCATCACAAAGCCCCATGCCATTTTCATCCCAATGCTCCATGCCATTGTCATCAAAATACTCCACAAGCTTGTCATCAGAATGCTCCATGACCCTTGTCATCACAATGCTCCGTGACTCCAGTCATCACAATGCTTCATAACGTTTGTCATCACAACGGTCCATGCCTGCGTCATCGCAAGGCTCTGTGACCTTTGTGACCACAATGCTCCATGAACTTTTCATCACAATTCTCGTGACCCTTGTCATCACAATGCTCCATGCCTTTTTCAGAACAATGCTCCATGACACTTGTCATCACAATGTGCCATGTGCTTTACACCACAATGATCCACAACCTTGTCATCGCTATGCTCCATAAACCTTGTAATCACAATGCTCCATGAACTTCTCATACAAATACTCTCTCACATGAGATATCACAATGTTCCATCACTAGTCATCACAATCCTCCCTCACCCCTGTTATCACAATGTTCCATGACCCCTGTCATCACAATGCTACATCCCCTGATCAGCACAATTTTCCATGACCCCTGACATCACAATGTTCCATAACCCCTGTCATCAAAATGCTCCATGACCATTTTCATCCCAAAGCTCTATGACCCCTGGCATCACAATGTTCTATAACCCCTGTCATCAAAATATTACATTACATTTTTCATCAAATTGCTGCATGACCCTGTCATCAAAATGCTCCCTGCCCTTCTCATCACAATGCACCACACACTTGTCATCAAAATGCTCCATGACCATGGTCATCACTAAGCTCCATGAACCTTGGCATCACAATGCTCCATGCCATGGACATCACAATGCTCCATGAACCCTCTCATCACATTGCTCCCTGCACTTGTCATCACAAAGCTCCATGACACTTGTCATCACAATGCTCGATGCCCTTCTCATCACAATGCTCCATGTCCTTGTCATTACAATCCTCCATCACCCATGTATCACAGTGTACCGTGCCCTTGTCATCACAATGTGCCATGCCCACTGTCATCACAATAATCCATGAAACATTTCAGACCAATGCTCAATGCACTTCTCATCACAATGCTCCATTACCACTGTCAACAATGCTCCATGACCCCTGCCATCACAATGTTCCACGGCCTTGTGATCACAAGACTAAATGACCATTGTCATCAAAATGCTCCAAAACCCATGTAATCACAATGCTCCATGCCCTTGTCATCACAGAGCTCTATGACGCATGTCATCAGAATGTTCCATGGCCTTCTCCACACAATGCTCCATGCCCTTGTCATCACAATGCTCCAAGACACTCGTAATCACAATGCTCCATGCCCCTTTTCATCAGAAGGCTCCATGATATTTGTCATCACAAGTCTCCATGGTCAACTCATCACAATGCTCCAAGACCTTGTCATCACCATGCTCCATTCCCTTGTCATCACAATGCTCCATGACTCCTGTCATCACAATACTCCATGAACATTTTCAGCCCAATGCTCCATGACCTTCTCATCACAATGCTCCATGACCAATATCATCACAATGCTCCATGACCACTGTCATCACAACACTCCATGACACCTGACAACACAACGATCCGGGACTCTTGTCATCACAATGCTCCAAGACCATGCAATCACAATGCTCCATGACCCCTGTCATCACAATACTCCATGAACATTTTCAGCCCAATGCTCCATGACCCTTGTCATCACAGTGATCCATGCCCTTGTCATCCCAATGTTCCATGACCCCTGTATTCACAATGCTCCATGACGCTTGTCATCACAGTGCTCCATGACTCCTGTCATCACAATACTCCATGAACATTTTCAGCCCAATGCTCCATGACCTTCTCATCACAATGCTCCATGACCAATATCATCACAATGCTCCAAGACCACAGTCATCACAACACTCCATCACACCAGACAACACAATGATCCGGGACTCTTGTCATCACAATGCTCCAAGACCGCTCTAATGACAATGCTCCATGACCCCTGTCATCACAACACTTCATGAACATTTTCAGCCCAATGCTCCATGACCCTTGTCATCACAATGATATATGCCCTTCTCATCCCAATGCTCCATGACCCCTGTATTCACAATGCTCCATGACGCTTGTCATCACAGTGCTCCATGACACCTGTCATCACAATGCTCCATGCCTTTGTCAGCAAAATGCTACATGGCCTTGTCATTACAATGCTCTATGCGCTTGTCATCACAATACTCGATTACCATTGTCATCACAATCCTCCATGAACCTTGGGATCACATTGCTTCATGCCCTTGTCATCACAATGCTACATACTCCTTGAAATCAAAATGATCCATGACCTCTGTCATCACAATGCTCCAAACACTTGTGATCACAATGTTCCATAACAGTTGTCCTCACAACGCTCCAAGATGCCTGTCATCACAATACTCCATACACTTTTCATCACAATTCTCCATGACCTTTGTCATCACAATTCTCAATACACTTTTCATCACAGTGCTCGCTGACACTTGTCGTCAGTATGCTCCATGAAACCTATCATGACAAGGCTCCATGCCTTTTTCATCACAATGATCCATGCCCTTTTCATCAAAATGCTCCAAGACCCCTGTAATCACAATGCTCCATGCCCTTGCCATCCAAAGCTCCATGACGCATGTCATCAGAATGTTCCATGGACTTCTCATCACAATGCTCCCTGCTCTTGTCATCACAAAGCACTAAGACCCCTGTAATCACAATGCTCCATGCCCCTTTTCATCTCAATGCTCCTAGGAACCCTGTCAGCACAATGAACAATGCCCATCATCATAATGATTCAGGCAATTGTCATCACAATCAAATCAAAATGCTCCATGACCTCTGTCATCACAATGCTCAAAATCCTGGTGATCACAATGTTGAATAACACTTATCATCACAACACCCCATGACGCTCATCATCACAATGATCCATGGTCGTCTCATCACAAGGCTCCATGACCTTTGTCATCAAAATTCTCAATAAACTTGTCATCACAATGCTCGCTGACACTTGTCGTCAGAATGCTCCTTGAACCATGTCACAAAAAGGCTCCATGTCGTTTTAATCAAAAAGCCCCATGCCGTTTTCATCCCAATGCTGCATGCCATTGTCATCCAAATACACCACAGGCTTGTCATCAGAATGCTCCATGACCCTTGTCATCACAATTCTCCATGCACTTGTCAGCACAATGCTCCCTGACCCTTGTCATCACAATGCTCCAAGCCATTGTCATCACAATGCTCCATTACCATTGTCATCAGAATCCTCCATGACACTTGGCATCACAATGCTCCATGCCATTGTCATCACAATGCTCCATGTCTTTGTCATCAAAATGCTAAATGACCTTGTCATTACAATCCTCTATGCGCTTGTCATCACAATACTCCATGCCCTTTTCATCACAATGCTCCATGACCTTTGTCATCACAATTCTCAATACACTTGTGATCACAATGCTCCCTGACACTTGTCATCAGAATGCTCCTTGAAACCCGTCACGAAAAGGCTCCATGCCTTTTTCTTCACAATGCCCCATGCCATTTTCATCACAATGTTCCATACCATTGTCATCAAAATACTCCACAAGCTTGTCATCAGAATGCTCCCGGACCCTTGTCATCACAATGCTCCATTACCTTTCTCATCAGAATCCTCCATGACACTTGGCATCACAGTGCTACATGTCATTGTCATCACAATGGGCCATTACATATGTCATCACAATGCTCCCTGACACTTATCTTCACAATACTGCATGACCTGGTCATCACAATGCTCCATGCCCTTGTCATCACAATAGGCCATTCCAACTGTCATCGCAACGAACCATGAAAGTTATTAGACCAATGTTCCATGCCCTTGTCATCACAATGCTCCATGCCCTTGTTATCACAATGCTCCATGACCCCTGTCATCACAATGCTCCGTTACTCCAATCATCACAATGCTTCATGACTTTGTCATCACAGTGGTCCATGCCCTCACCATCAACAGTCTCTGTGACATTTTTAATCCCAATGCTCCATGAACTTTTCATCACAATGCTCCGTGACCCTTGTCATCACAAAGCTACATGCCTTTGTCAGAACAATGCTCCATGACACTTGTCATCACAATGTGCCATGCGCTTTTCATCACAATGATCCACAACCTTGTCATCGCTATGCTCCATAAACCTTGTAATCACAATGCTCCATGCACTTCTCATCCAAATGCTCTCTCACATGAGATATCACAATGTTCCATCACTAGTCATCAAAATCCTCCCTCACCCCTGTTATCACAATGTTCAATAAACCTTGTCATCACCATGCTACATCCCCTTATCAGCACAATGTTCCATGACCCCTGACATCACAATGTTCTATATCCCCTGTCATCAAAATGCTCCATGACCCATTTCATCCCAAAGCTCCATGACCGCTGGCATTACAATGTTCTATAAGGCCTGTCATCAAAATGTTCCATTACACTTTTCATCAAATTGCTGCATGAACATGTCATCAAAATGCTCCCTGCCCTTCTCATCACAATGCACCACACCCTTGTCACCAAAAAGCTCCATGACCATTGCCCTCACTAAGCTCCATGACCCTTGGCATCACAATGCTCCATGTCATTGTCATCACAATGCTCCATGAACCTTCTCATCACATTGCTCCATGCCCTTGTCATCACAAAGCTCCATGACTCTTGTCATCACAATGCTCGATGCCCTTTTAATCACAATGCTCCATGCCCTTGTCATTACAATCCTCCATCACCCATGTATCACAGTGTACCGTGCACTTGTCATCACAATGCTCCATGCCCACTCTCATCACAATAATCCATGAAACATTTCAGACTAATGCTCAATGCCCTTCTCATCACAATGCTCCATTACCTCTGTCATAACAATGCTCCATGACACCTGACATGACAATGCTCCATGCCCTTGTCATCACAATGCTCCAAGACCCTCGTAATCACAAGTTTCCATGCCCCTTTTCATCAGAATGCTCCATTAGACTTGTCATCACAATTCTCCATGGTCATCTCATCACAATGCTCCAGGACCTTGTCATCTCCATTCTCCATTCCCTTGTCATCACAATGCTTCATGACCCCTGTCATCACAATACTCCATGAAAATTTTCAGCACAATGCTCCATTAACTTCTCATCACAATGCTCCATGACCAATATCATCACAATGCTCCATGACCACTGTCATCACAACACTCCATGACACCTGACAACACAATGATCAGGGACTCCTGTCATCACAATGCTCCAAGACCCCTGTAATCACAATGCTCCATGACCCATGTCATCACAATACTCCATGAACATTTTCAGCCGAATGCTCCATGACCCTTGTCATCAAATTGATCCATGCCCTTGTCATCCCAATGTTCCATAACCACTGTATTCAGAATGCTCCTTGACGCTTGTCATCACAGTGCTCCATGACACCTGTCATCACAATGCCCTATGAATTTGTCAGCAAAATGCTACATGACCTTTTCATTACAATGCTCTATGCACTTGTCATCACAATACTCCATTACCATTGTCATCACTATCCGCCATGAACATTGGGATCACATTGCTTCATGCCCTTGTCATCACAATGCTCCATGCTCCTTGAAATCAACATGATCCATAACCTCTATCATCACAATGCTCCAAACCCTTGTGATCACAATGTTCCATAACACTTGTCCTCACAATGCTCCATGATGCCTGTCATCACAATACTCCATGCCCTTTTCATCACAATGCTCCATGACCTTTGTCATCACAATTATCAATACACTTGTCATCACAATGCTCCCTGACTCTTGTCGTCAGAATGCTCCTTGAACCGTGTCACGAAAAGGCTCCATGCCTTTTTCATCACAAAGCCCCATGCCATTTTCATCCCAATGCTCCATGCCATTGTCATCAAAATACTCCACAAGCTTGTCATCAGAATGCTCCGTGACCCTTGTCATCACAATTCTCCATGCACTTGTCAGCACAATGCACCCTGACCCTTGTCATCACAATGCTCCAAGCCATTGTCATCAAAATACTCCACAAGCTTGTCATCAGAATGCTCACTGACACTTGTCATCACAATGCTCCAAGCCATTATCATCACAATGCTCCATTACCTTTGTCATCAGAATCCTCCATGACACTTGGCATCACAATGCTCCATGCCATTGTCATCAAAATGGGCCATTACATATGTCATCACAATGCTCCCTGACACATCTCTTCACCATACTTCATGCCCTTGTCTTAACAATGCACCATTCAAGCTGTCATCACAATAATCCATGAAACTTATTAGACCAATGCTCCATGCCCTTGTCATCACAATGCTCCATGACCTTGTTATCACAATGTTCCAAGACCCCTGTAATCAGAATGCTCCATGCCCCTTTTAATCAGTATGCTCCATGAGACTTTTCATCACATGGCTCCATGGTTTTCTCATCATAATGCTCCAGGACCTTGTCATCACAATGCTTCACAACATTGTCATGAAAATTCTCAATGGCACTTGTCATCATAATGCTCCAAGCCCTAGTCATCACAATGCTCCATGATATTGGTCATCACAATCCTCCCTTACATTTGGCATCACAATGCTCCATGCCATTGTCATCGCAATGGACCAGGATATATGTCATCACAATACCCTGACACCTCTCTTCACAATACTCCATGCCCATATCATCACAAAGCTCCATGCCCTTGTCATCACAATGCACCATGTCCACTGTCATCACAATAATCTATGAAAATTGTCAGACCAAAGCTCCATGACCCTGTCATCACAATTCTCCATGCCCTTGTCATCACAATGCTCCATGTCCCCTGTCATCACAATGCTCGGTGACTCCAGTCATCACAATGCTTCATAAAGTTTGTCATCACAGCGGTCCATGCCCACGTCATCACAAGGCTCTGTGACCTTTGTAACCACAATGTTCCATGACCCTTGTCCTCACAATGCTCCATGCCTTTGTCAGAACAATTCTCCATGACCCTTGTCATCACAATGTGCCATGCGCTTTTCATCACAATGATCCACATCCTTGTCATCACTATGCTCAATAAACCTTGTAATCACAATGCTCCATGCACTTTTCCTCCAAATGCTCTCTCACATGAGATATCACAATGTTCCATCACTAGTCATCACAATCCTCCCTCACCCCAGTTATCACAATGTACCATGACCCCTGTCATCACAATGCTACATCCCCTTATCAACACAATATTCCATGACACCTGACATCACAATGTTCCATAACCACTGTCATCAAAATGCTCCATGACCCTTTTCATCCCAAAGCTCCATGATCCCTGGCCACACAATGTTCAATAACCCCTGTCATCAAAATATTCCATTACACTTTTCATCAAATTGCTGCATGACCCTGTCATCAAAATGCTTCCTGCCTTTCTCATCACAATGCACCACACCCTTGTCATCAAAATGCTGCATGACCTTTGTCATCCCAAAGCTCCATGACACTTGGCATCACAATGCTCCATGTCATTGTCATCACAATGCTCCATGAACCCAGTCATCACATTGCTCCATGCCCTTGTCATCACAAAGCTCAATAACACTTGTCATCACAATGCTCGATGCCTTTCTCATCACAATGCTCCATGCCCTTGTCATTACAATCCTCCATGACCCATGTATCACAGTGTTCCGTGCCCTTGTCATCACAATGCTCCATGCCCCATCTCATCACAATAATCCATGAAACATTTCAGACCAATGCTCAATGCCTTTCTCATCACAATGCTCCATTACGTCTGTCATAACAATGCTCCAATACCCCTGCCATCACAATGTTCCACGGCCTTGTTATCACAAGGCTCCATGACCCTTGTCATCAAAATAGCCCAAGACCCCTGTAATCACAATGCTCAATGCCCTAGTCATAACAAAGCTCGATGACGCATGTCATCAGAAAGTTCCATGGCCTTCTCCTCAAAATGCTCCATGCCCTTGTCATCACAATGCTCGAAGACCCCAGTAATCACAATGCTCCATGCCCCTTTTCATCAGAATGCTCCATGAGACTTGTCATCACAAGTCTCCTTGGTCATCTCATAACAATGCTCCAGGACCTTGTCATCACCATGCTCCATTCCCTTGTCATCACAATGCTCCATGACCCCTGTCATCACAATACTCCATGAAAATTTTCAGCCCAATGCTCCATGACATTCTCATCACAATGCTCCATGACCAATATCATCACAATGCTCCAAGACCACTGTCATCACAACACTCCATCACACCAGACAACACAATGATCCGGGACTCTTGTCATCACAATGCTCCAAGACCGCTCTAATCACAATGCTCCATGACCCCTGTCATCACAACACTTCATGAACATTTTCAGCCCAATGCTCCATGACCCTTGTCATCACAATGATATATGCCCTTCTCATCCCAATGCTCCATGACCCCTGTATTCACAATGCTCCATGACGCTTGTCATCACAGTGCTCCATGACACCTGTCATCACAATGCTCCATGCCTTTGTCAGCAAAATGCTACATGACCTTGTCATTACAATGCTCTATGTGCTTATCATCACAATGCTCCATTACCATTGTCATCACAATCCTCAATGAACCTTGGGATCACATTGCTTCATGCCCTTGTCATCACAATGCTCCATGCTCCTTGAAATGAAAATGATCCATGACCTCGGTCATCACAATGCTCCAAACCCTTGTGATCACAATGTTCCATAACACTTGTCATCACTATGATCCATGATGTCTGTCATCACAATACTCCATGCCCTTTTCATCACAGTGCTCCATGAAATTTTTCATCACAATTCGCAATACACTTGTCATCACAATGCTCCCTGACACTTGTCAACATAATGCTCCTTGAACCCTGTCACGAAAAGTCTCCATGCCTTTTTCATCACATTGCCCCATGCCGTTTTCCTCCTAATGCTCCATGCCACTGTCATAAAAATACTCCACAAGCTTGTCATCAGAATGCTCCATGACACTTGTCATCACAATTCTCCATGCACTTGTCAGCACAATGCTCCCTGACCCTTGTCATCACAATGCTCCAAGCCATTGTCACCAAAATGCTCCATTACCTTTGGCATCAGAATCCTCCTTGACACTTGGCATCACAATACTCCATACCATTTTCATCACAATGGGCCATTACATATGTCATCACAATGCTCCCTGACACCTCTCTTGACAATACTGCATGACCTGGTCATCACAATCCTCCATGCCCTTGTCATCACAATGAGCCATTCCAACTGTCATCACAATAATCCATGAAACTTATTAGACCAATGCTCCATGCCTTTGTCGTCACATTTCTCCATGCCCTTGTTATCACAATGTTCCAAGACCCCTGTAATCAGAATCCTCCATGCCCCTTTTCATCAGTGTGCTCCATGAGACTTGTCATCACAAGTCTCCATGGTTTTCTCATCACAATGCTCCAGGACCTTGTCATCACAATGCTTCACGACATTGTCATGAAAATTTTCAATGGCCCTTGTCATCATAATGCTCCATGCCCTATTCATCACAATGCTCCTTTATATTTGTCATCACAATCCTCCCTTACATTTGCCATCACAATGCTCCATGCCATTGTCATCGCAATGGACCATGACATATGTCATCACAATGACCTGACACCTCTCTTCACAATACTCCATGTCCTTGTCATCACAATGTTCCATGCCCTTGTCATCACAATGCACCATGTCCAGTGTCATCACAATAATCTATGAAATTGTCAGACCAAATCTCCATGAACCTGTCATCACAATGCTCCATGCCTTTGTCATCACAATGCTCCATGTCCCCTGTCATCAGAGTGCTCCGTGACTCCAGTCATCACAATGCTTCATAAAGTTTGTCATCACAACGGTCCATGCCCACGTCATCACAAGGCTCTGTGACGTTTGTAAACACAATGCTCCATAAACTTTTCCTCACAATCCTCAGTGACCCTTGTCCTCACAATACTCCATGTCTTTGTAAGAACAATGCTCCATGACACTTGTCATCACAATGTGCCATGCGCTTTTCATCACAATGATCCACAACATTGTCATCACTATGCTCCATAAACCTTGTAATCACAATGCTCCATTCACTTCTCATCCAAATGCTCTCTCACATGAGATATCAAAATGTTCCATCACTAGTCATCACAATCCTCCCTCACCCCTGTTATCACAATGTTCCATGACCCCTGACATCAAAATATTCCATAACCCTGTCATCAAAATGTTCCATTACACTTTTCTTCAAATTGCTGCATGACCCAGTCATCAAAATGCTCCCTGCCCTTCTCATCACAATGTACCACACACTTGTCATCAAAATGCTCCATGACCATTGTCATCACTAAGATCCATGACCCTTGGCATTACAATGCTCCATTTCATTGTCATCACAATGCTCCATGAACCCTCTCATCACATTGCTCCATGCCCTTGTCATCACAAAGCTCCATGACACTTGTCATCACAATGCTCGATGCCCTTCTCATCAGAATGCTCCATGCCCTTGTCATTACAATCCTCCATGACCCATGTATCACAGTGTACCGTGCCCTTGACATCACAAAGCGCCACGCCCACTCTCATCACAATAATCCATGAAATATATCCGACCAATGCTCAATGCCCTTCTCATCACAATGCTCCATTACCTCTGTCATAACAATGCTCCATGACCCCTGCCATCACAATGATCCATGGCCTTGTCATCACAAGGCCCCATGACCCTTGTCATCACAATGATCCAAGACCCATGTAATCACAATGGTCCATGCACTTGTCATTACAAAGCTCCATGACGCATGTCATCAGAATGTTCCATGGCCTTCTCCACAAAAAGCTCCATGCCCTTGTCATCACAATGCTGCATTACCCCTGTCATAACAATGCTCCATAACCCCTGCCATCACGATGTTCCATGGCCTTGTCATCACAAGGCTCCATGACCCTTCTCATCACAATGCTCCAAGAACACTGTAATCACAATGCTCTATGCCCCTTTTCATCTCAATGATCCATGAACCCTGTCATCACAATGCACCATGCCCATCATCATAATGATTCATGCTATTGTCATCACAAAGAAATAAAAATGCTCCATGACCTCTGTCATAAAAATGCTCCAAACCCTTGTGATCACAATATTCCATAACACTTGTCATCACAAAGCCCCATGACGCTCTTCATCCCAATTATCCATGGTCTTCTCATCACAATGCTCCATGACCTTCGTCATCACAATGCTCAATACACTTGTCATCAAAATGCTCCCTGACACTTGTTGTCTGTATGCTCCTTGAACTCTGTCAAGACAAGGCTCCATGCCTTTTTCATCAAAATGAGCCATGCACTTTTCATCACGGTGCTCCAAGACAAATGTTATCACAATGCTCCATGCCATTGTCATCACAAAGCTCAATGACGCATGCCATCAGAATGCTCCTTGGTCTTCTCCTCACCATGCTCCATGCCCTTGTCATCAAAATGTTCCAAGACCCCTGTAATCACAATGCTCCATGCCCCTTTTCATCAGTATGCTCCATGAGACTTGTCATCAAAAGGCTCCATGGTTTTGTCATCACAATGCTCCAGGACCTTGTCATCACAATGCTTCATGACCTTGTCATGAAAATTTTCAATGGCCCTTGTCATCATAATGCTCCAAGCCCTAATCATCACAATGCTCCATTATATTTGTCATCAGAAACCGCCATTATCTTTGGCATCACAATGCTCCATGCCATTGTCATCGCAATGGACCATGACATATGTCATCACAATGCTCCCTGACACCTGTCTTCACAATACTCCATGACCTTATCATCACAATGCTCCATGCCCTTGTCATCACAATGCACCATGCCCACTCTCATCACAATAATCTATGAAACTTGTCAGACCAATGCACCATGCCCCTGTCATCACAATGCACCATGCGCTTGTCATCACAGTGCTCCATGACCCCTGTCATCTCAAGGCTCTGTGCCTCCAGTCATCACAATGCTTCATAAAGATTGTCATCACTATGGTCCATGCCCGCGTCATCACAAGGCTCTGTGACCTTTGTATCCACAATGCTCCATGTATTTTTCATCACAATTCTCTGTGACCCTTGTCATCACAATGCTCCATGTCTTTGTCTGAACAATGCTCCATGACCATTGTCATCACAGTGTGCCACGTGCATTTCATCACAACTGTCCACAAGCTTGTCATTGCAATGCTCCATAATCCTTGTAATCACAATGGTCCATGCACTTCTCATCAAAATGCTCTCTCACCAGAGATATCACAATGTTCCATCACTAGTCATCACAATACTCCCTCACCCCTGGAATCACAGTGATCCATGACCCTGTCATCACAATGCTACATCCACTTGTCATCACAATGTTCCATGACCCCTTCCATCACAATGTTCCATAAGCCCTGTCATCAAAATGCTCCATGACCCTTTCCATCCCAAAGATCCAAGTCCCCTGCCATCACAATGTTCTATAACCCCTGCCATCTAAATGTTCCATTACACTTTTTATCAAATTGCTGCAGGACCCGGTTATCAAAATGCTCCCTGCCCTTCTCATCAAAATGCTCCATGACTTGTCATCACAAAGCCCGAAGACTCTTGGCATCACAATGCTCCATGTCATTGTCATCACAATGCTCCATGTACCCTCTCATCACATTGCTCCATGCCCTTGTCATCACACAGCTCCATGACATTTGTCATCACAATGCTCAATAAACTTGTCATCACAATGCTCCCTGACCCTTGTCATCAGTATGCTCCTTCAACACTGTCATAACAAGTTTCCATGCATTTTTCATCACAATGATCCATGACCATTTCATCACAATGCTCCAAGACCCCTGTAATCACAATGCTCCATGCTCCTATTCATCACAATGCTCCATGAGACTTGCCATCACAAGTCTCCATGGTCTTCTCATCACAATGTTCCAGGACCTTGACATCACCATGATCCATTCCCTTGTCATCACAATGCTCCATGACCCCTGTCATCACAATAATCCATGAACATTTTCAGCCCAATGATCCACGACCTTCTCCTCACAATGCTCCATTGCCAATATCATCACAATGCCCCATGACCACTGTCATCACAACACTCCATGACACCTGACCACACAATGATCCAGGACTCTGGTCATCACAATGCTCCATTCCCTTGTCGTCACATTGCTACATGACACCTGTCATCAAAACTCTCCAAGAACATTTTCAGCCCAGTGCTCCATGACCCTTGTCATCACAGTGATCCATGCCCTTGCCATCCCAATGCTCCATGACCCCTGTATTCACAATGCTCCTTGACGCTTGTCATCACAGTGCTCCATGACACATGTCATCACAATGCTCCATGCCTTTGTCAGCAAAATGCTACATGACCTTTTCATTACAATGCTCTATGCACTTGTCATCACAATACTCCATTTCCATTGTCATCACAATCCTCCATGTACCTTAGGATCACATTGCTTCATGCGCATGTCATCACAATGCTCCATGCTCCTTGAAATCAAAATGATCCATGACCTCTGTCATCACAATGCTCCAAACCCTTGTGATCACAATGTTCCATAACACTTGTCATCACAACGCTCCATGATGCCTGTCATCACAATACTCCATGCACTTTTCATCACAATGCTCCATGACCTTTGTCACCACAATTCTCAATACACTTGTCATCACAATGCTCCCTGACACTTGTCATCAGAATGCTCCTTGAACCCTGTCACAAAAAGGCTCCATGCCTTTTTCATAACAATGCCCCATGCCATTTTCATCACAATGCTCCATGCCATTGTCATAAAAATACTCCACAAGCTTGTCATCAGAATGCTCCATGACCCTTGTCATCACAATTCTCCATGCACTTGTCAGCACAATGCTCCCTGACCCTTGTCATCACAATACTCCAAGCCATTGTCATCACAATGCTCCATTACCTTTGTCATCAAAATCCTCCCTGACACTTGGCATCACAATGCTCCATGCCATCCTCATCACAATGGGCCATTACATATGTGATCACAATACTCCCTGACTCCTTTCTTAACAATAGGGCATGACATGGTCATCACAATGCTCCATGCCCTTGTCATCACAGTGTGCCATTCCAACTCTCATCGCAATACTCCATGAAAGTTATTACTCCAATGTTCCATGCCCTTGTCATCACAATGCTCCATGCCCTTGTTATCACAATGCTCCATGACCCCTGTCATCACAATGCTCCGTGACTCCAGTCATCACAATGCTTCATGACCTTTGTCATCCCAATGGTCCATGCCCTTGTCATCAACAGTCTCTGTGACGTTTTTAACCACAATGCTGCATGAACTTTTCATCACAATGCTCTTTGACCCTTGTCATCACAATGCTCTATGCCTTACTCAGCACAGTGCTCCATGACGCTTGTCACCACAATGCTCCATGCGCTTGTCAGCCCAATGCTCCATGACACATGTCATCACAATGCACCATGCGCTTGTCATCACAGTGCTACACAACATTGTCATCACAATGCTCCATAAAATTTGTCATCACAGTGCTCCATGCACTTCTCATCAAAATGCTCTCTCACCACTGATATCACAATGCTACATCACTATTTGTCAAAATACTCCCTCACCCCTGTCATCACAATGTTCCATGACTCCTGTCATCACAATGCTACATGCACTTATCATCACAATGTTTGATGACGCCTGACATCACAATGTTCCATAACAACTGTCATCAAAATATTCCATGACACTTTTCATCAAATTGCTCCATGACCCTGTCATCAGAATGCTCCCTGACCTACTCATCACAATGCACAACGCCCTTGCCATCAAAATGCTCCATGACCTTTGTCATCACAAAGATCCATGACCCTTGGCATCACAATGCTCCATGTCATTGTCATCACAATGCTCCATGAACGCTCTCATCACATTGCTCCATGCCCTTGTCTTCACATAGCTCCATGACACATGTCATCAAAATGCTCCATGGCCTTCTCATCACAATGCTCCATGCGCTTGCCATCACAATGCTCCATTACCCCTTTCATAACAATGCACCATGACCCCTGCAATCACGATGTTCCATGGCCTTGTCATCACAAGGCTCTATGACCCTTCTCATCACAATGCTCCAGTAACACTGTAATCAAAATGCTCTATGCCCCTTTTCCTCTCAATGATCCATGAACCCTGTCATCAAAATGCACCATGCCAATCATCATAATGCTTCATGCTATTGTCATAACAACGAAATCAAATTGTTCCATGACCTCTGTCATAACAATGCTCCAAACCCTTGTGATCACAATATTCCATAACACTTGTCATCACAATGCCCCATGAGGCTCGTCATCACAATTATCCATGGTCTTCTCATCACAATACTCCATGACCTTCGTCATCACAATGCTCAATACACATGTCATCAACATGCTCCCTGACACTTGTTGTCTGTAAGCTCTATGAACCCTGTCATGATAAGGCTGCATGCCTTTTTCATCACAGTGATCCATGCCCTTTTCATCACAGTGCTCCAAGTCCCATGTAATCACAGTGGTCCATGCCATTGTCATCACAAAGCTCAATGACGCATGCCATCAGAATGCTACTTGGTCTTCTCCTCACAATGCTCCATGCCCTTGTCTTCACAATGTTCCAAGACCCCTGTAATCACAATGCTCCATTCCCCTTTTAATCAGTATGCTCCATGAGACTTGTCATCTCAAGGCTCCATGGTTTTGTCATCACAATGCTCCAGGACCTTGTCATCACAATGATTCACGACATTGTCATCAAAATTTTCAATGGCCCTTGTCATCATAATGCTCCAAACCTTAATCATCACAATGCTCCATTATATTTGTCATCACAATCCTCCATTACATTTGGTATCACAAAGATCCATGCCATTGTCATGGCCATGGATCATGACAAAAATCATCATAATGCTCCCTGACACCTGTCTTCACAATACTCCATGACCTTATCATCACAATGCTCCATGCCCTTGTCATCACAATGCACCATGCCCACTCTCATCACAATAATCTATGAAACTTGTCAGACCAATGCTCCATGCCACTGTCATCACAATGCTCCATGCCCTTGTCATCACAAGGCTCCATGACCCCTGTCATCACAATGCTCCATGACTCCAGTCATCACAATGCTTCATAACGTTTGTCATCACAATGGTCCATGCCCGCGTCATCACAAGGCTCTGTGACCTTTGTAACCACAATGCTCCATGAACTTTTCATCACAATTCTCTGAGAAACTTGTCATCACAATGCTCCATGTCTTTGTCAGAACAATGCTCCATGATCATTGTCATCACAGTTTGCCATGCACATTTCATCACAACGTTCCAAACCTTGTCATTGCAATGCTCCATAAACCTTGTAATCACAATGGTCCATGCACTTCTCATCAAAATGCTCTCTCACCAGAGATGTCACAATGTTCCATCACTAGTCATCACAATACACCCTCATCCTTGTAATCACGATGTTCCATGACCCTGTCATCACAATGCTACATCCTTTTATCATCACAATGTTCCATGACCCCTGCCAGCACAATGTTCCATAAGCCCTGTCATCAAAATGCTCCATGACCCTTTCCATCCCAAAGCTCCAAGACCCCTGACATCACAATGTTCTATAACCCCTGCCATGAAAATTTTCCATTACACTTTTTATCAAATTGCTGCATGACCCGGTCATCAAAATGCCCCCTGCCCTTCTCATCAAAATGCTGCATGACTTGTCATCACAAAGCTCCAAGACCCTTGGCACCACAATGCTCCATGTCATTGTCATCACAATGCTCCATGAACCCTCTCATCACATTGCTCCATGCCCTTGTCATCACACAGCTCCATGACACTTGTCATCACAATTCTAGATGCCCTTCTCATCACAATGCTCCATGCCGTTGTCATTACAGTCCTGCATGACACATGTATCACAGTGTTCCGTGCCCTTGTCATCACAATGCTCCATGCCCACTCTCATCACAATAATCCATGAAACATTTCAGACCAAAGTTCCATACCCTTCTCATCACAATGCTCCATTACCCCTGTCATAACAATGCACCATGACACCTGCTATCACAATGATCCATGGACTAGTCATCACAAGGTTCCATGATAATTCTCATCACAATGCTCAAGACCCCTGATATCACAATGCTCCATGCCCTTGTCATCACAAAGCTCCATGACGCATGTCATCATAATGTTCCATGGCCTTCTCATCACAATGCTCCATGCCCTTGTCATCACAATGCTCCAAGACCCTTGTCATCACAATGCTCCATGCCCCTTTTCATCTCAATGCTCCATGAACCCTGTCATCACAATGCACCATGCCCATCATCATAATGCTTCAGGCTATTGTCATCACAATGAAATCAATATTCTGCATGACCTCAGTCATCATAATGCTACAAACCCTTGTGATCACAATGCTGCATAACACGTATCATCACAACACCCCATGACGCTCATCATCACAATTATCCATGGTCTTCTCATCACAATGCTCCATGATCTTTGTCATCATAATGCTCAATACACTTGTCATCACAATGCTCCCTGACCCTTGTCGTCAGTATGCTCCTTGAACCCTGTCATGACAAGTTTCCATGCATTTTTCATCACAATGATCCATGACCATTTCATCACAATGCTCCAAGGTCCCTGTAATCACAATGCTGCATGCACTTTTCATCACAAAACTCCATGACGCATGTCATCAGAATGCTCCATGGCCTTCTCATCAAAATGCTCTATGCCCTAGTCATAACAATGCTCCAAGACCCCTGTAATCACAATGCTCCATGCCCCTTTTCATCAGAATGCTCCATGAGACTTGCCATCACAAGTCTCCATGATCTTCTCATCACAATGTTCCAGGACCTTGACATCACCATGATCCATTCCCTTGTCATCACAATGCTCCATGACCACTGTCATCACAATAATCCATGAACATTTTCAGCCCAATGCTCCACGACCTTCTCATCACAATGCTCCATTGCCAATATCATCACAATGCTCCATGACCACTGTCATCACAACAATCCATGACACCTGAACACACAATGATCCAGGACTCTTGTCATCACAATGCTCCATTAACTTGTCGTCACAATGCTCCATGACCACTGTCATCACAATAATCCATGAACATTTTCAGCCCAATGCTCCACGACCTTCTCATCACAATGCTCCATTGCCAATATCATCACAATGCTCTATGACCACTGTCATCACAACAATCCATGACACCTGAACACACAATGATCCATGACCTCTGTCATCACAGTGCTCCAAACCCTTGTGATCACAATGTTCCATAACACTTGTCCTCACAACGCTCCATGATGCCTGTCATCACAATACTCCATGCCTTTTTCATCACAATGCTCCATGACCTTTGTCACCACAATTCTCAATACACTTGTCATCACAATGCTCCCTGACACTTGTCATCAGAATGCTCCTTGAACCTTGTCACGAAAAGGCTCCATGCCATTTTCATCACAATGCCCCATGCCATTTTCATCACAATGCTCCATGCCATTGTCATCAAAATACTCCACAAGCTTGTTATCAGAATGCTCCATGACCCTTGTCATCACAATTCTCCATGCACTTGTCAGCACAATGCTCCCTAACCCTTTTCATCACAATGATGCAAGCCATTGTCATCACAATGCTCCAATACCTTTGTCATCAGAATCCTCCCTGACACTTGGCATCACAATGCTCCATGCCATCCTCATCACAATGGGCCATTACATATGTGATCACAATGCTCCCTGACACCTGTCTTCACAATACGGCATGACCTGGTCATCACAATGCTCCATGCCCTTGTCATCACAGTGTGCCATTCCAACTCTCATCGCAATACTCCATGAAAGTTATTAGACCAATGTTCCATGCCCTTGTCATCACAATGCTCCATGCCCTTGTTATCACAATGCTCCATGACCCCTATCATCACAATGCTCCAAGAACACTGTAATCACAATGCTCTATGCCCCTTTTCATCTCAGTGATCCATGAACCCTGTCATCACAATGCACCATGCTCATCATTATAATGCTTCATGCTATTGTCATCACAAAGAAATAAAAATGCTCCATGACCTCTGTCATAAAAATGCTCCAAATCCTTGTGATCACAATATTCCATAACACTTGTCATCACAAAGCCCCATGACGCTCTTCATCACAATTATCCATGGTCTTCTCATCACAATGCTCCATGACCTTCGTCATCACAATGCTCAATACATTTGTCATCAAATTGCTCCCTGACACTTGTTGTCTGTATGCTCCTTGAACTCTGTCATGACAAGGCTCCATGCCTTTTTCATCACAATGATCCATGCATTTTTCATCACAGTGCTCCAAGACCAATGTAATCACAAAGCTCCATGCACTTGTCATCACAAAGCTCAATGACGCATGCCATCAGAATGCTCCTTGGTCTTCTCCTCACCATGCTCCATGCCCTTGTCATCACAATGTTCCAAGACCCCTGTAATCACAATGCTCCATGCCCCTTTTCTTCAGTATGCTCCATGAGACTTGTCATCAAAAGGCTCCATGGTTTTGTCATCACAATGCTCCAGGACCTTGTCATCACAATGCTTCATGACCTTGTCATGAAAATTTTCAATGGCCCTTGTCATCATAATGCTCCAAGCCATAAACATCACAATGCTCCATTATATTTGTCATCACAATCCTCCATTAAATTTGGCATCACAATGCTCCATGCCATTGTTATCGCAATGGACCATGACATATGTCATCACAATGCTCCCTGACACCTGTCTTCACAATACTCCATGACCTTATCATCACAATGCTCCATGCCCTTGTCATCACAATGCACCATGCCCACTCTCATCACAATAATCTATGAAACTTGTCAGACCAATGCACCATGCCCCTGTCATCACAATGCACCATGCCCTTTTCATCACAGTGCTCCATGACCCCTGTCATCACAATGCTCTGTGACTCCAGTCATCACAATGCTTCATAAAGATTGTCATCACAATGGTCAATGCCCGCGTCATCACAAGGCTCTGTGACCTTTGTAACCACAATGCTCCATGAATTTTTCATCACAATTCTCTGTGACCCTTGTCATCACAATGCTCCATGTCTTTGTCAGAACAATGCTCCATGACCATTGTCATCACAGTATGCCACATGCATTTCATCACAACTGTCCACAACCTTGTCATTGCAATGCTCCATAAACCTTGTAATCACAATGGTCCATGCACTTCTCATCAAAATGCTCTCTCACCAGAGATATCACAATGTTCCATCACTAGTCATCACAATACTCCCTCACCCCTGGAATCACAATGATCCATGACCCTGTCATCACAATGCTACATCCACTTATCATCACAATGTTCTATGACCCCTGCTATAACAATGTTCCATAAGCCCTGTCATCAAAATGCTCCATGACCCTTTGCATCCCAAAACTCCAAGACCCCTGCCATCACAATGTTCTATAACCCCTGCCATCTAAATGTTCCATTACACTTTTTATCAAATTGCTGCATGACTCGGTCATCAAAATGCTCCCTGCCCTTCTCATCAAAATGCTCCGTGACTTGTCATCACAAAGCTCCAAGACACTTGGCATCACAATGCTCCATGTCATTGTCATCACAATGCTCCATGAACGCTCTCATCACATTGCTCCATGCCCTTGTCATCACAAAGCTCCATGCTCCTTGTAATCAAAATGATCCATGACCTCTGTCATCACAATGCTCCATACCCTTGTGTTCACAATGTTCCATAACACTTGTCATCACAACGCTCCATGATGCCTGTCATCACAATACTCCATGCCCTTTTCATCACAATGCTCCATGACCTTAGTCACCACAATTCTCAATACACTTGTCATCACAATGCTCCCTGACACTTGTCATCAGAATGCTCCTTGAACCCTGTCACGAAAAGGCTCCATGCCTTTTTCATCACAATGTCCCATGCCATTTTCATCACAATGCTCCATGCCATTGTCATCAAAATACTCCACAAGCTTGTCATCAGAATGCTCCATGACCCTTGTCATCACAATTCTCCATGCACTTGTCAGCACAATGCTCCCTGACCCTTGTTCTCACAATGCTCCAAGCCATTGTCATCACAATGCTCCATTACATTTGTCATCAGAATCCTCCCTGACACTTGGCATCACAATGCTCCATGCCATCCTCATCACAGTGGGCCATTACATATGTGATCACAATGCTCCCTGACACCTGTCTTCACAATATGGCATGACCTGGTCATCACAATGCTCCATGCCCTTGTCATCACAGTGTGCTATTCCAACTGTCATCGCAATACTCCATGAAAGTTATTAGTCCAATGTTCCATGCCCTTGTCATCACAATGCTCCATGCCCTTGTTATCACAATGCTCCATGACCCCTGTCATCACAATCCTCCGTGACTCCAGTCATCACAATGCTTCATGACCTTTGTCATCCCAATGGTCCATGCCCTTGTCATCAACAGTCTCTGTGACGTTTTTAACCATAATGCTCCATGAACTTTTCATCACAATGCTCTTTGACCCTTGTCATCACAATGCTTTATGCCTTACTCAGCACAGTGCTCCATGACGCTTGTCACCACAATGCTCCATGCGCTTGTCAGCCCAATGCTCCATGACACATGTCATCACAATGCACCATGCACTTGTCATCACAGTGCTCCACAACATTGTCATCACAATGCTCCATAAAATTTGTCATCACAATGCTCCATGCACTTCTCATCAAAATGCTCTCTCACCACTGATATCACAATGCTACATCACTATTTGTCACAATACTCCCTCACCCCTGTCATCACAATGTTCCATGGCTCCTGTCATCACAATGCTACATGCACTTATCATCACAATGTTCGATGACCCCTGAAATCACAATGTTCCATAACACCTGTCATCAAAATGTTCCATGGCACTTTTCATCAAATTGCTCCATGACCCTGTCATCAGAATGCTCCCTGCCCTTCTCATCACAATGCACAACGTCCTTGCCATCAAAATGCTCCATGACCTTTGTCATCACAAAGATCCATGACCCTTGGCATCACAATGCTCCATGTCATTGTCATCACAATGCTCCATGAACACTCTCATCACATTGCTCCATGCCCTTGTCTTCACATAGCTCCATGACACATGTCATCAGAATGCTCCATGCCCTTCTCATCACAATGCTCCATGCCCTTGCCATCACAATGCTCCAATACCCCTGTCATAACAATGCACCATGACCCATGCCATCACGATGTTCCATGGCCTTGTCATCACAAGGCTCTATGACCCTTCTCATCACAATGCTCCAGTAACACTGTAATCACAATGCTCTATGCCCCTTTTCCTCTCAATGATCCATGAACCCTGTCATCAAAATGCACCATGCCCATCATCATAATGCTTCATGCTATTGTCATAACAACGAAATCAAATTGTTCCATGACCTCTGTCATAACAATGCTCCAAACCCTTGTGATCACAATATTCCATAACACTTGTCATCACAATGCCCCATGAGGCTCGTCACCACAATTATCCACGGTCTTCTCATCACAATGCTCCATGACCTTCGTCATCACAATTCTCAATACACATGTCATCAACATGCTCCCTGACATTTGTTGTCTGTATGCTCCTTGAACCCTGTCATGACAAGGCTGCATGCCTTTTTCATCACAGTGATCCATGCCCTTTTCATCACAGTGCTCCAAGTCCCATGTAATCACAGTGGTCCATGCCATTGTCATCACAAAGCTCAATGACGCATGCCATCAGAATGCTCCTTGGTCTTCTCCTCACAATGCTCCATGCCCTTGTCTTCACAATGTTCCAAGACCCCTGTAATCACAATGTTCCATTCCCCTTTTAATCAGTATGCTCCATGAGACTTGTCATCTCAAGGCTCCATGGTTTTGTCATCACAATGCTCCAGGACTTTGTCATCACAATGCTTCACGACATTGTCATCAAAATTTTCAATGGCCCTTGTCATCATAATGCTCGAAACCTTAATCATCACAATGCTCCATTATATTTGTCATCACAATCCTCCATTACATTTGGTATCACAAAGCTCCATGCCATTGTCATCGCCATGGACCATGACATAAGTCATCACAATGCTCCCTGACACCTGTCTTCACAATACTCCATGACCTTATGATCACAATGCTCCATGCCCTTGTCATCACAATGCACCATGCCCACTCTCATCACAATAACCTATGAAACTTGTCAGACCAATGCTCCATGCCACTGACATCACAATGCTCCATGCCCTTGTCATCACAATGCTCCATGAACCCTGTCATCACAATGCTCCGTGACTCCAGTCATCACAATGCTTCATAACGTTTGTCATCACAATGGTCCATGCCGGCGTCATCACAAGGCTCTGTGACCTTTGTAACCACAATGCTCCATGAACTTTTCATCACAATTCTCTGAGAAACTTGTCATCACAATGCTCCATGTCTTTGTCAGAACAATGCTCCATGACCATTGTCATCACAATGTGCCACGCACATTTCATCACAACGTTCCAAACCTTGTCATTGCAATGCTCCATAAACCTTGTAATCACAATGGTCCATGCACTTCTCATCAAAATGCTCTCTCACCAGAGATGTCACAATGTTCCATTACTAGTCATCACAATACACCCTCATCCTTGTAATCACAATGTTCCATGACCCTGTCATCACAATGCTACATCCCCTTATCATCACAATGTTCCATGACCCCTGCCAGCACAATGTTCCATAAGCCCTGTCATCAAAATGCTCCATGACCCTTTCCATCCCAAAGCTCCAAGACCCCTGACATCACAATGTTCTATAACCCCTGCCATCAAAATGTTCCATTACACTTTTTATAAAATTGCTGCATGACGCGGTCATCAAAATGCTCCCTGCCCTTCTCATCAACATGCTCCATGACTTGTCATCACAAAGCTCCAAGACCCTTGGCATCACAATGCTCCATGTCATTGTCATCACAATGCTCCATGAACCCTCTCATCACATTGCTCCATGCCCTTGTCATCACACAGCTCCATGACACTTGTCATCACAATGCTCGATGCCCTTCTCATCACAATGCTCCATGCCCTTGTCATTACAGTCCTGCATGACACATGTATCACAGTGTACCATGCCCTTGTCATCACAGTGCTCCATGCCGACTCTCATCACAATAATCCATGAAACATTTCAGACCAAAGTTCCATACCCTTCTCATCACAATGCACCATGCCCTTTTCATCACAGTGCTCCATGACCCCTGTCATCACAATGCTCTGTGACTCCAGTCATCACAATGCTTCATAAAGATTGTCATCACAATGGTCAATGCCCGCGTCATCACAAGGCTCTGTGACCTTTGTAACCACAATGCTCCATGAATTTTTCATCACAATTCTCTGTGACCCTTGTCATCACAATTCTCCATGTCTTTGTCAGAACAATGCTCCATGACCATTGTCATCACAGTATGCCACATGCATTTCATCACAACTGTCCACAACCTTGTCATTGCAATGCTCCATAAACCTTGTAATCACAATGGTCCATGCACTTCTCATCAAAATGCTCTCTCACCAGAGATATCACAATGTTCCATCACTAGTCATCACAATACTCCCTCACCCCTGGAATCACAATGATCCATGACCCTGTCATCACAATGCTACATCCACTTATCATCACAATTTTCTATGACCCCGGCCATCACAATGTTCCATAAGCCCTGTCATCAAAATGCTCCATGACCCTTTCCATCCCAAAACTCCAAGACCCCTGCCATCACAATGTTCTATAACCCCTGCCATCTAAATGTTCCATTACACTTTTTATCAAATTGCTGCATGACTCGGTCATCAAAATGCTCCCTGCCCTTATCATCAAAATGCTCCGTGACTTGTCATCACAAAGCTCCAAGACACTTGGCATCACAATGCTCCATGTCATTGTCATCACAATGCTCCATGAACGCTCTCATCACATTGCTCCATGCCCTTGTCATCACAAAGCTCCATGCTCCTTGAAATCAAAATGATCCATGACCTCTGTCATCACAATGCTCCATACCCTTGTGATCACAATGTTCCATAACACTTGTCATCACAACGCTCCATGATGCCTGTCATCACAATACTCCATGCCCTTTTCATCGCAATGCTCCATGACCTTTGTCACCACAATTCTCAATACACTTGTCATCACAATGCTCCCTGACACTTGTCATCAGAATCCTCCTTGAACCCTGTCACGAAAAGGCTCCATGCCTTTTTCATCACAATGTCCCATGCCATTTTCATCACAATGCTCCATGCCATTGTCATCAAAATACTCCACAAGCTTGTCATCAGAATGCTCCATGACCCTTGTAATCACAATTCTCCATGCACTTGTCAGCACAATGCTCCCTGACCCTTGTTCTCACAATGCTCCAAGCCATTGTCATCACAATGCTCCATTACCTTTGTCATCAGAATCCTCCCTGACACTTGGCATCACAATGCTCCATGCCATCCTCATCACAATGGGCCATTACATATGTGATCACAATGCTCCCTGACACCTGTCTTCACAATATGGCATGACCTGGTCATCACAATGCTCCATGCCCTTGTCATCACAGTGTGCTATTCCAACTGTCATCGCAATACTCCATGAAAGTTATTAGTCCAATGTTCCATGCCCTTGTCATCACAATGCTCCATGCCCTTGTTATCACAATGCTCCATGACCCCTGTCATCACAATGCTCCGTGACTCCAGTCATCACAATGCTTCATGACCTTTGTCATCCCAATGGTCCATGCCCTTGTCATCAACAGTCTCTGTGACGTTTTTAACCACAATGCTCCATGATCTTTTCATCACAATGCTCTTTGACCCTTGTCATCACAATGCTTTATGCCTTACTCAGCACAGTGATCCATGACCCTTGTCACCACAATGCTCCATGCGCTTGTCAGCCCAATGCTCCATGACACATGTCATCACAATGCACCATGTGCTTGTCATCACAGTGCTCCACAACATTGTCATCACAATGCTCCATAAAATTTGTCATCACAATGCTCCATGCACTTCTCATCAAAATGCTCTCTCACCACTGATATCACAATGCTACATCACTATTTGTCACAATACTCCCTCACCCCTGTCATCACAAAGTTCCATGACAGCTGTCATCACAATGCTACATGCACTTATCATCACAATGTTCGATGACCCCTGAAATCACAATGTTCCATAACACCTGTCATCAAAATGTTCCATGACACTTTTCATCAAATTGCTCCATGACCCTGTCATCAGAATGCTCCCTGCCCTACTCATAACAATGCACCACACGCTGGTCATCAAAATGCTCCATGACCTTTGTCATCACAAAGCTCCATGACCCTTGGCATCACAATGCTCCATGTCATTGTCATCACAATGCTCCATGAAACCTCTCTTCACATTGCTCCATGCCCTTGTCATCACAAATCTCCATGACACTTGTCATCACAATGCTCGATGCCCTTCTCATCATAATGCTCCATGTCCTTGTCATTACAATCCTCCATGACCCATGTATCACAGTGTACCGTGCCCTTGTCATCACAATGCTCCATGCCCACTCTCATCACAATAATCCATGAAACATTTCAGACCAATGCTCAATGCCCTTCTCATCACAATGCTCCATTACCTCTATCAACAATGCTCCATGACCCCTGCCATCACAATGTTCCACGGCCTTGTGTTCACAAGGCTCCATGACCATTGTCATCACAATGCTCCAAGAGCCATGTAATCACAATGCTCCATGCCTTTGTCATCACAAAGCTCCATGACACATGTCATCAGATTGTTCCATGGCCTTCTCCTCACAATGCTCCATGCCCTTGTCATCACAATGCTCCATACCCTCGTAATCACAATGCTCCATGCCCCTTTTCATCAGAATGTTCCATGAGACTTGTCATCACAAGTCTCCATGGTCATCTCATCACAATGCTCCAAGACCTTGTCATCACCATGCTCCATTCCCTGGTCATCACAATGCTCCATGAACCCTGTCATCACAAGGCTCCATGACCCTTCTCATCACAATGCTCCAAACCCCTGTAATCACAATGCTCCATGCCCCTTTTCATCACAATGCTCCATGAACCCTGTCATCACAATGAACCATGACCATCATCATAATTCTTCAGGCTATTGTCATCACAATGAAATCAAAATGCTCCATGACCTCTGTCATCACAATGCTCCAAACCCTGGTGATCACAATGTTGCATAACACTTATCATCACAAAACCCCATGACGCTAATCATCACTATTATCCATGGTCTTCTCATCACAAGGCTCCATGACCTTTGTCATCACAATTCTCAATACTCTTTTCATCACAATGCTCCCTGACACTTGTCGTCAGTATGCTCCATGAACTCTGTCATGACAAGGCTCCATGCCTTTTTCATCACAATGATCCATGCCCTTTTCATCACAGTTCTCCAAGACCACTGTAATCATAATGCTCCTTGCCCTTGTCATCACAAAGCTCCATGATGCATATCATCAGAATGTTCCATGCACTTCTCATCACAATGCTCCATGCCCTTGTCATCACAATGCTCCAAGACCCCTGTAATCACAATGCTCCATGCCCCTTTTCATCTCAGTGCTCCATGAACACTGTCATAACAATGCACCATGCCCATCATCATAATGCTTCAGGCTATTGTCATCACAGTGAAATCAAAATGCTCCATGACCTCTGTCATCACAATGCTCCAAACCCTGGTGATCACAATGTTGCAAAACACTTATCATCACAACACCCCATGACGCTCATCATCACAATTATCCATTGTCTTCTCATCACAATGCTCCATAACCTTTGTCATCACAATTCTCAATACACTTGTCATCACAATGCTCCCTGACACTTGTCGTCAGAATGCACCTTGAACCCTGTGACGAAAAGGCTCCATGTCTTTTTCATCACAAAGCCCCATGCAGTTTTCATCCCAAAGCTCCATGCCATTGTCATCAAAATACTACACAAGCTTGTCATCAGAATGCTCCATGACCCTTGTCATCACAATTCTCCATGCACTTGTCAGCACAATGCTCCCTGACCCATGTCATCACAATGATCCAAGCCATTGTCATCACAATGCTCCATTACCTTTGTCATTAGAATCCTCCATGACACTTGGAATCACAATGCTCCAAGCAATTGTCATCACAATGGGCCATTACATATGTAATCACAATGCTCCCTGACAACTCTCTTCACAATACTGCATGACCTGGTCATCACAATGCTCCATGCTCTTGTCTTCATAATGCACCATTCCAACTGTCATCACAATAATCCATGAAACTTATTAGACCAATGGTCCATGCCCTTGTCATCACATTGCACCATGCTCTTGTTTTCACAATGTTCCAAGACACCTGTAATCAGAATGCCCCATGCCCCTTTTCATCAGTATGCTCCATGTGACTTGTCATCGCAAGGCTCCATGGTTTTCTCATCACAATGCTCCAGGACCTTGTCATCACAATGGTTCACGACATTGTCATGAAAATTCTCAATGGCCCTTGTCTTCATAATGCTCCAAGCCCTAGTCATCACAGTGCTCCATTATATTTGTCATCACAATCCTCCCTTGCATTTGGCATCACTATGCTCCATGCTATTGTCATCGCAATGGACCATGACATATTTCATCACAATGCCCCCTGACACCTGTCTTCACAATACTCCATACCCTTGTCATCACAATGTTCCATGCCCTTGTCTTCACAATGCACCATGTCCACTGTCATCACAATAATCTATGAAACTTGTCAGACCAATGCTCCATGCCCCTGTCATAACAATGTTCCATGACCTTGTCAACACAATGCTCTATGTCCCCTGTCATCACAATATTCCATGAATATTTTCAGCCCAGTGCTCCATGACCCTTGTCATCACAATGATCCATGCACTTGTCATCCCAATGTTCCATGACGCTTGTAATCACAGTGCTCCATGACATCTGTCATCACAATGCTCCATGCCTTTGTCAGCAAAATGCTACATGACCTTGTCATTACAATGCTCTATGTGCATGTCATCACAATACTCCATTACCATTGTCATCACAATCCTCCAGGAACCTTGGGATCACATTGCTTTAGGCCCTTGTCATCAAAATGCTCCATGATCCTTGAAATCAAAATGATCCATGACCTCTGTCATCACAATGCTCCAAACCCTTGTGATCAAAATGTTCAATAACACTTGTCCTCACAACGCTCCATGATGCCTGTCATCACAATACTCCATGCCCTTTTCATCACAATGCTCCATGAACTTTGTCATCACAATTCTCCATACACTTGTCATCAAAATGCTCCCTGACACTTGTCGTCAGAATGCTCCTTGAACTGTGTCACGAAAAGGCTCCATGCCATTTTCATCACAAATCCACATGCCGTTTTCATCCCAGTGCTCCATGCCATTGTCATCAAAATACTCCACAAGCTTGTCATCAGAATGCTCCATGACGCTTGTCATCACAATTCTCCGTGCACTTGTCAGCAAAATGCTCCCTGACCCTTATCATCACAATGCTCCAAGCCATTGTCATCACAATGCTCCATTAACTTTGTCATCAGAATCCTCCAAGACACTTGGCATCACAATGCTCCATGCCATTGTCATCACAATGGGCCATTACATATGTCATCACAATGCTCCCTGACACCTCTCTTCACAATACTGCATAACCTGGTCATCACAATGCTCCATGCCCTTGTCATCACAATGTGCCATTCCAACTCTCATCACAATAATCCATGAAACTTATTAGACCGATGCTCCTTGCCCTTGTTATCACAATGTTCCTAGACCCCTGTAATCAGAATGCTCCATGCCCCTTTTCATCAGAATGCTCCATATGACATGTCATCAGTAGGCTCCATGGATTTCTCATCACAATGCTCCATGACCTTTGTCATCACAATGCTCCAAGACCCATGTAATCACAATGCTTCATGCCCCTGTCATCGCAATGGACAATGACATTTGGCATCACAATGCTCCATGCCATTGTCTTTGAAATTGACCATGACATATGTCATCACAATGCCCCCTTACACCTGTTTTAACAATACTCCATGCCGTTGTCATCACAATGGTCCATGCCCTTGTCATCACAATGCACCATGTCCACTGTCATCACAATAATCTATGAAACTTGTCAGACCAATGCTCCATGCCCCTGTCATAACAATGCTCCATGACCTTGTCATCACAATGCTCCATGACCCCTGTCATCACAATACTCCATGAACATATTCAGCCCAGTGCTCCATGACCCTTGTCATCACAATGATCCACGCACTTGTCATCCCAATGTTCCCTGACGCTTGTAATCACAGTGCTCCATGACATGTGTTATCACAATGCTCCATGCCTTTGTCAGCAAAATGCTACATGAACTTGTCATTACAATTCTCTATGCGAATGTCATCACAATACTCCATTACCATTGTCATCACAATCCTCCAGGAACCTTGGGATCACATTGCTTCAGGCCCTTGTCATCAAAATGCTCCATGATCCTTGAAATCAAAATGATCCATGACCTCTGTCATCACAATGCTCCAAACACTTGTGATCAAAATGTTCAATAACACTTGTCCTCACAAAACTCCATGATGCCTGTCATCACAATACTCCATGCCCTTTTCATCACAATGCTCCATGAACTTTGTCATCACAATTCTCCATACACTTGTCATCAAAATGCTCCCTGACACTTGTCGTCAGAATGCTCCTTGAACTGTGTCACGAAAAGGCTCCATGCCATTTTCATCACAAATCCACATGCCATTTTCATCCCAGTGCTCCATGCCATTGTCATCAAAATACTCCACAAGCTTGTCATCAGAATGCTCCATGACGCTTGTCATCACAATTCTCCGTGCACTTGTCAGCAAAATGCTCCCTGACCCTTATCATCACAATGCTCCAAGCCATTGTCATAACAATGCTCCATTACCTTTGTCATCAGAATCCTCCATGACACTTGGCATCACAATGCTCCATGCCATTGTCATCACAATGGGCCATTACATATGTCATCACAATGCTCCCTGACACCTCTCTTCACAATACTGCATAACCTGGTCATCACAATGCTCCATTCCGTTGTCATCACAATGTGCCATTCCAACTCTCATCACAATAATCCATGAAACTTATTAGACCGATGCTCCTTGCCCTTGTTATCACAATGTTCCAAGACCCCTGTAATCAGAATGCTCCATGCCCCTTTTCATCAGAATGCTCCATATGACATGTCATCAGAAGGCTCCATGGATTTCTCATCACAATGCTCCATGACCTTTGTCATCACAATGCTCCAAGACCCATGTAATCACAATGCTTCATGCCCCATTCATCGCAATGGACCATGACATTTGGCATCACAATGCTCCATGCCATTGTCTTTGAAATTGACCATGACATATGTCATCACAATGTGCCCTTACACCTGTTTTCACAATACTCCATGCCCTTGTCATCACAATGCTCCATGCCCATGTCATCACAATGCACCAGGTCCAATGTCATCACAATAATCTATTAAACTTGTCAGACCAATGCTCCATGCCCCTGTCATCACAATGTTCCATGCCCTTGTCATCACAATGCTACATGACCCTTGTCATCACAATGCTCCGTGACTCCAGTCATCACAATGCTTCATAACGTTTGTCATCACAACGGTCCATGCCTGCGTCATCGCAAGGCTCTGTGACCTTTGTGACCACAATGCTCCATGAACTTTTCATCACAATTCTCCGTGACCCTTGTCATCACAATGCTCCATGCCTTTGTCAGAACAATGCTCCATGACCCTTGTCATCAAAATGTGCCATGTGCTTTTCATCACACTGATCAACAACATTGTAATCGCTATGCTCCATAAACCTTGTAATCACAATGCTCCATGCACTTCTCATCCAAATGCTCTCTCACATGAGATATCACAATGTTCCATCACTTGTCATCACAATCCTCCCTCACCCCTGTTATCACAATGTTCCATGACCCCTGTCATCACAATGCTACATCCCCTTATCAGCACAATTTTCCATGACCCCTGACATCACAATGTTCCATAACCCCTGTCAACAAAATGCTCCATGACCATTTTCATCCCAAAGCTCTATGACCCCTGGCATCACAATGTTCTATAACCCCTGTCATCAAAATATTACATTACTCTTTTCATCAAATTGCTGCATGACCCTGTCATCAAAATGCGCCCTGCCCTTCTCATCACAATGCACCACACACTTGTCATCAAAATGCTCCATGACCATGGCCATCACTAAGCTCCATGACCCTTGGCATCACAATGCTCCATGCCATGGACATCACAATGCTCCATGAACCCTCTCATCACATTGCTCCATGCACTTGTCATCACAAAGCTCCATGACACTTGTCATCACAATGCTCGATGCCCTTCTCATCACAATGCTCCATGTCCTTGTCATTACAATCCTCCATCACCCATGTATCACAGTGTACCGTGCCCTTGTCATCACAATGCGCCATGCCCACTGTCATCAAAATAATCCATGAAACATTTCAGACCAATGCTCAATGCACTTCTCATCACAATGCTCCATTACCACTGTCAACAATGCTCCATGACCCCTGCCATCACAATGTTCCACGGCCTTGTGATCACAAGACTCCATGACCATTGTCATCACAATGCTCCAAGACCCATGTAATCACAATGCTCCATTCCCTTGTCATCACAGAGCTCCATGACGCATGTCATCAGAATGTTACATGGCCTTCTCCTCACAATGCTCCATGCCCTTGTCATCACAATGCTCCAAGACACTCGTAATCACAATGCTCCATGCCCCTTTTCATCAGAAGGCTCCATGATATTTGTCATCACAAGTCTCCATGGTCAACTCATCACAATGCTCCAAGACCTTGTCATCACCATGCTCCATTCCCTTGTCATCACAATGCTCCAAGACCCCTGTAGTCACAATGATCCATGCCCTTGCCATCCAAAGCTCCATGACGCATGACATCAGAATGTTCCATGGACTTCTCATCACAATGCTCCCTGCTCTTGTCATCACAATGCACTAAGACCCCTGTAATCACAATGCTCCATGCCCCTTTTCATCTCAATGCTCCTATGAACCCTGTCAGCACAATGAACAATGCCCATCATCATAATGCTTCAGGCAATTGTCATCACAATCAAATCAAAATGCTCCATGAACTCTGTCATCACAATGCTCAAAATCCTGGTGATAACAATGTTGAATAACACTTATCATTACAACACCCCATGACTCTCATCATCACAATGATCCATGGTCGTCTCATCACAAGGCTCCATGACCTTTGTCATCAAAATTCTCAATAAACTTGTCATCACAATGCTCGCTGAAACTTGTCGTCAGAATGCTCCTTGAACCCTGTCACAAAAAGGCTCCATGTCTTTTTCATCACAAAGCCACATTCCGTTTTCATCCCAATGCTGCATGTCATTGTCATGAAAATACACCACAGGCTTGTCATCAGAATGCTCCATGACCCTTGTCATCACAATTCTCCATGCACTTGTCAGCACAATGCTCCCTGACCCTTGTCATCACAATGCTCCAAGCCATTGTCATCACAATGCTCCATTACCATTGTCATCAGAATCCTCCATGACACTTGGCATCACAATGCTCCATGCCATTGTCATCACAATGCTCCATGTCTTTGTCAGCAAAATGCTAAATGACTTTGTCATTACAATCCTCTATGCGCTTGTCATCACAATACTCCATTTCCATTGTCATCACAATCCTCCATCAACCTTGGGATCACATTGCTTCATGCCCTTGTCATCACAATGCTCCATGCTCCTTGAAATCAAAATGATCCATGACCTCTGTCATCACAATGCTCCAAACCCTTGTGATCACATTGTTCCATAACATTTGTCATCACAACGCTCCATGATGCCTGTCATCACAATACTCCATGCCCTTTTCATCACAATGCTCCATGACCTTTGTCATCACAATTCTCAATACACTTGTGATCACAATGCTCCCTGACACTTGTCATCAGAATGCTCCTTGAAACCCATCACGAAAAGGCTCCATGGCTTTTTCATCACAATGCCCCATGCCATTTTCATCACAATGTTCCATACCATTGTCATCAAAATACTCCACAAGCTTGTCATCAGAATGCTCCCGGACCCTTGTCATCACAATGCTCCATTACCTTTCTCATTAGAATCCTCCATGACACTTGGCATCACAGTGCTACATGCCATTGTCATCACAATGGGCCATTACATATGTCATCACAATGCTCCCTGACACTTATCTTCACAATACTGCATGACCTGGTCATCACAATGCTCCATGCCCTTGTCATCACAATAGGCCATTCCACCTGTCATCGCAACAAACCATGAAAGTTATTAGACCAATGTTCCATGCCCTTGTCATCACAATGCTCCATGCCCTTGTTATCACAATGCTCCATGACCCCTGTCATCACAATGCTCCGTTACTCCAGTCATCACAATGCTTCATGACCTTTGTCATCACAGTGGTCCATGCCCTCACCATCAACAGTCTCTGTGACGTTTTTAACCCCAATGCTCCATGAACTTTTCATCACAATGCTCTTTGACCCTTGTCATCACAATGATCTATGCCTTTCTCAGCACAATGCTCCATGACCCTGGTCATCACAATGCTCCATGCACTTGTCAGCACAATGTTCCATGACACATGTCATCACAGTGCTCCATGACCCCTGTCATCATAATGCTCAGTGACTCCAGTCATCACAATGCTTCATAACGTTTTTCCTCAAAATGTTCCAACCGCGTCATCACAAGGCTCTGTGACATTTGTTACCACACTGCTCCATGAACTTTTCATCACAATTCTCTGTGACCCTCGTCATCACAATGCTACATGTCTTTGTCAGAACAATGCTCCATGACCATTGTCATCACAAGGTGCCACGTGCATTTCATCACAACGTTCCAAACCTTGTCATTGCAATGCTCCATAAAACTTGTAATCACAATGCTCCATGCACTTCTCATCAAAATGCGCTGTTACCAGAGATATCACAGTATTCCATCCCTAGTCATCACAATACTCCCTCAACCCTGTAATCACAATGATCCATGACCCTTTCATCACAATGCTACATCCCCTTATCAGCACAATGTTCCAAGACACCTGACATCACAATGTTCCATAACGCATGTCATCAAAATGCTCCATGACCCATTTCATCCCAAAGCTCCAAGACCCCTGACCTCACAATGTTCTATAACCCCTCCCATCAAAATGTTCCATTACACTTTTCATCAAATTGCTGCATGACCCGGTCATCAAAATGCTCCCTGCACTTCTCATCACAAAGCACCATGTCCTTGTCATCAAAATGCTCCATGACTGGTCAGCAGATATCTACATGACCCCTGGCATCACAATGCTAAATGTGATTGTCATCACAATGCTCCATGAACCCTCTCATAACATTGCTCAATGCCCTTGTCATCACAAAGCTCCATGACACGTGTCATAACAATGCTCGATGCCCTTCTCATCACAATGCTCCATGCCTTTGTCATTACAATCCTGCATGATGAATGTATCATAGTGTTCCGTACACTTGTCATCAAAATGCTCCATGACCACTCTCATCAAAATAATACATGAAATATTTCACACCAATGTTCCATGCCCTTCTCATCACAATGCTCCATTACCTCTGTCATAACAATGCACCATGACCCCTGCCATCACAGTGTTCCACGGCCTAGTCTTCACAAGGTTCCATGACACTTGTCATCACAATGCTGAAAACCACTGTAATCACAATGCTCCATGCCCTTCTCATCACAAAGCTCCATGACGCATGTCATCAGAATGTTCCATGGCCATCTCATCACAATACTCCATGCCCTTGTCATCACAATGCTCCAAGACCCTTGTAACCACAATGCTCCATGCCCCTTTTCATCTCAATGCTCCCTGAACCCTGTCATCACAGTGCACGATGCCCATCATCATAATACTTCAGTCTATTGTCATCACAATGAAATTAATATTCTCCATGACCTCTGACATCATAATGCTACAAACCCTTGTGATCACAATGTTACATAAAACTTATCATCACAGCACCCCATGACGCTCATCATCACAATTATCCATGGTCTTATCATCACAATGCTCCATGATCTTTGTCATCACGATGCTCAATACACTTTTCTTCACAATGCTCCCTGACACTTGTCGTCAGGATGCTCCATGAACCATGTCATGACAAGGCTCCATGCCTTTATCATCACAATGATCCATGCCTTTTCATCGCAATGCTCCAAGACCCCTGTAATCACAATGCTCCATTCACTTCTCATCCAAATGCTCTCTCACATGAGATATCACAATGTTCCATCACTAGTCATCACATTCCTCCCTCAACCCTGTTATCACAATGTTCCATGACCCCTGTCATCACAATGCTATATCCCCTTATCAGCACAATGTTCCATGACCCCTGACATCACAATGTTCCATAACCACTGTCATCAAATGCTCCATGACCCTTTTCATCCCAAAGCTCCATGACCCCTGGAATCACAGTGTTCTCTAACCCCTGTCATCAAAATGTTCCATTGCACTTTTCATCAAATTGCTGCATGACCCTGTCATCAAAATGCTCCCTAGCCAACTCATAACAATGCACCACACGCTTGTCATCAAAATGCTCCATGCCGTTGTCATCATAAATCTCCATGACACTTGTCATCACAATGCTCGATGCCCTTCTCATCATAATGCTCCATGTCCTTGTCATTACAATCCTCCATGACCCATGTATCACAGTGTACCGTGCCCTTGTCATCACAATGCTCCATGCCCACTCTCATCACAATAATCCATGAAACATTTCAGACCAATGCTCAATGCCCTTCTCATCACAATGCTCCATTACCTCTATCAACAATGCTCCATGACCCCTGCCATCACAATGTTCCACGGCCTTGTGATCACAAGGCTCCATGACCATTGTCATCACAATGCTCCAAGAGCCATGTAATCACAATGCTCCATGCCCTTGTCATCACAAAGCTCCATGACACATGTCATCAGAATGTTCCATGGCCTTCTCCTCACAATGCTCCATGCCCTTGTCATCACAATGCTCCATACCCTCGTAATCACAATGCTCCATGCCCCTTTTCATCAGAATGCTCCATGAGACTTGTCATCACAAGTCTCCATGGTCATCTCATCACAATGCTCCAAGACCTTGTCATCACCATGCTCCATTCCCTGGTCATCACAATGCTCCATGACCCCTGTCATCACAAGGCTCCATGACCCTTCTCATCACAATGCTCCAAACTCCTGTAATCACAATGCTCCATGCCCCTTTTCATCACAGTGCTCCATGAACCCTGTCATCACAATGAACCATGCCCATCATCATAATGCTTCAGGCTATTGTCATCACAATGAAATCAAAATGCTCCATGACCTCTGTCATCACAATGCTCCAAACCCTGGTGATCACAATGTTGCATAACACTTATCATCACAAAACCCCATGACGCTAATCATCACTATTATCCATGGTCTTCTCATCACAAGGCTCCATGACCTTTGTCATCACAATTCTCAATACTCTTTTCATCACAATGCTCCCTGACACTTGTCGTCAGTATGCTCCATGAACTCTGTCATGACAAGGCTCCATGCCTTTTTCATCACAATGATCCATGCCCTTTTCATCACAGTGCACTAAGACCACTGTAATCATAATGCTCCTTGCCCTTGTCATCACAAAGCTCCATGATGCATATCATCAGAATGTTCCATGCACTTCTCATCACAATGCTCCATGCCCTTGTCATCACAATGCTCCAAGACCCCTGTAATCACAATGCTCCATGCCCCTTTTCATCTCAATGCTCCATGAACACTGTCATAACAATGCACCATGCCCATCATCATAATGCTTCAGGCTATTGTCATCACAGTGAAATCAAAATGCTCCAAACCCTGGTGATCACAATGTTGCAAAACACTTATCATCACAACGCCCCATGACGCTCATCATCACAATTATCCATGGTCTTCTCATCACAATGCTCCATGACCTTTGTCATCACAATTCTCAATACACTTGTCATCACAATGCTCCCTGACACTTGTCATCAGAATGCACCTTGAACCCTGTGACGAAAAGGCTCCATGCCATTTTCATCACAATGCCCCATGCTGTTTTCATCCCAAAGCTCCATGCCATTGTCATCAAAATACTACACAAGCTTGTCATCAGAATGCTCCATGACCCTTGTCATCACAATTCTCCATGCACTTGTCAGCACAATGCTCCCTGACCCTTGTCATCACAATGATCCAAGCCATGGTCATCACAATGCTCCATTACCTTTGTCATTAGAATCCTCCATGACACTTTTAATCACAAAGCTTCAAGCCATTGTCATCACAATGGGCCATTACATATGTAATCACAATGCTCCCTGACACCTCTATTCACAATACTGCATGAACTGGTTATCACAATGCTCCATGCTCTTGTCTTCATAATGCGCCATTCCAACTGTCATCACAATAATCCATGAAACTTATTAGACCAATGATCCATGCCCTTGTCATCACATTGCTCCATGCTCTTGTTATCACAATGTTCCAAGACCCCTGTAATCAGAATGCCCCATGCCCCTTTTCATCAGTATGCTCCATGAGACTTGTCATCGCAAGGCTCCATGGTTTTCTCATCACAATGCTCCAGGACCTTGTCACCACAAAGGTTCACGACATTGTCATGAAAATTCTCAATGGCCCTTGTCTTCATAATGCTCCATGCCCTAGTCATCACAGTGCTCCATTATATTTGTCATCACAATCCTCCCTTGCATTTGGCATCAATATGCTCCATGCTATTGTCATCGCAATGGACCATGACATATTTCATCACAATGCCCCCTGACAACTGTCTTTACAATACTCCATGCCCTTGTCATCACAATGCTCCATGCCCTTGTCATCACAATGCACCATGTCCACTGTCATCACAATAATCTATGAAACTTGTCAGACCAATGCTCCATGCCCGTGTCATAACAATGCTCCATGACCTTGTCATCACAATGCTCCATGACCCCTGTCATCACAATACTCCATGAACATTTTCAGCAGGGTGCTCCATGACCCTTGTCATCACAATGATCCATGCACTTCTCATCCCAATGTTCCATGACGCTTGTAATCACAGTGCTCCATGACATCTGTCATCACAATGCTCCATGCCTTTGTCAGCAAAATGCTATATGACCTTGTCATTACAATGCTCTATGTGCATGTCATCACAATACTCCATTACCATTGTCATCACAATCCTCCAGGAACCTTGGGATCACATTGCTTCAGGCCCTTGTCATCAAAATGCTCCATGCTCCTTGAAATCAAAATGATCCATGACCTCTGTCATCACAATGCTCCAAACCCCTGTGATCAAAATGTTCAATAACACTTGTCCTCACAACGCTCCATGATGCCTGTCATCACAATACTCCATGTCCTTTTCATCACAATGCTCCATGAACTTTGTCATCACAATTCTCCATACACTTGTCATCAAAATGCTCCCTGACACTTGTCGTCAGAATGCTCCTTGAACTGTGTCACGAAAAGGCTCCATGCCATTTTCATCACAAATCCACATGCCGTTTGCATCCCAGTGCTCCATGCCATTGTCATCAAAATACTCCACAAGTTTGTCATCAGAATGCTCCATGACGCTTGTCATCACAATTCTCCATGCACTTGTCAGCAAAATGCTCCCTGACCCTTATCATCACAATGCTCCAAGCCATTGTCATCACAATGCTCCATTACCTTTGTCATCAGAATCCTCCATGACAATTGGCATCACAATGCTCCATGCCATTGTCATCACAATGGGCCATTACATATGTCATCACAATGCTCCCGAACACCTCTCTTCACAATACTGCATAACCTGGTCATCACAATGCTCCATGCCCTTGTCATCACAATGCTCCATGCCCTTGTTATCACAATGCTCCATGACCCCTGTCATCACAATGCTCCGTTACTCCAATCATCACAATGCTTCATGACTTTGTCATCACAGTGGTCCATGCCCTCACCATCAACAGTCTCTGTGACATTTTTAACCCCAACGCTCCATGAACTTTTCATCACAATGCTCCGTGACCCTTGTCATCACAATGCTACATGCCTTTGTTAGAACAATGCTCCATGACACTTGTCATCACAATGTGCCATGCGCTTTTCATCACAATGATCCACAACCTTGTCATCGCTATGCTCCATAAACCTTGTAATCACAATGCTCCATGCACTTCTCATCCAAATGCTCTCTCACATGAGATATCACAATGTTCCATCACTAGTCATCAAAATCCTCCCTCACCCCTGTTATCACAATGTTCAATAACCCTTGTCATCACCATGCTACATCCCCTTATCAGCACAGTGTTCCATGACCCCTGACATCACAATGTTCTATATCCCCTGTCATCAAAATGCTCCATGACCCATTTCACCCCAAAGCTCCATGACCGCTGGCATCACAATGTTCTATAAGGCCTGTCATCAAAATGTTCCATTACACTTTTCATCAAATTGCTGCATGAACATGTCATCAAAATGCTCCCTGCCCTTCTCATCACAATGCACCACACCCTTGTCACCAAAAAGCTCCATGACCATTGCCCTCACTAAGCTCCATGACCCTTGGCATCACAATGCTCCATGTCATTGTCATCACAATGCTCCATGAACCTTCTCATCACATTTCTCCATGCCCTTGTCATCACAAAGCTCCATGACTCTTGTCATCACAATGCTCGATGCCCTTTTCATCACAATGCTCCATGCCCTTGTCATTACAATCCTCCATCACCCATGTATCACAGTGTACCGTGCACTTGTCATCACAATGCTCCATGCCCACTCTCATCACAATAATCCATGAAACATTTCAGACTAATGCTCAATGCCCTTCTCATCACAATGCTCCATTACCTCTGTCATAACAATGCTCCATGACACCTGACATGACAATGCTCCATGCCCTTGTCATCACAATGCTCCAAGACCCTCATAATCACAAGTTTCCATGCCCCTTTTCATCAGAATGCTCCATTAGACTTGTCATCACAATTCTCCATGGTCATCTCATCACAATGCTCCAGGACCTTGTCATCTCCATTCTCCATTCCCTTGTCATCACAATGCTTCATGACCCCTGTCATCACAATACTCCATGAAAATTTTCAGCCCAATGCTCCATTACCTTCTCATCACAATGCTCCATGACCAATATCATCACAATGCTCCATGACCACTGTCATCACAACACTCCATGACACCTGACAACACAATGATCAGGGACTCCTGTCATCACAATGCTCCAAGACCCCTGTAATCACAATGCTCCATGACCCCTGTCATCACAATACTCCATGAACATTTTCAGCCTAATGCTCCATGACCCTTGTCATCAAATTGATCCATGCCCTTGTCATCCCAATGTTCCATAACCACTGTATTCACAATGCTCCTTGACGCTTGTCATCACAGTGCTCCATGACACCTGTCATCACAATGCTCCATGAATTTGTCAGCAAAATGCTACATGACCTTTTCATTACAATGCTCTATGCGCTTGTCATCACAGTACTCCATTACCATTGTCATCACTATCCGCCATGAACATTGGGATCACATTGCTTCATGCCCTTGTCATCACAATGCTCCATGCTCCTTGAAATCAACATGATCCATAACCTCTATCATCACAATGCTCCAAACCCTTGTGATCACAATGTTCCACAACACTTGTCCTCACAATGCTCCATGATGCCTGTCATCACAATACTCCATGCCCTTTTCATCACAATGCTCCATGACCTTTGTCATCACAATTATCAATACACTTGTCATCACAATGCTCCCTGACTCTTGTCGTCAGAATGCTCCTTGAACCGTGTCACGAAAAGGCTCCATGCCTTTTTCATCACAAAGCCCCATGCCATTTTCATCCCAATGCTCCATGCCATTGTCATCAAAATACTCCACAAGCTTGTCATCAGAATGCTCCGTGACCCTTGTCATCACAATTCTCCATGCACTTGTCAGCACAATGCACCCTGACCCTTGTCATCACAATGCTCCAAGCCATTGTCATCAAAATACTCCACAAGCTTGTCATCAGAATGCTCACTGACACTTGTCATCACAATGCTCCAAGCCATTATCATCACAATGCTCCATTACCTTTGTCATCAGAATCCTCCATGACACTTGGCATCACAATGCTCCATGCCATTGTCATCAAAATGGGCCATTACATATGTCATCACAATGCTCCCTGACACATCTCTTCACCATACTTCATGCCCTTGTCTTAACAATGCGCCATTCAAACTGTCATCACAATAATCCATGAAACTTATTAGACCAATGCTCCATGCCCTTGTCATCACAATGCTCCATGACCTTGTTATCACAATGTTCCAAGACCCCTGTAATCAGAATGCTCCATGCCCCTTTTCATCAGTATGCTCCATGAGACTTTTCATCACATGGTTCCATGGTTTTCTCATCATAATGCTCCAGGAACTTGTCATCACAATGCTTCACAACATTGTCATGAAAATTCTCAATGGCACTTGTCATCATAATGCTCCAAGCCCTAGTCATCACAATGCTCCATGATATTGGTCATCACAATCCTCCCTTACATTTGGCATCACAATGCTCCATGCCATTGTCATCGCAATGGACCAGGATATATGTCATCACAATACCCTGACACCTCTCTTCACAATACTCCATGCCCTTATCATCACAAAGCTCCATGCCCTTGTCTTCACAATGCACCATGTCCACTGTCATCACAATAATCTATGAAAATTGTCAGACCAAAGCTCCATGACCCTGTCATCACAATTCTCCATGCCCTTGTCATCACAATGCTCCATGTCCCCTGTCATCACAATGCTCGGTGACTCCAGTCATAACAATGCTTCATAAAGTTTGTCATCACAGCAGTCCATGCCCACGTCATCACAAGGCTCTGTGACCTTTGTAACCACAATGCTCCATGAACTTTTCATCACAATGCTCCATGACCCTTGTCCTCACAATGCTCCATGCCTTTGTCAGAACAATTCTCCATGACCCTTGTCATCACAATGTGCCATGCGCTTTTCATCACAATGATCCACAACCTTGTCATCACTATGCTCAATAAACCTTGTAATCACAATGCTCCATGCACTTTTCCTCCAAATGCTCTCTCACATGAGATATCACAATGTTCCATCACTAGTCATCACAATCCTCCCTCACCCCAGTTATCACAATGTACCATGACCCCTGTCATCACAATGCTACATCCCCTTATCAACACAATATTCCATGACACCTGACATCACAATGTTCCATAACCACTGTCATCAAAATGCTCCATGACCCTTTTCATCCCAAAGCTCCATGATCCCTGGCCACACAATGTTCAATAACCCCTGTCATCAAAATATTCCATTACACTTTTCATCAAATTGCTGCATGACCCTGTCATCAAAATGCTGCCTGCCTTTCTCATCACAATGCACCACACCCTTGTCATCAAAATGCTCCATGACCTTTGTCATCCCAAAGCTCCATGACACTTGGCATCACAATGCTCCATGTCATTGTCATCACAATGCTCCATGAACCCAGTCATCACATTGCTCCATGCCCTTGTCATCACAAAGCTCAATAACACTTGTCATCACAATGCTCGATGCCTTTCTCATCACAATGCTCCATGCCCTTGTCATTACAATCCTCCATGACCCATGTATCACAGTGTTCCGTGCCCTTGTCATCACAATGCTCCATGCCCCATCTCATCACAATAATCCATGAAACATTTCAGACCAATGCTCAATGCCCTTCTCATCACAATGCTCCATTACTTCTGTCATAACAATGCTCCAATACCCCTGCCATCACAATGTTCCACGGCCTTGTTATCACAAGGCTCCATGACCCTTGTCATCAAAATAGCCCAAGACCCCTGTAATCACAATGCTCAATGCCCTAGTCATAACAAAGCTCGATGACGCATGTCATCAGAAAGTTCCATGGCCTTCTCCTCAAAATGCTCCATGCCCTTGTCATCACAATGCTCGAAGACCCCAGTAATCACAATGCTCCATGCCCCTTTTCATCAGAATGCTCCATGAGACTTGTCATCACAAGTCTCCTTGGTCATCTCATAACAATGCTCCAGGACCTTGTCATCACCATGCTCCATTCCCTTGTCATCACAATGCTCCATGACCCCTGTCATCACAATACTCCATGAAAATTTTCAGCCCAATGCTCCATGACATTCTCATCACAATGCTCCATGACCAATATCATCACAATGCTCCAAGACCACAGTCATCACAACACTCCATCACACCAGACAACACAATGATCCGGGACTCTTGTCATCACAATGCTCCAAGACCGCTCTAATGACAATGCTCCATGACCCCTGTCATCACAACACTTCATGAACATTTTCAGCCCAATGCTCCATGACCCTTGTCATCACAATGATATATGCCCTTCTCATCCCAATGCTCCATGACCCCTGTATTCACAATGCTCCATGACGCTTGTCATCACAGTGCTCCATGACACCTGTCATCACAATGCTCCATGCCTTTGTCAGCAAAATGCTACATGACCTTGTCATTACAATGCTCTATGTGCTTATCATCACAATACTCCATTACCATTGTCATCACAATCCTCAATGAACCTTGGGATCACATTGCTTCATGCCCTTGTCATCACAATGCTCCATGCTCCTTGAAATGAAAATGATCCATGACCTCTGTCATCACAATGCTCCAAACCCTTGTGATCACAATGTTCCATAACACTTGTCATCACTATGATCCATGATGTCTGTCATCACAATACTCCATGCCCTTTTCATCACAGTGCTCCTTGAAATTTGTCATCACAATTCTCAATACACTTGTCATCACAATGCTCCCTGACACTTGTCGTCAGAATGCTCCTTGAACCGTGTCACGAAAAGGCTCCATGCCATTTTCATCACAAATCCACATGCCGTTTTCATCCCAGTGCTCCATGCCATTGTCATCAAAATACTCCACAAGTTTGTCATCAGAATGCTCCATGACGCTTGTCATCACAATTCTCCATGCACTTGTCAGCAAAATGCTCCCTGACCCTTATCATCACAATGCTCCAAGCCATTGTCATCACAATGCTCCATTACCTTTGTCATCAGAATCCTCCATGACACTTGGCATCACAATGCTCCATGCCATTGTCATCACAATGGGCCATTACATATGTCATCACAATGCTCCCTGACACCTCTCTTCACAATACTGCATAACCTGGTCATCACAATGCTACATGCCCTTGTCATCACAATGTGCCATTCCAACTCTCATCACAATAATCCATGAAAATTATTAGACCAATGCTCCTTGCCCTTGTTATCACAATGTTCCAAGTCCACTGTAATCAGAATGCTCCATGCCCCTTTTCATCAGAATGCTCCATATGACATGTCATCAGAAGGCTCCATGGATTTCTCATCACAATGCTCCATGACCTTTGTCATCACAATGCTCCAAGACCCATGTAATCACAATGCTTCATGCCCCTGTCATCGCAATGGACCATGACATTTGGCATCACAATACTCCATGGCATTGTCTTTGAAATTGACCATGACATATGTCATCACAATGCCCCCTTACACCAGTTTTCACAATACTCCATGCCCTTGTCATCACAATGCTCCATGCCCTTGTCATCACAATGCACCATGTCCAATGTCATCACAATAATCTATTAAACTTGTCAGACCAATGCTCCATGCCCCTGTCATCACATTGTTCCATGCCCTTGTCATCAGAATGCTCCATGACCCTTGTCATCACAATGCTCCGTGACTCCAGTCATCACAATGCTTCATAACGTTTGTCATCACAACGGTCCATGCCTGCGTCATCGCAAGGCTCTGTGACCTTTGTGACCACAATGCTCCATGAACTTTTCATCACAATTCTCGTGACCCTTGTCATCACAATGCTCCATGCCTTTTTCAGAACAATGCTCCATGACCCTTGTCATCACAATGTGCCATGTGCTTTACACCACAATGATCCACAACCTTGTCATCGCTATGCTCCATAAACCTTGTAATCACAATGCTCCATGAACTTCTCATACAAATACTCTCTCACATGAGATATCACAATGTTCCATCACTAGTCATCACAATCCTCCCTCACCCCTGTTATCACAATGTTCCATGACCCCTGTCATCACAATGCTACATCCCCTTATCAGCACAATTTTCCATGACCCCTGACATCACAATGTTCCATAACCCCTGTCATCAAAATGCTCCATGACCATTTTCATCCCAAAGCTCTATGACCCCTGGCATCACAATGTTCTATAACCCCTGTCATCAAAATATTACATTACATTTTTCATCAAATTGCTGCATGACCCTGTCATCAAAATGCTCCCTGCCCTTCTCATCACAATGCACCACACACTTGTCATCAAAATGCTCCATGACCATGGTCATCACTAAGCTCCATGAACCTTGGCATCACAATGCTCCATGCCATGGACATCACAATGCTCCATGAACCCTCTCATCACATTGCTCCCTGCACTTGTCATCACAAAGCTCCATGACACTTGTCATCACAATGCTCGATGCCCTTCTCATCACAATGCTCCATGTCCTTGTCATTACAATCCTCCATCACCCATGTATCACAGTGTACCGTGCCCTTGTCATCACAATGTGCCATGCCCACTGTCATCACAATAATCCATGAAACATTTCAGACCAATGCTCAATGCACTTCTCATCACAATGCTCCATTACCACTGTCAACAATGCTCCATGACCCCTGCCATCACAATGTTCCACGGCCTTGTGATCACAAGACTAAATGACCATTGTCATCAAAATGCTCCAAAACCCATGTAATCACAATGCTCCATGCCCTTGTCATCACAGAGCTCTATGACGCATGTCATCAGAATGTTCCATGGCCTTCTCCACACAATGCTCCATGCCCTTGTCATCACAATGCTCCAAGACACTCGTAATCACAATGCTTCATGCCCCTTTTCATCAGAAGGCTCCATGATATTTGTCATCACAAGTCTCCATGGTCAACTCATCACAATGCTCCAAGACCTTGTCATCACCATGCTCCATTCCCTTGTCATCACAATGCTCCATGACTCCTGTCATCACAATACTCCATGAACATTTTCAGCCCAATGCTCCATGACCTTCTCATCACAATGCTCCATGACCAATATCATCACAATGCTCCATGACCACTGTCATCACAACACTCCATGACACCTGACAACACAACGATCCGGGACTCTTGTCATCACAATGCTCCAAGACCATGCAATCACAATGCTCCATGACCCCTGTCATCACAATACTCCATGAACATTTTCAGCCCAATGCTCCATGACCCTTGTCATCACAATGATCCATGCCCTTGTCATCCCAATGTTCCATGACCCCTGTATTCACAGTGCTCCGTGACGCTTGTCATCACAGTGCTCCATGACACCTGTCATCACAATGCTCCATGCCTTTGTCAGCAAAATGCTACATGGCCTTGTCATTACAATGCTCTATGCGCTTGTCATCACAATACTCGATTACCATTGTCATCACAATCCTCCATGAACCTTGGGATCACATTGCTTCATGCCCTTGTCATCACAATGCTACATACTCCTTTAAATCAAAATGATCCATGAACTCTGTCATCACAATGCTCCAAACACTTGTGATCACAATGTTCCATAACAGTTGTCCTCACAACGCTCAAAGATGCCTGTCATCACAATACTCCATACACTTTTCATCACAATTCTCCATGACCTTTGTCATCACAATTCTCAATACACTTTTCATCACAGTGCTCGCTGACACTTGTCGTCAGTATGCTCCATGAAACCTATCATGACAAGGCTCCATGCCTTTTTCATCACAATGATCCATGCCCTTTTCATCAAAATGCTCCAAGACCCCTGTAATCACAATGCTCCATGCCCTTGCCATCCAAAGCTCCATGACGCATGTCATCAGAATGTTCCATGGACTTCTCATCACAATGCTCCCTGCTCTTGTCATCACAAAGCACTAAGACCCCTGTAATCACAATGCTCCATGCCCCTTTTCATCTCAATGCTCCTAGGAACCCTGTCAGCACAATGAACAATGCCCATCATCATAATGATTCAGGCAATTGTCATCACAATCAAATCAAAATGCTCCATGACCTCTGTCATCACAATGCTCAAAATCCTGGTGATCACAATGTTGAATAACAATTATCATCACAACACCCCATGACGCTCATCATCACAATGATCCATGGTCGTCTCATCACAAGGCTCCATGACCTTTGTCATCAAAATTCTCAATAAACTTGTCATCACATTGCTCGCTGACACTTGTCGTCAGAATGCTCCTTGAACCATGTCACAAAAAGGCTCCATGTCGTTTGCATCAAAAAGCCCCATGCCGTTTTCATCCCAATGCTGCATGCCATTGTCATCCAAATACACCACAGGCTTGTCATCAGAATGCTCCATGACCCTTGTCATCACAATTCTCCATGCACTTGTCAGCACAATGCTCCCTGACCCTTGTCATCACAATGCTCCAAGCCATTGTCATCACAATGCTCCATTACCATTGTCATCAGAATCCTCCATGACACTTGGCATCACAATGCTCCATGCCATTGTCATCACAATGCTCCATGTCTTTGTCAGCAAAATGCTAAATGACCTTGTCATTACAATCCTCTATGCGCTTGTCATCACAATACTCCATTTCCATTGTCATCACAATCCTCCATCAACCTTGGGATCACATTGCTTCATGCCCTTGTCATCACAATGCTCCATGCTCCTTGAAATCAAAATGATCCATGACCTCTGTCATCACAATGCTCCAAACCCTTGTGATCACATTGTTCCATAACACTTGTCATCACAACGCTCAATGATGCCTGTCATCACAATACTCCATGCCCTTTTCATCACAATGCTCCATGACCTTTGTCATCACAATTCTCAATACACTTGTGATCACAATGCTCCCTGACACTTGTCATCAGAATGCTCCTTGAAACCCGTCACGAAAAGGCTCCATGCCTTTTTCTTCACAATGCCCCATGCCATTTTCATCACAATGTTCCATACCATTGTCATCAAAATACTCCACAAGCTTGTCATCAGAATGCTCCCGGACCCTTGTCATCACAATGCTCCATTACCTTTCTCATCAGAATCCTCCATGACACTTGGCATCACAGTGCTACATGCCATTGTCATCACAATGGGCCATTACATATGTCATCACAATGCTCCCTGACACTTATCTTCACAATACTGCATGACCTGGTCATCACAATGCTCCATGCCCTTGTCATCACAATAGGCCATTCCAACTGTCATCGCAATGAACCATGAAAGTTATTAGACCAATGTTCCATTCCCTTGTCATCACAATGCTCCATGCCCTTGTTATCACAATGCTCCATGACCCCTGTCATCACAATGCTCCGTTACTCCAATCATCACAATGCTTCATGACTTTGTCATCACAGTGGTCCATGCCCTCACCATCAACAGTCTCTGTGACATTTTTAACCCCAACGCTCCATGAACTTTTCATCACAATGCTCCGTGACCCTTGTCATCACAATGCTACATGCCTTTGTTAGAACAATGCTCCATGACACTTGTCATCACAATGTGCCATGCGCTTTTCATCACAATGATCCACAACCTTGTCATCGCTATGCTCCATAAACCTTGTAATCACAATGCTCCATGCACTTCTCATCCAAATGCTCTCTCACATGAGATATCACAATGTTCCATCACTAGTCATCAAAATCCTCCCTCACCCCTGTTATCACAATGTTCAATAACCCTTGTCATCACCATGCTACATCCCCTTATCAGCACAATGTTCCATGACCCCTGACATCACAATGTTCTATATCCCCTGTCATCAAAATGCTCCATGACCCATTTCATCCCAAAGCTCCATGACCGCTGGCATCACAATGTTCTATAAGGCCTGTCATCAAAATGTTCCATTACACTTTTCATCAAATTGCTGCATGAACATGTCATCAAAATGCTCCCTGCCCTTCTCATCACAATGCACCACACCCTTGTCACCAAAAAGCTCCATGACCATTGCCCTCACTAAGCTCCATGACCCTTGGCATCACAATGCTCCATGTCATTGTCATCACAATGCTCCATGAACCTTCTCATCACATTGCTCCATGCCCTTGTCATCACAAAGCTCCATGACACTTGTCATCACAATGCTCGATGCCCTTTTCATCACAATGCTCCATGCCCTTGTCATTACAATCCTCCATCACCCATGTATCACAGTGTACCGTGCACTTGTCATCACAATGCTCCATGCCCACTCTCATCACAATAATCCATGAAACATTTCAGACTAATGCTCAATGCACTTCTCATCACAATGCTCCATTACCTCTGTCATAACAATGCTCCATGACACCTGACATGACAATGCTCCATGCCCTTGTCATCACAATGCTCCAAGACCCTCATAATCACAAGTTTCCATGCCCCTTTTCATCAGAATGCTCCATTAGACTTGTCATCACAATTCTCCATGGTCATCTCATCACAATGCTCCAGGACCTTGTCATCTCCATTCTCCATTCCCTTGTCATCACAATGCTTCATGACCCCTGTCATCACAATACTCCATGAAAATTTTCAGCCCAATGCTCCATTACCTTCTCATCACAATGCTCCATGACCAATATCATCACAATGCTCCATGACCACTGTCATCACAACACTCCATGACACCTGACAACACAATGATCAGGGACTCCTGTCATCACAATGCTCCAAGACCCCTGTAATCACAATGCTCCATGACCCCTGTCATCACAATACTCCATGAACATTTTCAGCCTAATGCTCCATGACCCTTGTCATCAAATTGATCCATGCCCTTGTCATCCCAATGTTCCATAACCACTGTATTCACAATGCTCCTTGACGCTTGTCATCACAGTGCTCCATGACACCTGTCATCACAATGCTCCATGAATTTGTCAGCAAAATGCTACATGACCTTTTCATTACAATGCTCTATGCGCTTGTCATCACAGTACTCCATTACCATTGTCATCACTATCCGCCATGAACATTGGGATCACATTGCTTCATGCCCTTGTCATCACAATGCTCCATGCTCCTTGAAATCAACATGATCCATAACCTCTATCATCACAATGCTCCAAACCCTTGTGATCACAATGTTCCACAACACTTGTCCTCACAATGCTCCATGATGCCTGTCATCACAATACTCCATGCCCTTTTCATCACAATGCTCCATGACCTTTGTCATCACAATTATCAATACACTTGTCATCACAATGCTCCCTGACTCTTGTCGTCAGAATGCTCCTTGAACCGTGTCACGAAAAGGCTCCATGCCTTTTTCATCACAAAGCCCCATGCCATTTTCATCCCAATGCTCCATGCCATTGTCATCAAAATACTCCACAAGCTTGTCATCAGAATGCTCCGTGACCCTTGTCATCACAATTCTCCATGCACTTGTCAGCACAATGCACCCTGACCCTTGTCATCACAATGCTCCAAGCCATTGTCATCAAAATACTCCACAAGCTTGTCATCAGAATGCTCACTGACACTTGTCATCACAATGCTCCAAGCCATTATCATCACAATGCTCCATTACCTTTGTCATCAGAATCCTCCATGACACTTGGCATCACAATGCTCCATGCCATTGTCATCAAAATGGGCCATTACATATGTCATCACAATGCTCCCTGACACATCTCTTCACCATACTTCATGCCCTTGTCTTAACAATGCGCCATTCAAACTGTCATCACAATAATCCATGAAACTTATTAGACCAATGCTCCATGCCCTTGTCATCACAATGCTCCATGACCTTGTTATCACAATGTTCCAAGACCCCTGTAATCAGAATGCTCCATGCCCCTTTTCATCAGTATGCTCCATGAGACTTTTCATCACATGGTTCCATGGTTTTCTCATCATAATGCTCCAGGAACTTGTCATCACAATGCTTCACAACATTGTCATGAAAATTCTCAATGGCACTTGTCATCATAATGCTCCAAGCCCTAGTCATCACAATGCTCCATGATATTGGTCATCACAATCCTCCCTTACATTTGGCATCACAATGCTCCATGCCATTGTCATCGCAATGGACCAGGATATATGTCATCACAATACCCTGACACCTCTCTTCACAATACTCCATGCCCTTATCATCACAAAGCTCCATGCCCTTGTCTTCACAATGCACCATGTCCACTGTCATCACAATAATCTATGAAAATTGTCAGACCAAAGCTCCATGACACTGTCATCACAATTCTCCATGCCCTTGTCATCACAATGCTCCATGTCCCCTGTCATCACAATGCTCGGTGACTCCAGTCATAACAATGCTTCATAAAGTTTGTCATCACAGCAGTCCATGCCCACGTCATCACAAGGCTCTGTGACCTTTGTAACCACAATGCTCCATGAACTTTTCATCACAATGCTCCATGACCCTTGTCCTCACAATGCTCCATGCCTTTGTCAGAACAATTCTCCATGACCCTTGTCATCACAATGTGCCATGCGCTTTTCATCACAATGATCCACAACCTTGTCATCACTATGCTCAATAAACCTTGTAATCACAATGCTCCATGCACTTTTCCTCCAAATGCTCTCTCACATGAGATATCACAATGTTCCATCACTAGTCATCACAATCCTCCCTCACCCCAGTTATCACAATGTACCATGACCCCTGTCATCACAATGCTACATCCCCTTATCAACACAATATTCCATGACACCTGACATCACAATGTTCCATAACCACTGTCATCAAAATGCTCCATGACCCTTTTCATCCCAAAGCTCCATGATCCCTGGCCACACAATGTTCAATAACCCCTGTCATCAAAATATTCCATTACACTTTTCATCAAATTGCTGCATGACCCTGTCATCAAAATGCTGCCTGCCTTTCTCATCACAATGCACCACACCCTTGTCATCAAAATGCTCCATGACCTTTGTCATCCCAAAGCTCCATGACACTTGGCATCACAATGCTCCATGTCATTGTCATCACAATGCTCCATGAACCCAGTCATCACATTGCTCCATGCCCTTGTCATCACAAAGCTCAATAACACTTGTCATCACAATGCTCGATGCCTTTCTCATCACAATGCTCCATGCCCTTGTCATTACAATCCTCCATGACCCATGTATCACAGTGTTCCGTGCCCTTGTCATCACAATGCTCCATGCCCCATCTCATCACAATAATCCATGAAACATTTCAGACCAATGCTCAATGCCCTTCTCATCACAATGCTCCATTACTTCTGTCATAACAATGCTCCAATACCCCTGCCATCACAATGTTCCACGGCCTTGTTATCACAAGGCTCCATGACCCTTGTCATCAAAATAGCCCAAGACCCCTGTAATCACAATGCTCAATGCCCTAGTCATAACAAAGCTCGATGACGCATGTCATCAGAAAGTTCCATGGCCTTCTCCTCAAAATGCTCCATGCCCTTGTCATCACAATGCTCGAAGACCCCAGTAATCACAATGCTCCATGCCCCTTTTCATCAGAATGCTCCATGAGACTTGTCATCACAAGTCTCCTTGGTCATCTCATAACAATGCTCCAGGACCTTGTCATCACCATGCTCCATTCCCTTGTCATCACAATGCTCCATGACCCCTGTCATCACAATACTCCATGAAAATTTTCAGCCCAATGCTCCATGACATTCTCATCACAATGCTCCATGACCAATATCATCACAATGCTCCAAGACCACAGTCATCACAACACTCCATCACACCAGACAACACAATGATCCGGGACTCTTGTCATCACAATGCTCCAAGACCGCTCTAATGACAATGCTCCATGACCCCTGTCATCACAACACTTCATGAACATTTTCAGCCCAATGCTCCATGACCCTTGTCATCACAATGATATATGCCCTTCTCATCCCAATGCTCCATGACCCCTGTATTCACAATGCTCCATGACGCTTGTCATCACAGTGCTCCATGACACCTGTCATCACAATGCTCCATGCCTTTGTCAGCAAAATGCTACATGACCTTGTCATTACAATGCTCTATGTGCTTATCATCACAATACTCCATTACCATTGTCATCACAATCCTCAATGAACCTTGGGATCACATTGCTTCATGCCCTTGTCATCACAATGCTCCATGCTCCTTGAAATGAAAATGATCCATGACCTCTGTCATCACAATGCTCCAAACCCTTGTGATCACAATGTTCCATAACACTTGTCATCACTATGATCCATGATGTCTGTCATCACAATACTCCATGCCCTTTTCATCACAGTGCTCCATGAAATTTGTCATCACAATTCTCAATACACTTGTCATCACAATGCTCCCTGACACTTGTCGTCAGAATGCTCCTTGAACCGTGTCACGAAAAGGCTCCATGCCATTTTCATCACAAATCCACATGCCGTTTTCATCCCAGTGCTCCATGCCATTGTCATCAAAATACTCCACAAGTTTGTCATCAGAATGCTCCATGACGCTTGTCATCACAATTCTCCATGCACTTGTCAGCAAAATGCTCCCTGACCCTTATCATCACAATGCTCCAAGCCATTGTCATCACAATGCTCCATTACCTTTGTCATCAGAATCCTCCATGACACTTGGCATCACAATGCTCCATGCCATTGTCATCACAATGGGCCATTACATATGTCATCACAATGCTCCCTGACACCTCTCTTCACAATACTGCATAACCTGGTCATCACAATGCTACATGCCCTTGTCATCACAATGTGCCATTCCAACTCTCATCACAATAATCCATGAAAATTATTAGACCAATGCTCCTTGCCCTTGTTATCACAATGTTCCAAGTCCACTGTAATCAGAATGCTCCATGCCCCTTTTCATCAGAATGCTCCATATGACATGTCATCAGAAGGCTCCATGGATTTCTCATCACAATGCTCCATGACCTTTCTCATCACAATGCTCCAAGACCCATGTAATCACAATGCTTCATGCCCCTGTCATCGCAATGGACCATGACATTTGGCATCACAATACTCCATGGCATTGTCTTTGAAATTGACCATGACATATGTCATCACAATGCCCCCTTACACCAGTTTTCACAATACTCCATGCCCTTGTCATCACAATGCTCCATGCCCTTGTCATCACAATGCACCATGTCCAATGTCATCACAATAATCTATTAAACTTGTCAGACCAATGCTCCATGCCCCTGTCATCACATTGTTCCATGCCCTTGTCATCAGAATGCTCCATGACCCTTGTCATCACAATGCTCCGTGACTCCAGTCATCACAATGCTTCATAACGTTTGTCATCACAACGGTCCATGCCTGCGTCATCGCAAGGCTCTGTGACCTTTGTGACCACAATGCTCCATGAACTTTTCATCACAATTCTCGTGACCCTTGTCATCACAATGCTCCATGCCTTTTTCAGAACAATGCTCCATGACCCTTGTCATCACAATGTGCCATGTGCTTTACACCACAATGATCCACAACCTTGTCATCGCTATGCTCCATAAACCTTGTAATCACAATGCTCCATGAACTTCTCATACAAATACTCTCTCACATGAGATATCACAATGTTCCATCACTAGTCATCACAATCCTCCCTCACCCCTGTTATCACAATGTTCCATGACCCCTGTCATCACAATGCTACATCCCCTTATCAGCACAATTTTCCATGACCCCTGACATCACAATGTTCCATAACCCCTGTCATCAAAATGCTCCATGACCATTTTCATCCCAAAGCTCTATGACCCCTGGCATCACAATGTTCTATAACCCCTGTCATCAAAATATTACATTACATTTTTCATCAAATTGCTGCATGACCCTGTCATCAAAATGCTCCCTGCCCTTCTCATCACAATGCACCACACACTTGTCATCAAAATGCTCCATGACCATGGTCATCACTAAGCTCCATGAACCTTGGCATCACAATGCTCCATGCCATGGACATCACAATGCTCCATGAACCCTCTCATCACATTGCTCCCTGCACTTGTCATCACAAAGCTCCATGACACTTGTCATCACAATGCTCGATGCCCTTCTCATCACAATGCTCCATGTCCTTGTCATTACAATCCTCCATCACCCATGTATCACAGTGTACCGTGCCCTTGTCATCACAATGTGCCATGCCCACTGTCATCACAATAATCCATGAAACATTTCAGACCAATGCTCAATGCACTTCTCATCACAATGCTCCATTACCACTGTCAACAATGCTCCATGACCCCTGCCATCACAATGTTCCACGGCCTTGTGATCACAAGACTAAATGACCATTGTCATCAAAATGCTCCAAAACCCATGTAATCACAATGCTCCATGCCCTTGTCATCACAGAGCTCTATGACGCATGTCATCAGAATGTTCCATGGCCTTCTCCACACAATGCTCCATGCCCTTGTCATCACAATGCTCCAAGACACTCGTAATCACAATGCTCCATGCCCCTTTTCATCAGAAGGCTCCATGATATTTGTCATCACAAGTCTCCATGGTCAACTCATCACAATGCTCCAAGACCTTGTCATCACCATGCTCCATTCCCTTGTCATCACAATGCTCCATGACTCCTGTCATCACAATACTCCATGAACATTTTCAGCCCAATGCTCCATGACCTTCTCATCACAATGCTCCATGACCAATATCATCACAATGCTCCATGACCACTGTCATCACAACACTCCATGACACCTGACAACACAACGATCCGGGACTCTTGTCATCACAATGCTCCAAGACCATGCAATCACAATGCTCCATGACCCCTGTCATCACAATACTCCATGAACATTTTCAGCCCAATGCTCCATGACCCTTGTCATCACAATGATCCATGCCCTTGTCATCCCAATGTTCCATGACCCCTGTATTCACAGTGCTCCGTGACGCTTGTCATCACAGTGCTCCATGACACCTGTCATCACAATGCTCCATGCCTTTGTCAGCAAAATGCTACATGGCCTTGTCATTACAATGCTCTATGCGCTTGTCATCACAATACTCGATTACCATTGTCATCACAATCCTCCATGAACCTTGGAATCACATTGCTTCATGCCCTTGTCATCACAATGCTACATACTCCTTGAAATCAAAATGATCCATGACCTCTGTCATCACAATGCTCCAAACCCTTGTGATCACAATGTTCCATAACAATTGTCCTCACAACGCTCCAAGATGCCTGTCATCACAATACTCCATACACTTTTCATCACAATTCTCCATGACCTTTGTCATCACAATTCTCAATACACTTTTCATCACAGTGCTCCCTGACACTTGTCGTCAGTATGCTCCATGAAACCTATCAGGACAAGGCTCCATGCCTTTTTCATCACAATGATCCATGCCCTTTTCATCAAAATGCTCCAAGACCCCTGTAATCACAATGCTCCATGCCCTTGCCATCCAAAGCTCCATGACGCATGTCATCAGAATGTTCCATGGACTTCTCATCACAATGCTCCCTGCTCTTGTCATCACAAAGCACTAAGACCCCTGTAATCACAATGCTCCATGCCCCTTTTCATCTCAATGCTCCTAGGAACCCTGTCAGCACAATGAACAATGCCCATCATCATAATGATTCAGGCAATTGTCATCACAATCAAATCAAAATGCTCCATGACCTCTGTCATCACAATGCTCAAAATCCTGGTGATCACAATGTTGAATAACACTTATCATCACAACACCCCATGACGCTCATCATCACAATGATCCATGGTCGTCTCATCACAAGGCTCCATGACCTTTGTCATCAAAATTCTCAATAAACTTGTCATCACAATGCTCGCTGACACTTGTCGTCAGAATGCTCCTTGAACCATGTCACAAAAAGGCTCCATGTCGTTTTCATCAAAAAGCCCCATGCCGTTTTCATCCCAATGCTGCATGCCATTGTCATCCAAATACACCACAGGCTTGTCATCAGAATGCTCCATGACCCTTGTCATCACAATTCTCCATGCACTTGTCAGCACAATGCTCCCTGACCCTTGCCATCACAATGCTCCAAGCCATTGTCATCACAATGCTCCATTACCATTGTCATCAGAATCCTCCATGACACTTGGCATCACAATGCTCCATGCCATTGTCATCACAATGCTAAATGACCTTGTCATTACAATCCTCTATGCGCTTGTCATCACAATACTCCATTTCCATTGTCATCACAATCCTCCATCAACCTTGGGATCACATTGCTTCATGCCCTTGTCATCACAATGCTCCATGCTCCTTGAAATCAAAATGATCCATGACCTCTGTCATCACAATGCTCCAAACCCTTGTGATCACATTGTTCCATAACACTTGTCATCACAACGCTCAATGATGCCTGTCATCACAATACTCCATGCCCTTTTCATCACAATGCTCCATGACCTTTGTCATCACAATTGTCAATACACATGTGATCACAATGCTCCCTGACACTTGTCATCAGAATGCTCCTTGAAACCCGTCACGAAAAGGCTCCATGCCTTTTTCTTCACAATGCCCCATGCCATTTTCATCACAATGTTCCATACCATTGTCATCAAATACTCCACAAGCTTGTCATCAGAATGCTCCCGGACCCTTGTCATCACAATGCTCCATTACCTTTCTCATCAGAATCCTCCATGACACTTGGCATCACAGTGCTACATGCCATTGTCATCACAATGGGCCATTACATATGTCATCACAATGCTCCCTGACACTTATCTTCACAATACTGCATGACCTGGTCATCACAATGCTCCATGCCCTTGTCATCACAATAGGCCATTCCAACTGTCATCGCAACGAACCATGAAAGTTATTAGACCAATGTTCCATGCCCTTGTCATCACAATGCTCCATGCCCTTGTTATCACAATGCTCCATGACCCCTGTCATCACAATGCTCCGTTACTCCAATCATCACAATGCTTCATGACTTTGTCATCACAGTGGTCCATGCCCTCACCATCAACAGTCTCTGTGACATTTTTAATCCCAACGCTCCATGAACTTTTCATCACAATGCTCCGTGACCCTTGTCATCACAAAGCTACATGCCTTTGTCAGAACAATGCTCCATGACACTTGTCATCACAATGTGCCATGCGCTTTTCATCACAATGATCCACAACCTTGTCATCGCTATGCTCCATAAACCTTGTAATCACAATGCTCCATGCACTTCTCATCCAAATGCTCTCTCACATGAGATATCACAATGTTCCATCACTAGTCATCAAAATCCTCCCTCACCCCTGTTATCACAATGTTCAATAACCCTTGTCATCACCATGCTACATCCCCTTATCAGCACAATGTTCCATGACCCCTGACATCACAATGTTCTATATCCCCTGTCATCAAAATGCTCCATGACCCATTTCATCCCAAAGCTCCATGACCGCTGGCATCACAATGTTCTATAAGGCCTGTCATCAAAATGTTCCATTACACTTTTCATCAAATTGCTGCATGAACATGTCATCAAAATGCTCCCTGCCCTTCTCATCACAATGCACCACACCCTTGTCACCAAAAAGCTCCATGACCATTGCCCTCACTAAGCTCCATGACCCTTGGCATCACAATGCTCCATGTCATTGTCATCACAATGCTCCATGAACCTTCTCATCACATTGCTCCATGCCCTTGTCATCACAAAGCTCCATGACTCTTGTCATCACAATGCTCGATGCCCTTTTCATCACAATGCTCCATGCCCTTGTCATTACAATCCTCCATCACCCATGTATCACAGTGTACCGTGCACTTGTCATCACAATGCTCCATGCCCACTCTCATCACAATAATCCATGAAACATTTCAGACTAATGCTCAATGCCCTTCTCATCACAATGCTCCATTACCTCTGTCATAACAATGCTCCATGACACCTGACATGACAATGCTCCATGCCCTTGTCATCACAATGCTCCAAGACCCTCGTAATCACAAGTTTCCATGCCCCTTTTCATCAGAATGCTCCATTAGACTTGTCATCACAATTCTCCATGGTCATCTCATCACAATGCTCTAGGACCTTGTCATCTCCATTCTCCATTCCCTTGTCATCACAATGCTTCATGACCCCTGTCATCACAATACTCCATGAAAATTTTCAGCCCAATGCTCCATTAACTTCTCATCACAATGCTCCATGACCAATATCATCACAATGCTCCATGAAACCTGACAACACAATGATCAGGGACTCCTGTCATCACAATGCTCCAAGACCCCTGTAATCACAATGCTCCATGACCCCTGTCATCACAATACTCCATGAACATTTTCAGCCTAATGCTCCATGACCCTTGTCATCAAATTGATCCATGCCCTTGTCATCCCAATGTTCCATAACCACTGTATTCACAATGCTCCTTGACGCTTGTCATCACAGTGCTCCATGACACCTGTCATCACAATGCCCCATGAATTTGTCAGCAAAATGCTACATGACCTTTTCATTACAATGCTCTATGCACTTGTCATCACAATACTCCATTACCATTGTCATCACTATCCGCCATGAACATTGGGATCACATTGCTTCATGCCCTTGTCATCACAATGCTCCATGCTCCTTGAAATCAACATGATCCATAACCTCTATCATCACAATGCTCCAAACCCTTGTGATCACAATGTTCCATAACACTTGTCCTCACAATGCTCCATGATGCCTGTCATCACAATACTCCATGCCCTTTTCATCACAATGCTCCATGACCTTTGTCATCACAATTATCAATACACTTGTCATCACAATGCTCTCTGACTCTTGTCGTCAGAATGCTCCTTGAACCGTGTCACGAAAAGGCTCCATGCCTTTTTCATCACAAAGCCCCATGCCATTTTCATCCCAATGCTCCATGCCATTGTCATCAAAATACTCCACAAGCTTGTCATCAGAATGCTCCATGACCCTTGTCATCACAATGCTCCGTGACTCCAGTCATCACAATGCTTCATAACGTTTGTCATCACAACGGTCCATGCCTGCGTCATCGCAAGGCTCTGTGACCTTTGTGACCACAATGCTCCATGAACTTTTCATCACAATTCTCGTGACCCTTGTCATCACAATGCTCCATGCCTTTTTCAGAACAATGCTCCATGACACTTGTCATCACAATGTGCCATGTGCTTTACACCACAATGATCCACAACCTTGTCATCGCTATGCTCCATAAACCTTGTAATCACAATGCTCCATGAACTTCTCATCCAAATACTCTCTCACATGAGATATCACAATGTTCCATCACTAGTCATCACAATCCTCCCTCACCCCTGTTATCACAATGTTCCATGACCCCTGTCATCACAATGCTACATCCCCTTATCAGCACAATTTTCCATGACCCCTGACATCACAATGTTCCATAACCCCTGTCATCAAAATGCTCCATGACCATTTTCATCCCAAAGCTCTATGACCCCTGGCATCACAATGTTCTATAACCCCTGTCATCAAAATATTACATTACATTTTTCATCAAATTGCTGCATGACCCTGTCATCAAAATGCTCCCTGCCCTTCTCATCACAATGCACCACACACTTGTCATCAAAATGCTCCATGACCATGGTCATCACTAAGCTCCATGAACCTTGGCATCACAATGCTCCATGCCATGGACATCACAATGCTCCATGAACCCTCTCATCACATTGCTCCCTGCACTTGTCATCACAAAGCTCCATGACACTTGTCATCACAATGCTCGATGCCCTTCTCATCACAATGCTCCATGTCCTTGTCATTACAATCCTCCATCACCCATGTATCACAGTGTACCGTGCCCTTGTCATCACAATGCGCCATGCCCACTGTCATCACAATAATCCATGAAACATTTCAGACCAATGCTCAATGCACTTCTCATCACAATGCTCCATTACCACTGTCAACAATGCTCCATGACCCCTGCCATCACAATGTTCCACGGCCTTGTGATCACAAGACTAAATGACCATTGTCATCAAAATGCTCCAAAACCCATGTAATCACAATGCTCCATGCCCTTGTCATCACAGAGCTCCATGACGCATGTCATCAGAATGTTCCATGGCCTTCTCCACACAATGCTCCATGCCCTTGTCATCACAATGCTCCAAGACACTCGTAATCACAATGCTCCATGCCCCTTTTCATCAGAAGGCTCCATGATATTTGTCATCACAAGTCTCCATGGTCAACTCATCACAATGCTCCAAGACCTTGTCATCACCATGCTCCATTCCCTTGTCATCACAATGCTCCATGACTCCTGTCATCACAATACTCCATGAACATTTTCAGCCCAATGCTCCATGACCTTCTCATCACAATGCTCCATGACCAATATCATCACAATGCTCCATGACCACTGTCATCACAACACTCCATGACACCTGACAACACAACGATCCGGGACTCTTGTCATCACAATGATCCAAGACCATGCAATCACAATGCTCCATGACCCCTGTCATCACAATACTCCATGAACATTTTCAGCCCAATGCTCCATGACCCTTGTCATCACAATGATCCATGCCCTTGTCATCCCAATGTTCCATGACCCCTGTATTCACAGTGCTCCGTGACGCTTGTCATCACAGTGCTCCATGACACCTGTCATCACAATGCTCCATGCCTTTGTCAGCAAAATGCTACATGGCCTTGTCATTACAATGCTCTATGCGCTTGTCATCACAATACTCGATTACCATTGTCATCACAATCCTCCATGAACCTTGGGATCACATTGCTTCATGCCCTTGTCATCACAATGCTACATACTCCTTGAAATCAAAATGATCCATGACCTCTGTCATCACAATGCTCCAAACCCTTGTGATCACAATGTTCCATAACAATTGTCCTCACAACGCTCCAAGATGCCTGTCATCACAATACTCCATACACTTTTCATCACAATTCTCCATGACCTTTGTCATCACAATTCTCAATACACTTTTCATCACAGTGCTCCCTGACACTTGTCGTCAGTATGCTCCATGAAACCTATCATGACAAGGCTCCATGCCTTTTTCATCACAATGATCCATGCCCTTTTCATCAAAATGCTCCAAGACCCCTGTAATCACAATGCTCCATGCCCTTGCCATCCAAAGCTCCATGACGCATGTCATCAGAATGTTCCATGGACTTCTCATCACAATGCTCCCTGCTCTTGTCATCACAAAGCACTAAGACCCCTGTAATCACAATGCTCCATGCCCCTTTTCATCTCAATGCTCCTAGGAACCCTGTCAGCACAATGAACAATGCCCATCATCATAATGATTCAGGCAATTGTCATCACAATCAAATCAAAATGCTCCATGACCTCTGTCATCACAATGCTCAAAATCCTGGTGATCACAATGTTGAATAACACTTATCATCACAACACCCCATGACGCTCATCATCACAATGATCCATGGTCGTCTCATCACAAGGCTCCATGACCTTTGTCATCAAAATTCTCAATAAACTTGTCATCACAATGCTCGCTGACACTTGTCGTCAGAATGCTCCTTGAACCATGTCACAAAAAGGCTCCATGTCGTTTGCATCAAAAAGCCCCATGCCGTTTTCATCCCAATGCTGCATGCCATTGTCATCCAAATACACCACAGGCTTGTCATCAGAATGCTCCATGACCCTTGTCATCACAATTCTCCATGCACTTGTCAGCACAATGCTCCCTGACCCTTGTCATCACAATGCTCCAAGCCATTGTCATCACAATGCTCCATTACCATTGTCATCAGAATCCTCCATGACACTTGGCAACACAATGCTCCATGCCATTGTCATCACAATGCTCCATGTCTTTGTCAGCAAAATGCTAAATGACCTTGTCATTACAATCCTCTATGCGCTTGTCATCACAATACTCCATTTCCATTGTCATCACAATCCTCCATCAACCTTGGGATCACATTGCTTCATGCCCTTGTCATCACAATGCTCCATGCTCCTTGAAATCAAAATGATCCATGACCTCTGTCATCACAATGCTCCAAACCCTTGTGATCACATTGTTCCATAACACTTGTCATCACAACGCTCAATGATGCCTGTCATCACAATACTCCATGCCCTTTTCATCACAATGCTCCATGACCTTTGTCATCACAATTCTCAATACACTTGTGATCACAATGCTCCCTGACACTTGTCATCAGAATGCTCCTTGAAACCCGTCACGAAAAGGCTCCATGCCTTTTTCTTCACAATGCCCCATGCCAATTTCATCACAATGTTCCATACCATTGTCATCAAAATACTCCACAAGCTTGTCATCAGAATGCTCCCGGACCCTTGTCATCACAATGCTCCATTACCTTTCTCATCAGAATCCTCCATGACACTTGGCATCACAGTGCTACATGCCATTGTCATCACAATGGGCCATTACATATGTCATCACAATGCTCCCTGACACTTATCTTCACAATACTGCATGACCTGGTCATCACAATGCTCCATGCCCTTGTCATCACAATAGGCCATTCCAACTGTCATCGCAACGAACCATGAAAGTTATTAGACCAATGTTCCATGCCCTTGTCATCACAATGCTCCATGCCCTTGTTATCACAATGCTCCATGACCCCTGTCATCACAATGCTCCGTTACTCCAATCATCACAATGCTTCATGACTTTGTCATCACAGTGGTCCATGCCCTCACCATCAACAGTCTCTGTGACATTTTTAATCCCAACGCTCCATGAACTTTTCATCACAATGCTCCGTGACCCTTGTCATCACAAAGCTACATGCCTTTGTCAGAACAATGCTCCATGACACTTGTCATCACAATGTGCCATGCGCTTTTCATCACAATGATCCACAACCTTGTCATCGCTATGCTCCATAAACCTTGTAATCACAATGCTCCATGCACTTCTCATCCAAATGCTCTCTCACATGAGATATCACAATGTTCCTTCACTAGTCATCAAAATCCTCCCTCACCCCTGTTATCACAATGTTCAATAACCCTTGTCATCACCATGCTACATCCCCTTATCAGCACAATGTTCCATGACCCCTGACATCACAATGTTCTATATCCCCTGTCATCAAAATGCTCCATGACCCATTTCATCCCAAAGCTCCATGACCGCTGGCATCACAATGTTCTATAAGGCCTGTCATCAAAATGTTCCATTACACTTTTCATCAAATTGCTGCATGAACATGTCATCAAAATGCTCCCTGCCCTTCTCATCACAATGCACCACACCCTTGTCACCAAAAAGCTCCATGACCATTGCCCTCACTAAGCTCCATGACCCTTGGCATCACAATGCTCCATGTCATTGTCATCACAATGCTCCATGAACCTTCTCATCACATTGCTCCATGCCCTTGTCATCACAAAGCTCCATGACTCTTGTCATCACAATGCTCGATGCCCTTTTCATCACAATGCTCCATGCCCTTGTCATTACAATCCTCCATCACCCATGTATCACAGTGTACCGTGCACTTGTCATCACAATGCTCCATGCCCACTCTCATCACAATAATCCATGAAACATTTCAGACTAATGCTCAATGCCCTTCTCATCACAATGCTCCATTACCTCTGTCATAACAATGCTCCATGACACCTGACATGACAATGCTCCATGCCCTTGTCATCACAATGCTCCAAGACCCTCGTAATCACAAGTTTCCATGCCCCTTTTTATCAGAATGCTCCATTAGACTTGTCATCACAATTCTCCATGGTCATCTCATCACAATGCTTCAGGACCTTGTCATCTCCATTCTCCATTCCCTTGTCATCACAATGCTTCATGACCCCTGTCATCACAATACTCCATGAAAATTTTCAGCCCAATGCTCCATTAACTTCTCATCACAATGCTCCATGACCAATATCATCACAATGCTCCATGACCACTGTCATCACAACACTCCATGACACCTGACAACACAATGATCAGGGACTCCTGTCATCACAATGCTCCAAGACCCCTGTAATCACAATGCTCCATGACCCATGTCATCACAATACTCCATGAACATTTTCAGCCGAATGCTCCATGACCCTTGTCATCAAATTGATCCATGCCCTTGTCATCCCAATGTTCCATAACCACTGTATTCAGAATGCTCCTTGACGCTTGTCATCACAGTGCTCCATGACACCTGTCATCACAATGCCCTATGAATTTGTCAGCAAAATGCTACATGACTTTTTCATTACAATGCTCTATGCACTTGTCATCACAATACTCCATTACCATTGTCATCACTATCCGCCATGAACATTGGGATCACATTGCTTCATGCCCTTGTCATCACAATGCTCCATGCTCCTTGAAATCAACATGATCCATAACCTCTATCATCACAATGCTCCAAACCCTTGTGATCACAATGTTCCACAACACTTGTCCTCACAATGCTCCATGATGCCTGTCATCACAATACTCCATGCCCTTTTCATCACAATGCTCCATGACCTTTGTCATCACAATTATCAATACACTTGTCATCACAATGCTCCCTGACTCTTGTCGTCAGAATGCTCCTTGAACCGTGTCACGAAAAGGCTCCATGCCTTTTTCATCACAAAGCCCCATGCCATTTTCATCCCAATGCTCCATGCCATTGTCATCAAAATACTCCACAAGCTTGTCATCAGAATGCTCCGTGACCCTTGTCATCACAATTCTCCATGCACTTGTCAGCACAATGCACCCTGACCCTTGTCATCACAATGCTCCAAGCCATTGTCATCAAAATACTCCACAAGCTTGTCATCAGAATGCTCACTGACACTTGTCATCACAATGCTCCAAGCCATTATCATCACAATGCTCCATTACATTTGTCATCAGAATCCTCCATGACACTTGGCATCACAATGCTCCATGCCATTGTCATCAAAATGGGCCATTACATATGTCATCACAATGCTCCCTGACACATCTCTTCACCATACTTCATGCCCTTGTCTTAACAATGCACCATTCAAGCTGTCATCACAATAATCCATGAAACTTATTAGACCAATGCTCCATGCCCTTGTCATCACAATGCTCCATGACCTTGTTATCACAATGTTCCAAGACCCCTGTAATCAGAATGCTCCATGCCCCTTTTAATCAGTATGCTCCATGAGACTTTTCATCACATGGCTCCATGGTTTTCTCATCATAATGCTCCAGGACCTTGTCATCACAATGCTTCACAACATTGTCATGAAAATTCTCAATGGCACTTGTCATCATAATGCTCCAAGCCCTAGTCGTCACAATGCTCCATGATATTGGTCATCACAATCCTCCCTTACATTTGGCATCACAATGCTCCATGCCATTGTCATCGCAATGGACCAGGATATATGTCATCACAATACCCTGACACCTCTCTTCACAATACTCCATGCCCTTATCATCACAAAGCTCCATGCCCTTGTCATCACAATGCACCATGTCCACTGTCATCACAATAATCTATGAAAATTGTCAGACCAAAGCTCCATGACCCTGTCATCACAATTCTCCATGCCCTTGTCATCACAATGCTCCATGTCCCCTGTCATCACAATGCTCGGTGACTCCAGTCATAACAATGCTTCATAAAGTTTGTCATCACAGCGGTCCATGCCCACGTCATCACAAGGCTCTGTGACCTTTGTAACCACAATGCTCCATGACCCTTGTCCTCACAATGCTCCATGCCTTTGTCAGAACAATTCTCCATGACCCTTGTCATCACAATGTGCCATGCGCTTTTCATCACAATGATCTACAACCTTGTCATCACTATGCTCAATAAACCTTGTAATCACAATGCTCCATGCACTTTTCCTCCAAATGCTCTCTCACATGAGATATCACAATGTTCCATCACTAGTCATCACAATCCTCCCTCACCCCAGTTATCACAATGTACCATGACCCCTGTCATCACAATGCTACATCCCCTTATCAACACAATATTCCATGACACCTGACATCACAATGTTCCATAACCACTGTCATCAAAATGCTCCATGACCCTTTTCATCCCAAAGCTCCATGATCCCTGGCCACACAATGTTCAATAACCCCTGTCATCAAAATATTCCATTACACTTTTCATCAAATTGCTGCATGACCCTGTCATCAAAATGCTTCCTGCCTTTCTCATCACAATGCACCACACCCTTGTCATCAAAATGCTGCATGACCTTTGTCATCCCAAAGCTCCATGACACTTGGCATCACAATGCTCCATGTCATTGTCATCACAATGCTCCATGAACCCAGTCATCACATTGCTCCATGCCCTTGTCATCACAAAGCTCAATAACACTTGTCATCACAATGCTCGATGCCTTTCTCATCACAATGCTCCATGCCCTTGTCATTACAATCCTCCATGACCCATGTATCACAGTGTTCCGTGCCCTTGTCATCACAATGCTCCATGCCCCATCTCATCACAATAATCCATGAAACATTTCAGACCAATGCTCAATGCCCTTCTCATCACAATGCTCCATTACTTCTGTCATAACAATGCTCCAATACCCCTGCCATCACAATGTTCCACGGCCTTGTTATCACAAGGCTCCATGACCCTTGTCATCAAAATAGCCCAAGACCCCTGTAATCACAATGCTCAATGCCCTAGTCATAACAAAGCTCGATGACGCATGTCATCAGAAAGTTCCATGGCCTTCTCCTCAAAATGCTCCATGCCCTTGTCATCACAATGCTCGAAGACCCCAGTAATCACAATGCTCCATGCCCCTTTTCATCAGAATGCTCCATGAGACTTGTCATCACAAGTCTCCTTGGTCATCTCATAACAATGCTCCAGGACCTTGTCATCACCATGCTCCATTCCCTTGTCATCACAATGCTCCATGACCCCTGTCATCACAATACTCCATGAAAATTTTCAGCCCAATGCTCCATGACATTCTCATCACAATGCTCCATGACCAATATCATCACAATGCTCCAAGACCACTGTCATCACAACACTCCATCACACCAGACAACACAATGATCCGGGACTCTTGTCATCACAATGCTCCAAGACCGCTCTAATCACAATGCTCCATGACCCCTGTCATCACAACACTTCATGAACATTTTCAGCCCAATGCTCCATGACCCTTGTCATCACAATGATATATGCCCTTCTCATCCCAATGCTCCATGACCCCTGTATTCACAATGCTCCATGACGCTTGTCATCACAGTGCTCCATGACACCTGTCATCACAATGCTCCATGCCTTTGTCAGCAAAATGCTACATGACCTTGTCATTACAATGCTCTATGTGCTTATCATCACAATGCTCCATTACCATTGTCATCACAATCCTCAATGAACCTTGGGATCACATTGCTTCATGCCCTTGTCATCACAATGCTCCATGCTCCTTGAAATGAAAATGATCCATGACCTCTGTCATCACAATGCTCCAAACCCTTGTGATCACAATGTTCCATAACACTTGTCATCACTATGATCCATGATGTCTGTCATCACAATACTCCATGCCCTTTTCATCACAGTGCTCCATGAAATTTTTCATCACAATTCTCAATACACTTGTCATCACAATGCTCCCTGACACTTGTCAACATAATGCTCCTTGAACCCTGTCACGAAAAGTCTCCATGCCTTTTTCATCACATTGCCCCATGCCGTTTTCCTCCTAATGCTCCATGCCACTGTCATAAAAATACTCCACAAGCTTGTCATCAGAATGCTCCATGACACTTGTCATCACAATTCTCCATGCACTTGTCAGCACAATGCTCCCTGACCCTTGTCATCACAATGCTCCAAGCCATTGTCACCAAAATGCTCCATTACCTTTGGCATCAGAATCCTCCTTGACACTTGGCATCACAATGCTCCATACCATTTTCATCACAATGGGCCATTACATATGTCATCACAATGCTCCCTGACACCTCTCTTGACAATACTGCATGACCTGGTCATCACAATCCTCCATGCCCTTGTCATCACAATGAGCCATTCCAACTGTCATCACAATAATCCATGAAACTTATTAGACCAATGCTCCATGCCTTTGTCGTCACATTTCTCCATGCCCTTGTTATCACAATGTTCCAAGACCCCTGTAATCAGAATCCTCCATGCCCCTTTTCATCAGGGTGCTCCATGAGACTTGTCATCACAAGTCTCCATGGTTTTCTCATCACAATGCTCCAGGACCTTGTCATCACAATGCTTCACGACATTGTCATGAAAATTTTCAATGGCCCTTGTCATCATAATGCTCCATGCCCTATTCATCACAATGCTCCATTATATTTGTCATCACAATCCTCCCTTACATTTGGCATCACAATGCTCCATGCCATTGTCATCGCAATGGACCATGACATATGTCATCACAATGACCTGACACCTCTCTTCACAATACTCCATGTCCTTGTCATCACAATGTTCCATGCCCTTGTCATCACAATGCACCATGTCCAGTGTCATCACAATAATCTATGAAATTGTCAGACCAAATCTCCATGAACCTGTCATCACAATGCTCCATGCCTTTGTCATCACAATGCTCCATGTCCCCTGTCATCAGAGTGCTCCGTGACTCCAGTCATCACAATGCTTCATAAAGTTTGTCATCACAACGGTCCATGCCCACGTCATCACAAGGCTCTGTGACGTTTGTAAACACAATGCTCCATAAACTTTTCCTCACAATCCTCAGTGACCCTTGTCCTCACAATACTCCATGTCTTTGTAAGAACAATGCTCCATGACACTTGTCATCACAATGTGCCATGCGCTTTTCATCACAATGATCCACAACATTGTCATCACTATGCTCCATAAACCTTGTAATCACAATGCTCCATTCACTTCTCATCCAAATGCTCTCTCACATGAGATATCACAATGTTCCATCACTAGTCATCACAATCCTCCCTCACCCCTGTTATCACAATGTTCCATGACCCCTGACATCAAAATATTCCATAACCCTGTCATCAAAATGTTCCATTACACTTTTCTTCAAATTGCTGCATGACCCAGTCATCAAAATGCTCCCTGCCCTTCTCATCACAATGTACCACACACTTGTCATCAAAATGCTCCATGACCATTGTCATCACTAAGATCCATGACCCTTGGCATTACAATGCTCCATTTCATTGTCATCACAATGCTCCATGAACCCTCTCATCACATTGCTCCATGCCCTTGTCATCACAAAGCTCCATGACACTTGTCATCACAATGCTCGATGCCCTTCTCATCAGAATGCTCCATGCCCTTGTCATTACAATCCTCCATGACCCATGTATCACAGTGTACCGTGCCCTTGACATCACAAAGCGCCACGCCCACTCTCATCACAATAATCCATGAAATATATCCGACCAATGCTCAATGCCCTTCTCATCACAATGCTCCATTACCTCTGTCATAACAATGCTCCATGACCCCTGCCATCACAAGGATCCATGGCCTTGTCATCACAAGGCCCCATGACCCTTGTCATCACAATGATCCAAGACCCATGTAATCACAATGGTCCATGCACTTGTCATTACAAAGCTCCATGACGCATGTCATCAGAATGTTCCATGGCCTTCTCCACAAAAAGCTCCATGCCCTTGTCATCACAATTCTGCATTACCCCTGTCATAACAATGCTCCATAACCCCTGCCATCACGATGTTCCATGGCCTTGTCATCACAAGGCTCCATGACCCTTCTCATCACAATGCTCCAAGAACACTGTAATCACAATGCTCTATGCCCCTTTTCATCTCAATGATCCATGAACCCTGTCATCACAATGCACCATGCCCATCATCATAATGATTCATGCTATTGTCATCACAAAGAAATAAAAATGCTCCATGACCTCTGTCATAAAAATGCTCCAAACCCTTGTGATCACAATATTCCATAACACTTGTCATCACAAAGCCCCATGACGCTCTTCATCACAATTATCCATGGTCTTCTCATCACAATGCTCCATGACCAATGTCATCACAATGCACCATGCCCACTCTCATCACAATAATCTATGAAACTTGTCAGACCAATGCACCATGCCCCTGTCATCACAATGCACCATGCCCTTGTCATCACAGTGCTCCATGACCCCTGTCATCACAAGGCTCTGTGCCTCCAGTCATCACAATGCTTCATAAAGATTGTCATCACTATGGTCCATGCCCGCGTCATCACAAGGCTCTGTGACCTTTGTATCCACAATGCTCCATGTATTTTTCATCACAATTCTCTGTGACCCTTGTCATCACAATGCTCCATGTCTTTGTCTGAACAATGCTCCATGACCATTGTCATCACAGTGTGCCACGTGCATTTCATCACAACTGTCCACAAGTTTGTCATTGCAATGCTCCATAATCCTTGTAATCACAATGGTCCATGCACTTCTCATCAAAATGCTCTCTCACCAGAGATATCACAATGTTCCATCACTAGTCATCACAATACTCCCTCACCCCTGGAATCACAGTGATCCATGACCCTGTCATCACAATGCTACATCCACTTGTCATCACAATGTTCCATGACCCCTTCCATCACAATGTTCCATAAGCCCTGTCATCAAAATGCTCCATGACCCTTTCCATCCCAAAGATCCAAGTCCCCTGCCATCACAATGTTCTATAACCCCTGCCATCTAAATGTTCCATTACACTTTTTATCAAATTGCTGCAGGACCCGGTTATCAAAATGCTCCCTGCCCTTCTCATCAAAATGCTCCATGACTTGTCATCACAAAGCCCGAAGACTCTTGGCATCACAATGCTCCATGTCATTGTCATCACAATGCTCCATGTACCCTCTCATCACATTGCTCCATGCCCTTGTCATCACACAGCTCCATGACATTTGTCATCAAAATGCTCAATAAACTTGTCATCACAATGCTCCCTGACCCTTGTCATCAGTATGCTCCTTCAACACTGTCATAACAAGTTTCCATGCATTTTTCATCACAATGATCCATGACCATTTCATCACAATGCTCCAAGACCCCTGTAATCACAATGCTCCATGCTCCTATTCATCACAATGCTCCATGAGACTTGCCATCACAAGTCTCCATGGTCTTCTCATCACAATGTTCCAGGACCTTGACATCACCATGATCCATTCCCTTGTCATCACAATGCTCCATGACCCCTGTCATCACAATAATCCATGAACATTTTCAGCCCAATGCTCCACGACCTTCTCCTCACAATGCTCCATTGCCAATATCATCACAATGCCCCATGACCACTGTCATCACAACACTCCATGACACCTGACCACACAATGATCCAGGACTCTTGTCATCACAATGCTCCATTCCCTTGTCGTCACATTGCTACATGACACCTGTCATCAAAACTCTCCATGAACATTTTCAGCCCAGTGCTCCATGACCCTTGTCATCACAGTGATCCATGCCCTTGCCATCCCAATGCTCCATGACCCCTGTATTCACAATGCTCCTTGACGCTTGTCATCACAGTGCTCCATGACACATGTCATCACAATGCTCCATGCCTTTGTCAGCAAAATGCTACATGACCTTTTCATTACAATGCTCTATGCACTTGTCATCACAATACTCCATTTCCATTGTCATCACAATCCTCCATGTACCTTAGGATCACATTGCTTCATGCGCATGTCATCACAATGCTCCATGCTCCTTGAAATCAAAATGATCCATGACCTCTGTCATCACAATGCTCCAAACCCTTGTGATCACAATGTTCCATAACACTTGTCATCACAACGCTCCATGATGCCTGTCATCACAATACTCCATGCACTTTTCATCACAATGCTCCATGACCTTTGTCACCACAATTCTCAATACACTTGTCATCACAATGCTCCCTGACACTTGTCATCAGAATGCTCCTTGAACCCTGTCACAAAAAGGCTCCATGCCTTTTTCATAACAATGCCCCATGCCATTTTCATCACAATGCTCCATGCCATTGTCATAAAAATACTCCACAAGCTTGTCATCAGAATGCTCCATGACCCTTGTCATCACAATTCTCCATGCACTTGTCAGCACAATGCTCCCTGACCCTTGTCATCACAATACTCCAAGCCATTGTCATCACAATGCTCCATTACCTTTGTCATCAAAATCCTCCCTGACACTTGGCACCACAATGCTCCATGCCATCCTCATCACAATGGGCCATTACATATGTGATCACAATGCTCCCTGACACCTTTCTTAACAATAGGGCATGACATGGTCATCACAATGCTCCATGCCCTTGTCATCACAGTGTGCCATTCCAACTCTCATCGCAATACTCCATGAAAGTTATTACTCCAATGTTCCATGCCCTTGTCATCACAATGCTCCATGCCCTTGTTATCACAATGCTCCATGACCCCTGTCATCACAATGCTCCGTGACTCCAGTCATCACAATGCTTCATGACCTTTGTCATCCCAATGGTCCATGCCCTTGTCATCAACAGTCTCTGTGACGTTTTTAACCACAATGCTGCATGAACTTTTCATCACAATGCTCTTTGACCCTTGTCATCACAATGCTCTATGCCTTACTCAGCACAGTGCTCCATGACGCTTGTCACCACAATGCTCCATGCGCTTGTCAGCCCAATGCTCCATGACACATGTCATCACAATGCACCATGCGCTTGTCATCACAGTGCTCCACAACATTGTCATCACAATGCTCCATAAAATTTGTCATCACAGTGCTCCATGCACTTCTCATCAAAATGCTCTCTCACCACTGATATCACAATGCTACATCACTATTTGTCAAAATACTCCCTCACCCCTGTCATCACAATGTTCCATGACTCCTGTCATCACAATGCTACATGCACTTATCATCACAATGTTCGATGACGCCTGACATCACAATGTTCCATAACAACTGTCATCAAAATATTCCATGACACTTTTCATCAAATTGCTCCATGACCCTGTCATCGGAATGCTCCCTGACCTACTCATCACAATGCACAACGCCCTTGCCATCAAAATGCTCCATGACCTTTGTCATCACAAAGATCCATGACCCTTGGCATCACAATGCTCCATGTCATTGTCATCACAATGCTCCATGAACGCTCTCATCACATTGCTCCATGCCCTTGTCTTCACATAGCTCCATGACACATGTCATCAAAATGCTCCATGGCCTTCTCATCACAATGCTCCATGCGCTTGCCATCACAATGCTCCATTACCCCTGTCATAACAATTCACCATGACCCATGCCATCACGATGTTCCATGGCCTTGTCATCACAAGGCTCTATGACCCTTCTCATCACAATGCTCCAGTAACACTGTAATCACAATGCTCTATGCCCCTTTTCCTCTCAATGATCCATGAACCCTGTCATCAAAATGCACCATGCCAATCATCATAATGCTTCATGCTATTGTCATAACAACGAAATCAAATTGTTCCATGACCTCTGTCATAACAATGCTCCAAACCCTTGTGATCACAATATTCCATAACACTTGTCATCACAATGCCCCATGAGGCTCGTCATCACAATTATCCATGGTCTTCTCATCACAATACTCCATGACCTTCGTCATCACAATGCTCAATACACATGTCATCAACATGCTCCCTGACACTTGTTGTCTGTAAGCTCTTTGAACCCTGTCATGACAAGGCTGCATGCCTTTTTCATCACAGTGATCCATGCCCTTTTCATCACAGTGCTCCAAGTCCCATGTAATCACAGTGGTCCATGCCATTGTCATCACAAAGCTCAATGACGCATGCCATCAGAATGCTACTTGGTCTTCTCCTCACAATGCTCCAGGCCCTTGTCTTCACAATGTTCCAAGACCCCTGTAATCACAATGCTCCATTCCCCTTTTAATCAGTATGCTCCATGAGACTTGTCATCTCAAGGCTCCATGGTTTTGTCATCACAATGCTCCAGGACCTTGTCATCACAATGATTCACGACATTGTCATCAAAATTTTCAATGGCCCTTGTCATCATAATGCTCCAAACCTTAATCATCACAATGCTCCATTATATTTGTCATCACAATCCTCCATTACATTTGGTATCACAAAGATCCATGCCATTGTCATGGCCATGGATCATGACAAAAATCATCACAATGCTCCCTGACACCTGTCTTCACAATACTCCATGACCTTATCATCACAATGCTCCATGCCCTTGTCATCACAATGCACCATGCCCACTCTCATCACAATAATCTATGAAACTTGTCAGACCAATGCTCCATGCCACTGTCATCACAATGCTCCATGCCCTTGTCATCACAAGGCTCCATGACCACTGTCATCACAATGCTCCGTGACTCCAGTCATCACAATGCTTCATAACGTTTGTCATCACAATGGTCCATGCCCGCGTCATCACAAGGCTCTGTGACCTTTGTAACCACAATGCTCCATGAACTTTTCATCACAATTCTCTGAGAAACTTGTCATCACAATGCTCCATGTCTTTGTCAGAACAATGCTCCATGATCATTGTCATCACAATGTGCCATGCACATTTCATCACAACGTTCCAAACCTTGTCATTGCAATGCTCCATAAACCTTGTAATCACAATGGTCCATGCACTTCTCATCAAAATGCTCTCTCACCAGAGATGTCACAATGTTCCATCACTAGTCATCACAATACACCCTCATCCTTGTAATCACGATGTTCCATGACCCTGTCATCACAATGCTACATCCCCTTATAATCACAATGTTCCATGACCCCTGCCAGCACAATGTTCCATAAGCCCTGTCATCAACAATGCTCCATGACCCTTTCCATCCCAAAGCTCCAAGACCCCTGACATCACAATGTTCTATAACCCCTGCCATGAAAATGTTCCATTACACTTTTTATCAAATTGCTGCATGACCCGGTCATCAAAATGCCCCCTGCCCTTCTCATCAAAATGCTGCATGACTTGTCATCACAAAGCTCCAAGACCCTTGGCACCACAATGCTCCATGTCATTGTCATCACAATTCTCCATGAACCCTCTCATCACATTGCTCCATGCCCTTGTCATCACACAGCTCCATGACACTTGTCATCACAATGCTCAATGCCCTTCTCATCACAATGCTCCATGCCGTGGTCATTACAGTCCTGCATGACACATGTATCACAGTGTTCCGTGCCCTTGTCATCACAATGCTCCATGCCCACTCTCATCACAATAATCCATGAAATATTTCAGACCAAAGTTCCATACCCTTCTCATCACAATGCTCCATTACCCCTGTCATAACAATGCACCATGACACCTGCAATCACAATGATCCATGGACTAGTCATCACAAGGTTCCATGATAATTCTCATCACAATGCTCAAGACCCCTGATATCACAATGCTCCATGCCCTTGTCATCACAAAGTTCCATGACGCATGTCATCATAATGTTCCATGGCCTTCTCATCACAATGCTCCATGCCCTTGTCATCACAATGCTCCAAGACCCTTGTCATCACAATGCTCCATGCCCCTTTTCATCTCAATGCTCCATGAACCCAGTCATCACAATGCACCATGCCCATCATCATAATGCTTCAGGCTATTGTCATCACAATGAAATCAATATTCTGCATGACTAATGTCATCATAATGCTACAAACCCTTGTGATCACAATGCTGCATAACACGTATCATCACAACACCCCATGACGCTCATCATCACAATTATCCATGGTCTTCTCATCACAATGCTCCATGATCTTTGTCATCATAATGCTCAATACACTTGTCATCACAATGCTCCCTGACCCTTGTCGTCAGTATGCTCCTTGAACCCTGTCATGACAAGTTTCCATGCATTTTTCATCACAATGATCCATGACCATTTCATCACAATGCTCCAAGGTCCCTGTAATCACAATGCTGCATGCACTTTTCATCACAAAACTCCATGACGCATGTCATCAGAATGCTCCATGGCCTTCTCATCAAAATGCTCTATGCCCTAGTCATAACAATGCTCCAAGACCCCTGTAATCACAATGCTCCATGCCCCTTTTCATCAGAATGCTCCATGAGACTTGCCATCACAAGTCTCCATGATCTTCTCATCACAATGTTCCAGGACCTTGACATCACCATGATCCATTCCCTTGTCATCACAATGCTCCATGACCACTGTCATCACAATAATCCATGAACATTTTAAGCCCAATGCTCCACGACCTTCTCATCACAATGCTCCATTGCCAATATCATCACAATGCTCCATGACCACTGTCATCACAACAATCCATGACACCTGAACACACAATGATCCAGGACTCTTGTCATCACAATGCTCCATTAACTTGTCGCCACAATGCTCCATGACCACTGTCATCACAATAATCCATGAACATTTTCAGCCCAATGCTCCACGACCTTCTCATCACAATGCTCCATTGCCAATATCATCACAATGCTCCATGACCACTGTCATCACAACAATCCATGACACCTGAACACACAATGATCCATGACCTCTGTCATCACAGTGCTCCAAACCCTTGTGATCACAATGTTCCATAACACTTGTCCTCACAACGCTCCATGATGCCTGTCATCACAATACTCCATGCCTTTTTCATCACAATGCTCCATGACCTTTGTCACCACAATTCTCAATACACTTGTCATCACAATGCTCCCTGACACTTGTCATCAGAATGCTCCTTGAACCCTGTCACGAAAAGGCTCCATGCCATTTTCATCACAATGCCCCATGCCATTTTCATCACAATGCTCCATGCCATTGTCATCAAAATACTCCACAAGCTTGTTATCAGAATGCTCCATGACCCTTGTCATCACAATTCTCCATGCACTTGTCAGCACAATGCTCCCTGACCCTTTTCATCACAATGATGCAAGCCATTGTCATCACAATGCTCCAATACCTTTGTCATCAGAATCCTCCCTGACACTTGGCATCACAGTGCTCCATGCCATCCTCATCACAATGGGCCATTACATATGTGATCACAATGCTCCCTGACACCTGTCTTCACAATACGGCATGACCTGGTCATCACAATGCTCCATGCCCTTGTCATCACAGTGTGCCATTCCAACTCTCATCGCAATACTCCATGAAAGTTATTAGACCAATGTTCCATGCCCTTGTCATCACAATGCTCCATGCCCTTGTTATCACAATGCTCCATGACCCCTATCATCACAATGCTCCAAGAACACTGTAATCACAATGCTCTATGCCCCTTTTCATCTCAGTGATCCATGAACCCTGTCATCACAATGCACCATGCCCATCATTATAATGCTTCATGCTATTGTCATCACAAAGAAATAAAAATGCTCCATGACCTCTGTCATAAAAATGCTCCAAATCCTTGTGATCACAATATTCCATAACACTTGTCATCACAAAGCCCCATGACGCTCTTCATCACAATTATCCATGGTCTTCTCATCACAATGCTCCATGACCTTCGTCATCACAATGCTCAATACATTTGTCATCAAATTGCTCCCTGACACTTGTTGTCTGTATGCTCCTTGAACTCTGTCATGACAAGGCTCCATGCCTTTTTCATCACAATGATCCATGCACTTTTCATCACAGTGCTCCAAGACCAATGTAATCACAAAGCTCCATGCACTTGTCATCACAAAGCTCAATGACGCATGCCATCAGAATGCTCCTTGGTCTTCTCCTCACCATGCTCCATGCCCTTGTCATCACAATGTTCCAAGACCCCTGTAATCACAATGCTCCATCCCCCTTTTCTTCAGTATGCTCCATGAGACTTGTCATCAAAAGGCTCCATGGTTTTGTCATCACAATGCTCCAGGACCTTGTCATCACAATGCTTCATGACCTTGTCATGAAAATTTTCAATGGCCCTTGTCATCATAATGCTCCAAGCCATAATCATCACAATGCTCCATTATATTTGTCATCACAATCCTCCATTAAATTTGGCATCACAATGCTCCATGCCATTGTTATCGCAATGGACCATGACATATGTCATCACAATGCTCCCTGACACCTGTCTTCACAATACTCCATGACCTTATCATCACAATGCTCCATGCCCTTGTCATCACAATGCACCATGCCCACTCTCATCACAATAATCTATGAAACTTGTCAGACCAATGCACCATGCCCCTGTCATCACAATGCACCATGCCCTTTTCATCACAGTGCTCCATGACCCCTGTCATCACAATGCTCTGTGACTCCAGTCATCACAATGCTTCATAAAGATTGTCATCACAATGGTCAATGCCCGCGTCATCACAAGGCTCTGTGACCTTTGTAACCACAATGCTCCATGAATTTTTCATCACAATTCTCTGTGACCCTTGTCATCACAATGCTCCATGTCTTTGTCTGAACAATGCTCCATGACCATTGTCATCACAGTATGCCACATGCATTTCATCACAACTGTCCACAACCTTGTCATTGCAATGCTCCATAAACCTTGTAATCACAATGGTCCATGCACTTCTCATCAAAATGCTCTCTCACCAGAGATATCACAATGTTCCATCACTAGTCATCACAATACTCCCTCACCCCTGGAATCACAATGATCCATGACCCTGTCATCACAATGCTACATCCACTTATCATCACAATGTTCTATGACCCCTGCCATAACAATGTTCCATAAGCCCTGTCATCAAAATGCTCCATGACCCTTTCCATCCCAAAACTCCAAGACCCCTGCCATCACAATGTTCTATAACCCCTGCCATCTAAATGTTCCATTACACTTTTTATCAAATTGCTGCATGACTCGGTCATCAAAATGCTCCCTGCCCTTCTCATCAAAATGCTCCGTGACTTGTCATCACAAAGCTCCAAGACACTTGGCATCACAATGCTCCATGTCATTGTCATCACAATGCTCCATGAACGCTCTCATCACATTGCTCCATGCCCTTGTCATCACAAAGCTCCATGCTCCTTGAAATCAAAATGATCCATGACCTCTGTCATCACAATGCTCCATACCCTTGTGATCATAATGTTCCATAACACTTGTCATCACAACGCTCCATGATGCCTGTCATCACAATACTCCATGCCCTTTTCATCACAATGCTCCATGACCTTAGTCACCACAATTCTCAATACACTTGTCATCACAATGCTCCCTGACACTTGTCATCAGAATGCTCCTTGAACCCTGTCACGAAAAGGCTCCATGCCTTTTTCATCACAATGTCCCATGCCATTTTCATCACAATGCTCCATGCCATTGTCATCAAAATACTCCACAAGCTTGTCATCAGAATGCTCCATGACCCTTGTCATCACAATTCTACATACACTTGTCAGCACAATGCTCCCTGACCCTTGTTCTCACAATGCTCCAAGCCATTGTCATCACAATGCTCCATTACCTTTGTCATCAGAATCCTCCCTGACACTTGGCATCACAATGCTCCATGCCATCCTCATCACAATGGGCCATTACATATGTGATCACAATGCTCCCTGACACCAGTCTTCACAATATGGCATGACCTGGTCATCACAATGCTCCATGCCCTTGTCATCACAGTGTGCTATTCCAACTGTCATCGCAATACTCCATGAAAGTTATTAGTCCAATGTTCCATGCCCTTGTCATCACAATGCTCCATGCCCTTGTTATCACAATGCTCCATGACCCCTGTCATCACAATGCTCCGTGACTCCAGTCATCACAATGCTTCATGACCTTTGTCATCCCAATGGTCCATGCCCTTGTCATCAACAGTCTCTGTGACGTTTTTAACCACAATGCTCCATGAACTTTTCATCACAATGCTCTTTGACCCTTGTCATCACAATGCTTTATGCCTTACTCAGCACAGTGCTCCATGACGCTTGTCACCACAATGCTCCATGCGCTTGTCAGCCCAATGCTCCATGACACATGTCATCACAATGCACCATGCGCTTGTCATCACAGTGCTCCACAACATTGTCATCACAATGCTCCATAAAATTTGTCATCACAATGCTCCATGCACTTCTCATCAAAATGGTCTCTCACTACTGATATCACAATGCTACATCACTCTTTGTCACAATACTCCCTCACCCCTGTCATCACAATGTTCCATGGCTCCTGTCATCACAATGCTACATGCACTTATCATCACAATGTTCGATGACCCCTGAAATCACAATGTTCCATAACACCTGTCATCAAAATGTTCCATGACACTTTTCATCAAATTGCTCCATGACCCTGTCATCAGAATGCTCTCTGCCCTTCTCATCACAATACACAACGTCCTTGCCATCAAAATGCTCCATGACCTTTGTCATCACAAAGATCCATGACCCTTGGCATCACAATGCTCCATGTCATTGTCATCACAATGCTCCATGAACACTCTCATCACAATGCTCCATGCCCTTGTCTTCACATAGCTCCATGACACATGTCATCAGAATGCTCCATGGCCTTCTCATCACAATGCTCCATGCCCTTGTCATCACAATGCTCCAATACCCCTGTCATAACAATGCACCATGACCCATGCCATCACGATGTTCCATGGCCTTGTCATCACAAGGCTCTATGACCCTTCTCATCACAATGCTCCAGTAACACTGTAATCACAATGCTCTATGCCCCTTTTCCTCTCAATGATCCATGAACCCTGTCATCAAAATGCACCATGCCCATCATCATAATGCTTCATGCTATTGTCATAACAACGAAATCAAATTGTTCCATGACCTCTGTCATAACAATGCTCCAAACTCTTGTGATCACAATATTCCATAACACTTGTCATCACAATGCCCCATGAGGCTCGTCACCACAATTATCCACGGTCTTCTCATCACAATGCTCCATGACCTTCGTCATCACAATGCTCAATACACATGTCATCAACATGCTCCCTGACATTTGTTGTCTGTATGCTCCTTGAACCCTGTCATGACAAGGCTGCATGCCTTTTTCATCACAGTGATCCATGCCCTTTTCATCACAGTGCTCCAAGTCCCATGTAATCACAGTGGTCCATGCCATTGTCATCACAAAGCTCAATGACGCATGCCATCAGAATGCTCCTTGGTCTTCTCCTCACAATGCTCCATGCCCTTGTCTTCACAATGTTCCAAGACCCCTGTAATCACAATGTTCCATTCCCCTTTTAATCAGTATGCTCCATGAGACTTGTCATCTCAAGGCTCCATGGTTTTGTCATCACAATGCTCCAGGACTTTGTCATCACAATGCTTCACGACATTGTCATCAAAATTTTCAATGGCCCTTGTCATCATAATGCTCCAAACCTTAATCATCACAATGCTCCATTATATTTGTCATCACAATCCTCCATTACATTTGGTATCACAAAGCTCCATGCCATTGTCATCGCCATGGACCATGACATAAGTCATCACAATGCTCCCTGACACCTGTCTTCACAATACTCCATGACCTTATGATCACAATGCTCCATGCCCTTGTCATCACAATGCACCATGCCCACTCTCATCACAATAACCTATGAAACTTGTCAGACCAATGCTCCATGCCACTGACATCACAATGCTCCATGCCCTTGTCATCACAATGCTCCATGAACCCTGTCATCACAATGCTCCGTGACTCCAGTCATCACAATGCTTCATAACGTTTGTCATCACAATGGTCCATGCCGGCGTCATCACAAGGCTCTGTGACCTTTGTAACCACAATGCTCCATGAACTTTTCATCACAATTCTCTGAGAAACTTGTCATCACAATGCTCCATGTCTTTGTCAGAACAATGCTCCATGACCATTGTCATCACAATGTGCCACGCACATTTCATCACAACGTTCCAAACCTTGTCATTGCAATGCTCCATAAACCTTGTAATCACAATGGTCCATGCACTTCTCATCAAAATGCTCTCTCACCAGAGATGTCACAATGTTCCATTACTAGTCATCACAATACACCCTCATCCTTGTAATCACAATGTTCCATGACCCTGTCATCACAATGCTACATCCCCTTATCATCACAAAGTTCCATGACCCCTGCCAGCACAATGTTCCATAAGCCCTGTCATCAAAATGCTCCATGACCCTTTCCATCCCAAAGCTCCAAGACCCCTGACATCACAATGTTCTATAACCCCTGCCATCAAAATGTTCCATTACACTTTTTATCAAATTGCTGCATGACGCGGTCATCAAAATGCTCCCTGCCCTTCTCATCAACATGCTCCATGACTTGTCATCACAAAGCTCCAAGACCCTTGGCATCACAATGCTCCATGTCATTGTCATCACAATGCTCCATGAACCCTCTCATCACATTGCTCCATGCCCTTGTCATCACACAGCTCCATGACACTTGTCATCACAATGCTCGATGCCCTTCTCATCACAATGCTCCATGCCCTTGTCATTACAGTCCTGCATGACACATGTATCACAGTGTACCGTGCCCTTGTCATCACAGTGCTCCATGCCGACTCTCATCACAATAATCCATGAAACATTTCAGACCAAAGTTCCATACCCTTCTCATCACAATGCACCATGCCCTTTTCATCACAGTGCTCCATGACCCCTGTCATCACAATGCTCTGTGACTCCAGTCATCACAATGCTTCATAAAGATTGTCATCACAATGGTCAATGCCCGCGTCATCACAAGGCTCTGTGACCTTTGTAACCACAATGCTCCATGAATTTTTCATCACAATTCTCTGTGACCCTTGTCATCACAATTCTCCATGTCTTTGTCAGAACAATGCTCCATGACTATTGTCATCACAGTATGCCACATGCATTTCATCACAACTGTCCACAACCTTGTCATTGCAATGCTCCATAAACCTTGAAATCACAATGGTCCATGCACTTCTCATCAAAATGCTCTCTCACCAGAGATATCACAATGTTCCATCACTAGTCATCACAATACTCCCTCACCCCTGGAATCACAATGATCCATGACCCTGTCATCACAATGCTACATCCACTTATCATCACAATGTTCTATGACCCCTGCCATCACAATGTTCCATAAGCCCTGTTATCAAAATGCTCCATGACCCTTTCCATCCCAAAACTCCAAGACCCCTGCCATCACAATGTTCTATAACCCCTGCCATCTAAATGTTCCATTACACTTTTTATCAAATTGCTGCATGAATCGGTCATCAAAATGCTCCCTGCCCTTCTCATCAAAATGCTCCGTGACTTGTCATCACAAAGCTCCAAGACACTTGGCATCACAATGCTCCATTTCATTGTCATCACAATGCTCCATGAACGCTCTCATCACATTGCCTCATGCCCTTGTCATCACAAAGCTCCATGCTCCTTGAAATCAAAATGATCCATGACCTCTGTCATCACAATGCTCCATACCCTTGTGATCACAATGTTCCATAACACTTGTCATCACAACGCTCCATGATGCCTGTCATCACAATACTCCATGCCCTTTTCATCACAATGCTCCATGACCTTGGTCACCACAATTCTCAATACACTTGTCATCACAATGCTCCCTGACACTTGTCATCAGAATGCTCCTTGAACCCTGTCACGAAAAGGCTCCATGCCTTTTTCATCACAATGTCCCATGCAATTTTCATCACAATGCTCCATGCCATTGTCATCAAAATACTCCACAAGCTTGTCATCAGAATGCTCCATGACCCTTGTCATCACAATTCTCCATGCACTTGTCAGCACAATGCTCCCTGACCCTTGTTCTCACAATGCTCCAAGCCATTGTCATCACAATGCTCCATTACCTTTGTCATCAGAATCCTCCCTGACACTTGGCATCACAATGCTCCATGCCATCCTCATCACAATGGGCCATTACATATGTGATCACAATGCTCCCTGACACCTGTCTTCACAATACGGCATGACCTGGTCATCACAATGCTCCATGCCCTTGTCATCACAGTGTGCTATTCCAACTGTCATCGCAATACTCCATGAAAGTTATTAGTCCAATGTTCCATGCCCTTGTCATCACAATGCTCCATGCCCTTGTTATCACAATGCTCCATGACCCCTGTCATCACAATGCTCCGTGACTCCAGTCATCACAATGCTTCATGACCTTTGTCATCCCAATGGTCCATGCCCTTGTCATCAACAGTCTCTGTGACGTTTTTAACCACAATGCTCCATGAACTTTTCATCACAATGCTCTTTGACCCTTGTCATCACAATGCTTTATGCCTTACTCAGCACAGTGCTCCATGACCCTTGTCACCACAATGCTCCATGCGCTTGTCAGCCCAATGCTCCATGACACATGTCATCATAATGCACCATGTGCTTGTCATCACAGTGCTCCACAACATTGTCATCACAATGCTCCATAAAATTTGTCATCACAATGCTCCATGCACTTCTCATCAAAATGCTCTCTCACCACTGATATCACAATGCTACATCACTATTTGTCACAATACTCCCTCACCCCTGTCATCACAAAGTTCCATGACAGCTGTCATCACAATGCTACATGCACTTATCATCACAATGTTCGATGACCCCTGAAATCACAATGTTCCATAACACCTGTCATCAAAATGTTCCATGACACTTTTCATCAAATTGCTCCATGACCCTGTCATCAGAATGCTCCCTGCCCTTCTCATCACAATGCACAACGCCCTTGCCATCAAAATGCTCCATGACCTTTGTCATCACAAAGATCCATGACCCTTGGCATCACAATGCTCCATGTCATTGTCATCACAATGCTCCATGAACACTCTCATCACATTGCTCCATGCCCTTGTCTTCACATAGCTCCATGACACATGTCATCAGAATGCTCCATGGCCTTCTCATCAAAATGCTCCATGCCCTTGCCATCACAATGCTCCATTACACCTGTCATAACAATGCACCATGACCCATGCCATCACGATGTTCCATGGCCTTGTCATCACAAGGCTCTATGACCCTTCTCATCACAATGCTCCAGTAACACTGTAATCACAATGCTCTATGCCCCTTTTCCTCTCAATGATCCATGAACCCTGTCATCAAAATGCACCATGCCCATCATCATAATGCTGCATGCTATTGTCATAACAACGAAATCAAATTGTTCCATGACCTCTGTCATAACAATGCTCCAAACTCTTGTGATCACAATATTCCATAACACTTGTCATCACAATGCCCCATGAGGCTCGTCATCACAATTATCCACGGTCTTCTCATCACAATGCTCCATGACCTTCGTCATCACAATGCTCAATACACATGTCATCAACATGCTCCCTGACATTTGTTGTCTGTATGCTCCTTGAACCCTGTCATGACAAGGCTGCATGCCTTTTTCATCACAGAGATCCATGCCCTTTTCATCACAGTGCTCCAAGTCCCATGTAATCACAGTGGTCCATGCCATTGTCATCACAAAGCTCAATGACGCATGCCATCAGAATGCTCCTTGGACTTCTCCTCACAATGCTCCATGCCCTTGTCTTCACAAGTTTCCAAGACCCCTGTAATCACAATGCTCCATTCCCCTTTTAATCAGTATGCTCCATGAGACTTGTCATCTCAAGGCTCCATGGTTTTGTCATCACAATGCTCCAGGACCTTGTCATCACAATGCTTCACGACATTGTCATCAAAATTTTCAATGGCCCTTGTCATCATAATGCTCCAAACCTTAATCATCACAATGCTCCATTATATTTGTCATCACAATCCTCCATTACATTTGGTATCACAAAGCTCCAATCCATTGTCATCGTCATGGACCATGACATAAGTCATCACAATGCTCCCTGACACCTGTCTTCACAATACTCCATGACCTTATCATCACAATGCTCCATGCCCTTGTCATCACAATGCACCATGCCCACTCTCATCACAATAATCTATGAAACTTGTCAGACCAATGCTCCATGCCACTGTCATTACAATGCTCCATGCCCTTGTCATCACAATGCTCAATGACCCCTGTCATCACAATGCTCCGTGACTCCAGTCATCACAATGCTTCATAACGTTTGTCATCACAATGGTCCATGCCCGCGTCATCACAAGGCTCTGTGACCTTTGTAACCACAATGCTCCATGAACTTTTCATCACAATTCTCTGAGAAACTTGTCATCACAATGCTCCATGTCTTTCTCAGAACAATGCTCCATGACCATTGTCATCACAATGTGCCACGCACATTTCACCACTACGTTCCAAACTTTGTCATTGCAATTCTCCATAAACCTTGTAATCACAATGGTCCATGCACTTCTCATCAAAATGCTCTCTCACCACTGATATCACAATGCTACATCACTATTTGTCACAATACTCCCTCACCCCTGTCATCACAATGTTCCATGACTCCTGTCATCACAATGCTAAATGCACTTATCATCACAATGTTCGATGACCCCTGACATCACAATGTTCCATAACACCTGTCATCAAAATGTTCCATGACACTTTTCATCAAATTGCTCCATGACCCTGTCATCAGAATGCTCCCTGCCCTTCTCATCACAATGCACAACGCCCTTGCCATCAAAATGCTCCATGACCTTTGTCATCACAAAGATCCATGACCCTTGGCATCACAATGCTCCATGTCATTGTCATCACAATGCTCCATGAACGCTCTCATCACATTGCTCCATGCCCTTGTCTTCACATAGCTCCATGACACATGTCATCAGAATGCTCCATGGCCTTCTCATCACAATGCTCCATGCCCTTGCCATCACAATGCTCCATTACCCCTGTCATAACAATGCACCATGACCCATGCCATCACGATGTTCCATGGCCTTGTCATCACAAGGCTCTATGACCCTTCTCATCACAATGCTCCAGTAACACTGTAATCACAATGCTCTATGCCCCTTTTCCTCTCAATGATCCATGAACCCTGTCATCAAAATGCACCATGCCCATCATCATAATGCTTCATGCTATTGTCATAACAACGAAATCAAATTGTTCCATGACCTCTGTCATAACAATGCTCCAAACCCTTGTGATCACAATATTCCATAACACTTGACATCACAATGCCCCATGAGGCTCGTCATCACAATTATCCATGGTCTTCTCATAACAATGCTCCATGACCTTCGTCATCACAATGCTCAATACACATGTCATCAACATGCTCCCTGACACTTGTTGTCTGTATGCTCCTTGAACCCTGTCATGACAAGGCTCCATGCCTTTTTCATCACAGTGATCCATGCCCTTTTCATCACAGTGCTCCAAGTCCCATGTAATCACAGTGGTCCATGCCATTGTCATCACAAAGCTCAATGACGCATGCCATCAGAATGCTCCTTGGTCTTCTCCTCACAATGCTCCATGCCCTTGTCTTCACAATGTTCCAAGACCCCTGTAATCACAATGTTCCATTCCCCTTTTAATCAGTATGCTCCATGAGACTTGTCATCTCAAGGCTCCATGGTTTTGTCATCACAATGTTCCAGGACCTTGTCATCACAATGCTTCACGACATTGTCATCAAAATTTTCAATGGCCCTTGTCATCATAATGCTCCAAACCTTAATCATCACAATGCTCCATTATATTTGTCATCACAATCCTCCATTACATTTGGTATCACAAAGCTCCATGCCATTGTCATCGCCATAGACCATGACATAAGTCATCACAATGCTCCCTGACACCTGTCTTCACAATACTCCATGACCTTATGATCACAATGCTCCATGCCCTTGTCATCACAATGCACCATGCCCACTCTCATCACAATAACCTATGAAACTTGTCAGACCATTGCTCCATGCCACTGACATCACAATGCTCCATGCCCTTGTCATCACAATGCTCCATGAACCCTGTCATCACAATGCTCCGTGACTCCAGTCATCACAATGCTTCATAACGTTTGTCATCACAATGGTCCATGCCGGCGTCATCACAAGGCTCTGTGACCTTTGTAACCACAATGCTCCATGAACTTTTCATCACAATTTTCTGAGAAACTTGTCATCACAATGCTCCATGTCTTTGTCAGAACAATGCTCCATGACCATTGTCATCACAATGTGCCACGTGCAATTCATCACAACGTTCCAAACCTTGTCATTGCAATGCTCCATAAACCTTGTAATCACAATGGTCCATGCACTTCTCATCAAAATGCTCTCTCACCAGAGATGTCACAATGTTCCATTACTAGTCATCACAATACACCCTCATCCTTGTAATCACAATGTTCCATGACCCTTTCATCACAATGCTACATCCCCTTATCATCACAATGTTCCATGACCCCTGCCAGCACAATGTTCCATAAGCCCTGTCATCAAAATGCTCCATGACCCTTTCCATCCCAAAGCTCCAAGACCCCTGACATCACAATGTTCTATAACCCCTGCCATCAAAATGTTCCATTACACTTTTTATCAAATTGCTGCATGACGCGCTCATCAAAATGCTCCCTGCCCTTCTCATCAACATGCTCCATGACTTGTCATCACAAAGCTCCAAGACGCTTGGCATCACAATGCTCCATGTCATTGTCATCACAATGCTCCATGAACCCTCTCATCACATTGCTCCATGCCCTTGTCATCACACAGCTCCATGACACTTGTCATTACAATGCTCGATGCCCTTCTCATCACAATGCTCCATGCCCTTGTCATTACAGTCCTGCATGACACATGTATCACAGTGTACCGTGCCTTTGTCATCACAGTGCTCCATGCCGACTCTCATCACAATAATCTATGAAACATTTCAGACCAAAGTTCCATACCCTTCTCATCACAATGCTCCATTACCCCTGTCATAACAATGCACCATGACACCTGCTATCACAATGATCCACGGCCTAGTCATCACAAGGTTCCATGATAATTCTCATCACAATGCTCAAGACCCCTGATATCACAATGCTCCATGCCCTTGTCATCACAAAGCTCCATGACGCATGTCATCATAATGTTCCATGGCCTTCTCATCACAATGCTCCATGCTCTTGTCATCACAATGCTCCAAGACCCTTGTCATTACAATGCTCCATGCCCCTTTTCATCTCAATGCTCCATGAACCCTGTCATCACAATGCACCATGCCCATCATCATAATGCTTCAGGCTATTGTCATCACAATGAAATCAATATTCTGCATGACCTCTGTCATCATAATATTCCAAACCCTTGTGATCACAATGCTGCATAACACGTATCATCACAACACCCCATGACACTCATCATCACAATTATCCATGGTCTTCTCATCACAATGTTCCATGATCTTTGTCATCATAATGCTCAATACACTTGTCATCACAATGCTCCCTGACCCTTGTCGTCAGTATGCTCCTTGAACCCTGTCATGACAAGTTTCCATGCATTTTTCATCACAATGATCCATGACCATTTCATCACAATGCTCCAAGGTCCCTGTAATCACAATGCTGCATGCCCTTTTCATAACAAAACTCCATGACGCATGTCATCAGAATGCTCCATGGACTTCTCATCACAATGCTCTATGCCCTAGTCATAACAATGCTCCAAGACCCCTGTAATCACAATGCTCCATGCCCCTTTTCATCAGAATGCTCCATGAGACTTGCCATCACAAGTCTCCATGGTCTTTTCATCACAATGTTCCAGGACCTTGACATCACCATGATCCATTCCCTTGTCATCACAATGCTCCATGACCCCTGTCATCACAATAATCTATGAACATTTTCAGCCCAATGCTCCACGACCTTCTCATCACAATGCTCCATTGCCAATATCATCACAATGCTCCATGACCACTGTCATCACAACAATCCATGACACCTGACCACACAATGATCCAGGACTCTTGTCATCACAATGCTCCATTAACTTGTCGTCACAATGCTACATGACACCTGTCATCACAACTCTCCATGAACATTTTCAGCCCAGTGCTCCATGACCCTTGTCATCACAATGATCAATGCCCTTGTCATCCCAATGCTCCATGACCCCTGTATTCACAATGCTCCTTGACGCTTGTCATCACAGTGCTCCATGACACATGTCATCACAATGCTCCATGCCTTTGTCAGCAAAATGCTACATGACCTTGTCATTACAATGCTCTATGCACTTGTCATCACAATACTCCATTTCCATTGTCATCACAATCCTCCATGAACTTTGGGATCACATTGCTTCATGCCCTTGTCATCACAGTGATCCATTCTCCTTGAAATCCAAATGATCCATGAACTCTGTCATCACAATGCTCCAAACCCTTGTGATCACAATGTTCCATAACACTTGTCATCACAACGCTCCATGATGCCTGTCATCACAATACTCCATGCCCTTTTCATCACAATGCTCCATGACCTTTGTCACCACAATTCTCAATACACATGTCATCACAATGCTCCCTGACACTTGTCATCAAAATGCTCCTTGAACCTTGTCACGAAAAGGCTCCATGCCTTTTTCATCACAATGCCCCATGCCATTTTCATCCCAATGCTCCATGCCATTGTCATCAAAATACTCCACAAGCTTGTCATCAGAATGCTCCATGACCCTTGTCATCACAATTCTCCATGCACTTGTCAGCACAATGCTCCCTGACCCTTTTCATCACAATGATTCAAGCCATTGTCATCACAATGCTCCAATACATTTGTCATCAGAATCCTCCCTGACACTTGGCATCACAATGCTCCATGCCATCCTCATCACAATGGGCCATTACATATGTGATCACAATGCTCCCTGACACCTCTCTTCACAATACGGCATGACCTGGTCATCACAATGCTCCATGCCCTTGTCATCACAGTGTGCCATTCCAACTCTCATCGCAATACTCCATGAAAGTTATTAGACCAATGTTCCATGCACTTGTCATCACAATGCGCCATGCCCTTCTTATCACAATGCTCCATGACCCCTATCATCACAATGATCCGTGACTCCAGTCATCACAATGCTTCATGACCTTTGTCATCACAATGGTCCATGCCCTCGTCATCAACAGTCTCTGTGACCTTTTTAACCACAATGCTCCATGAAATTTTCATTACAATGCTCTTTGACCCTTGTCATCACAATGCTCTATGCCTTTCGCAGCACAATGCTCCATGACCCTTGTCATCACAATGCTCCATGCGCTTGTCAGCACAATGCTCCATGACACATGTCATCACAATGCACCATGCGCTTGTCATCACAGTGCTCCACAACATTGTCATCACAATGCTCCATAAAATTTGTCATCACAATGCTCCATGCACTTCTCATCAAAATGCTCTCTCACCACTGATATCTCAATGCTACATCACTATTTGTCACAATACTCCCTCATCCCTGTCATCACAATGTTCCATGACTCCTGTCATCACAATGCTACATGCACTTATCATCACAATGTTCGATGATCCCTGAAATCACAATGTTCCATAACACCTGTCATCAAAATGTTCCATGACACTTTTCATCAAATTGCTCCATGACCCTGTCATCAGAATGCTCCCTGCCCTTCTCATCACAATGCACAACGCCCTTGCCATCAAATGCTCCATGACCTTTGTCATCACAAAGCTCCATGACCCTTGGCATCACAATGCTCCATGTCATTGTCATCACAATGCTCCTTGAACGCTCTCATCACATTGCTCCATGCCCTTGTCTTCACATAGCTCCATGACACATGTCATCAGAATGCTCCATGGCCTTCTCATCACAATGCTCCAAGCCCTTGCCATCACAATGCTCCATTACCCCTGTCATAACAATGCTCCATGACCCCTGCCATCACGATGTTCCATGGCCTTGTCATCACAAAGCTCCTTGACCCTTGTCATCACAATGATCCTTGCCCCTTTTCATCTGAATGATCCATGAACCCTGTCATCACAATGCACTATACCCATCATCATAATGCTTCATGCTATTGTCATAACAACGAAATCAAAATGTTCCATGACCTCTGTCATAACAATGCTCCAAACCCTTGTGATCACAATATTCCATAACACTTGTCATCACAATGCCCCGGATGCTCGTCATCACAATTATCCATGGTCTTCTCATCACAATGCTCCATGACCTTCGTCATCACAATGCTCAATACACTTGTCATCAACATGCTCCCTGACACTTGTTGTCTGTATGCTCCTTGAACCCTCTCATGACAAGGCTCCATGCCATTTTCATCACAATGATCCATGCCCTTTTCATCACAATGCTCCAAGTCCCATGTAATCACAATGGTCCATGCCATTGTCATCACAATGCTCAATGACGCATGCATTCAGAATGCTCCTTGTTCTTCTCCTCACAATGCTCCCTGCTCTTGTCTTCACAATGTTCCAAGACCCTTGTAATCACAATGCTCCATTCCCCTTTTAATCAGTATGCTCCATGAGACTTGTCATCACAAGGCTCCATGGTTTTGTCATCACAATGCTCCAGGACCTTGTCATCACAATGCTTCACGACCTTGTCATCAAAATTTTCAATGGCCCTTGTCATCATAATGCTCCAAACCCTAATCATCACAATGCTCCATTATATTTGTCATCACAATCCTCCATTACATTTGGTATCACAAAGCTCCATGCCATTGTCATCGCCATGGACCATGACATATGTCATCACAATGCTCCCTGACACATGTCTTCACAATACTCCATGACCTTATCATCACAATGCTCCATGCCCTTGTCATCACAATGCACCATGCCCATTCTCATCACAATAATCTATGAAACTTGTCAGACCAATGCTCCATGCCACTGTCATCACAATGCTCCATGCCCTTGTCATCACAATGCTCCATGAACCCTGTCATCACAATTCTCCGTGACTCCAGTCATCACAATGCTTCATAACGTTTGTCATCACAATGGTCCATGCCCGCGTCATCACAAGGCTCTGTGACCTTTGTAACCACAATGCTCCATGAACTTTTCATCACAATTCTCTGAGAAACTTGTCATCACAATGCCCCATGTCTTTGTCAGAACAATGCTCCATGACCATTGTCATCACAGTGTGCCACGCGCATTTCATCACAACGTTCCAAACCTTGTCATTGCAATGCTCCATAAACCTTGTAATCACAATTGTCCATGCACTTCTCATCAAAATGCTCTCTCACCAGAGATATCACAATGTTTCATCACTAGTCATCACAATACACCCTCATCCATGTAATCACAATGTTCCATGACCCTGTCATCACAATGCTACATCCACTTATCATCACAATGTTCCATGACCCCTGCCATCACAATGTTCCATAAGCCCTGTCATCAAAATGCTCCATGACCCTTTCCATCCCAAAGCCCCAAGACCCCTGACATCACAATGTTCTGTAACCCCTGCCATCAAAATGTTCCATTACACTTTTTATCAAATTGCTGCATGACCCAGTCATCAAAATGCTCCATGCCCTTCTCATCAAAATGCTCCATGACTTGTCATCACAAAGCTCCAAGACCCTTGGCATCACAATGCTCCATGTCATTGTCATCACAATGCTCCATGAACCCTCTCATCACATTGCTCCATGCCCTTGTCATCACAAAGCTCCATGACACTTGTCATCACAATGCTCGATGCCCTTCTCATCACAATGCTCCATGCCCTTGTCATTACAGTCCTGCATGACACATGTATCACAGTGTTCCGTGCCCTTGTCATCACAATGTTCCATGCCCACTCTCATCACAATAATCCATGAAACATTTCAGACCATAGTTCCATACCCTTCTCATCACAATGCTCCATTACCCCTGTCATAACAATGCACCATGACACCTCACATCACAATGATCCACGGCCTAGTCATCACAAGGTTCCATGATAATTCTCATCACAATGCTCAAGACCCCTGATATCACAATGCTCCATGCCCTTATCATCACAAAGCTCCATGACGCATGTCATCAGAATGTTCCATGGCCTTCTCATCACAATGCTCCATGCCCTTGTCATCACAATGCTCCAAGACCCTTGCCATCACAATGCTCCATGCCCCATTTCATCTCAATGCTCCATGAAATCTGTCATCACAATGCTCTAAGACCCTTGTAATCACAATGCTCCATGCCTCTTTTCATCTCAATTCTCCATGAACCCTGTCATCACAATGCACCATGCCCATCATCATAATGCTTCAGACTATTGTCATCACAATGAAATCAATATTCTGCATGACCTCTGTCATCATAATGCTCCAAACCCTTGTGATCACAATGCTGCATAACACGTATCATCAAAACACCCCATGACGCTCATCATCACAAATATCCATGGTCTTCTCATCACAATGCTCCATGATCTTTGTCATCACAATGCTCAATACACATGGCATCACAATGCTAGCTGACCCTTGTCGTCTGTATGCTCCTTGAACCCTGTCATGACAAGTTTCCATGCATTTTTCATCACAATGATCCATGACCATTTCATCACAATGCTCCAAGGTCCCTGTAATCACAATGCTCCATGCCGTTGTCATCACAAAACTCCATGACGCTTGTCATCAGAATGCTCCCTGGACTTCTCATCACAGTGCTATATGCCCTAGGCATAACAATGCTCCAAGACCCCTGTAATCACAATGCTCCATGCCCCTTTTCATCAGAATGCTCCATGAGACTTGCCATCACAAGTCTCCATGGTCTTCTCATCACAATATTCCAGGACCTTGACATCACCATGATCCATTCCCTTGTCATCACAATGCTCCATGACCCCTGTCATCACAATAATCCATGAACATTTTCAGCCCAATGCTCCACGACTTTCTCATCACAATGCTCCATTGCCAATATCATCACAATGCTCCATGACCACTGTCATCACAACAATCCATGACACCTGACAACACAATGATCCAGGACTCTTGTCATCACAATGCTCCATTAACTTGTCGTCACAATGCTACATGACACCTGTCATCACAACTCTCCATGAACATTTTCAGCCCAGTGCTCGATGACCCTTGTCATCACAATGATCCATGCCCTTGTCATCCCAATGCTCCATGACCCCTGTATTCACAATGCTCCTTGACACTTGTCATCACAGTGCTCCATGACACATGTCATCACAATGCTCCATGCCTTTGTCAGCAAAATGCTACATGACCTTGTCATTACAATGCTCTATGCGCTTGTCATCACAATACTCCATTTCCATTGTCATCACAATCCTCCATGAACTTTGGGATCACATTGCTTCATGCCCTTGTCATCACAATTCTCCATGCTCCTTGAAATACAAATGATCCATGACCTCTGTCATCACAATGCTCCAAAACCTTGTGATCACAATGTTCCATAACACTTGTCATCACAACGCTCCATGATGCCTGTCATCACAATACTCCATGCCCTTTTCATCACAATGCTCCATGACCTTTGTCACCACAATTCTCAATACACTTGTCATCACAATGCTCCCTGACACTTGTCATCAGAATGCTCCTTGAACCCTGTCAAGAAAAGGCTCCATGCCTTTTTCATCACAATGCCCCATGCCATTTTCATCACAATGCTCCATGCCATTGTCATCAATATACTCCACAAGCTTGTCTTCAGAATGCTCCATGACCCTTGTCATCACAATTCTCCATGCACTTGTCAGCACAATGCTCCCTGACCCTTGTCATCACAATGCTGCAAGCCATTGTCATCACAATGCTCCAATACCTTTGTCATCAGAATCCTCCCTGACACTTGGCATCACAATGCTCCATGCCATCCTCATCACAATGGGCCATTACATATGTGATCACAATGCTCCCTGACACCTGTCTTCACAATACGGCATGACCTGGTCATCACAATGCTCCATGCCCTTGTCATCACAGTGTGCCATTCCAACTCTCATCGCAATACTCCATGAAAGTTATTAGACCAATGTTCCATGCACTTGTCATCACAATGCTCCATGCCCTTCTTATCACAATGCTCCATGACCCCTGTCATCAAAATGCTCCATGACTCCAGTCATCACAATGCTTCATGACCTTTGTCATCACAATGGTCCATGCCCTCGTCATCAACAGTCTCTGTGACCATTTTAACCACAATGCTCCATGAACTTTTCATCACAATGCTCTTTGACCCTTGTCATCACAATGCTCTATGCCTTTCTCAGCACAATGCTCCATGACCCTTGTCATCACAATGCTCCATGCGCTTGTCAGCACAATGCTCCATGACTCCTGTCATCACAATGCTACATGCACTTATCATCACAATGTTCGATGATCCGTGAAATCACAATGTTCCATAACACCTGTCATCAAAATGTTCCATGACACTTTTCATCAAATTGCTCCATGACCCTGTCATCAGAATGCTCCCTGACCTTCTCATCACAATGCACAACGCCCTTGCCATCACAATGCTCCATGACCTTTGTCATCACAAATATCCATGACCCTTGGCATCACAATGCTCCATGTCATTGTCATCACAATGCTCCATGAACGCTCTCATCACATTTCTCCATGCCCTTGTCTTCACATAGCTCCATGACACATGTCATCAGAATGCTCCATGGCCTTCTCATCACAATGCTCCAAGCCCTTGCCATCACAATGCTCCATTACCCCTGTCATAACAATGCTCCATGACCCTTGCCATCACGATGTTCCATGGCCTTGTCATCACAAGGCTCCATGACCCTTCTCATCCCAATGCTCCAAGAACACTGTAATCACAATGCTCTATGCCCCTTTTAATCTCAATGATCCATGAACCCTGTCATCACAATGCACTATGCCCATCATCATAATGCTTCATGCTATTGTCATAACAACGAAATCAAAATGTTCCATGACCTCTGTCATAACAATGCTCCAAACCCTTGTGATCTCAATATTCCATAACGCTTGTCATCACAATGCCCCAGAATGTTCGCCATCACAATTATCCATGGTCTTCTCATCACAATGCTCCTTGACCTTCGTCATCACAATGCTCAATACACTTGTCATCAACATGCTCCCTGACACTTGTTGTCTGTATGCTCCTTGAACCCTGTCATGACAAGGCTCCATGCTTTTTTCATCACAATGATCCATGCCCTTTTCATCACAATGCTCCAAGTCCCATGTAATCACAATGGTCCATGCCTTTGTCATCACAAAACTCAATGATGCATGCCATCAGAATGCTCCTTGGTCTTCCCCTCACAATGCTCCATGCCCTTGTCTTCACAATGTTCCAAGACCCCTGTAATCACAATGCTCCATTCCCCTTTTAATCAGTATGCGCCATGAGACTTATCATCACAAGGCTCCATGGTTTTGTCATCACAATGCTCCAGGACCTTGTCATCACAATGCTTCACGACCTGGTCATCAAAATTTTCAATGGCCCTTGTCATCATAATGCTCCAAACCCTAATCATCACAATGCTCCATTATATTTGTCATCACAATCCTCCATTACATTTGGTATCACAAAGCTCCATGCCATTGTCATCGCCATGGACCATGACATATGTCATCACAATGCTCCCTGACACCTGTCTTCACAATGCTCCATGACCTTATCATCGCAATGCTCCATGCCCTTGTCATCACAATGCACCATGCCTACTCTCATCACAATAATCTATGAAACTTGTCAGACCAATGCTCCATGCCACTGTCATCACAATGCTCCATGCCCTTGTCATCACAATGCTCCATGACCGCTGTCATCACAATGCTCCGTGACTCCAGTCATCACAATGTTTCATAACGTTTGTCATCACAATGGTCCATGCCCGCGTCATCACAAGGCTCTGTGACCTTTTTAACCACAATGCTCCATGAACTTTTCATCACAATTCTCTGAGAAATTTGTCATCACAATGCTCCATGTCTTTGTCAGAACAATGCTCCATGACCATTGTCATCACAATGTGCCACGTGCATTTCATCACAACGTTCCAAACCTTGTCATTGCAATGCTCCATAAACCTTGTAATCACAATGGTCCATGCACTTCTCATCAAAATGCTCTCTCACCAGAGATATCACAATGTTCCATCACTAGTCATCACAATACACCCTCGTCCTTGTAATCACAATGTTCCATGACACTGTCATCACAATGCTACATCCCCTTATCATCACAATGTTCCATGACCCCTGCCATCACAATGTTCCATAAGCCCTGTCATCAAAATGCTCCATGACCCTTTCCATCCCAAATCTCCAAGACCCCTGACATCACAATGTTCTATAACCCCTGCCATCAAAATATTCCATTACACTTTTTATCAAATTGCTGCATGACCCGGTCATCAAAATGCTCCCTTCCCTTCTCATCAAAATGCTCCATGAATTGTCATCACAAAGCTCCAAGACCCTTGGCATCACAATGCTCCATGTCATTGTCATCACAATGCTCCATGAACCCTCTCATCACATTGCTCCATGCCCTTGTCATCACACAGCTCCGTGACACTTGTCATCAAAATGCTTGATGCCCTTCTCATCACAATGCTCCATGCCCTTGTCATTACAGTCCTGCATGACCCATGTATCACAGTGTTCCGTGCCCTTGTCATCACAATGCTCCATGCCCACTCTCATCACAATAATCCATGAAACATTTCAGACCAAATTTCTATACCCTTCTCATCACAATGCTCCATTACCCCTGTCATAACAATGCACCATGACACCTGCCATCACAATGCACCATGACACCTGCCATCACAATGATCCACGGCCTAATCATCACAAGGTTCCATGATAATTCTCATCACAATGCTCAAGACACCTGATATCACAATGCTCCATGACCTTTTCATCACAATGCTCCAAGACCCTTGTCATCACAATGCTCCATGCCCCATTTCATCTCAATGCTCCCTGAAATCTGTCATCACAATGCTCCAAGACCCTTGTAGTCACAATGCTCCATGCCCCTTTTCATCTCAATGCTCCATGAACCCTGTCATCACAATGCACCATGCCCATCATCATAATGCTTCAGGCTATTGTCTTCACAATGAAATCAATATTCTGCATGACCTCTGTCATCATAATGCTCCAAACCCTTGTGATCACAATGTTGCATAACACGTATCATCAAAACACCCCATGACGCTCATCATCACAAATATCCATGGTCTTCTCATCACAATGCTCCATGATCTTTGTCATCACAATGCTCAATACACTTGGCATCACTATGCTCTCTGACCCTTGTCGTCTGTATGCTCCTTGAACACTGGCATGACAAGTTTCCATGCATTTTTCATCACAATGATCCATGACCATTTCATCACAATGCTCCAAGGTCCCTGTAATCACAATGCTCCATGCCGTTGTCATCACAAAACTCCATGACGCTTGTCATCAGAATGCTCCATGGACTTCTCATCACAGTGCTATATGCCCTAGGCATAACAATGCTCCAAGACCCTTGTAATCACAATGCTGCATGCCCCTTTTCATCAGAATGCTCCATGAGACTTGCCATCACAAGTCTCCATGGTCTTCTCATCACAATGTTCCAGGACCTTGACATCACCATGATCCATTCCCTTGTCATCACAATGCTCCATGACACCTGTCATCACAATAATCCATGAACATTTTCAGCCCAATGCTCCACGACCTTCTCATCACAATGCTCCATTGCCAATATCATCACAATGCTCCATGACCACTGTCATCACAACAATCCATGACACCTGACAACACAATGATCCAGGACTCTTGTCATCACAATGCTCCATTAACTTGTCGTCACAATGCTACATGACACCTGTCATCACAACTCTCCATGAACATTTTCAGCCCAGTGCTCCATGTCCCTTGTCATCACAATGATCCATGCCCTTGTCATCCCAATGCTCCATGACCCCTGTATTCACAATGCTCCTTGACACTTGTCATCACAGTGCTCCATGACACATGTCATCACAATGCTCCATGCCTTTGTCAGCAAAATGCTACATGACCTTGTCATTACAATGCTCTATGCACTTGTCATCACAATACTCCATTTCCATTGTCATCACAATCCTCCATGAACTTTGGGATCACATTGCTTCATGCCCTTGTCATCACAATGCTCCATGCTCCTTGAAATCAAAATGATCCATGACCTCTGTCATCACAATGATCCAAACCCTTGTGATCACAATGTTCCATAACACTTGTCATCACAACGCTCCATGATGCCTGTCATCACAATACTCCATGCCCTTTTCATCACAATGCTCCATGACCTTTGTCACCACAATTCTCAATACACTTGTCATCACAATGCTCCCTGACACTTGTCATCAGAATGCTCCTTGAACCCTGTCAAGAAAAGGCTCCATGCATTTTTCATCACAATGCCCCATGCCATTTTCATCACAATGCTCCATGCCATTGTCATCAAAATACTCCACAAGCTTGTCATCAGAATGCTCCATGACCCTTGTCATCACAATTCTCCATGCACTTGTCAGCACAATGCTCCCTGACCCTTGTCATCACAATGCTGCAAGCCATTGTCATCACAATGCTCCAATACCTTTGTCATCAGAATCCTCCCTGACACTTGGCATCACAATGCTCCATGCCATCCTCATCACAATGGGCCATTACATATGTGATCACAATGCTCCCTGACACCTGTCTTCACAATACGGCATGACCTGGTCATCACAATGCTCCATGCCCTTGTCATCACAGTGTGCCATTCCAACTCTCATCGCAATACTCCATGAAAGTTATTAGACCAATGTTCCATGCACTTGTCATCACAATGCTCCATGCCCTTGCTATCACAATTTCTCCATGACCCCTGTCATCAAAATGCTCCATGACTCCAGTCATCACAATGCTTCATGACCTTTGTCATCACAATGGTCCATGCCCTCGTCATCAACAGTCTCTGTGACCATTTTAACCACAATGCTCCATGAAATTTTCATTACAATGCTCTTTGACCCTTGTCATCACAATGCTCTATGCCTTTCGCAGCACAATGCTCCATGACCCTTGTCATCACAATGCTCCATGCGCTTGTCAGCACAATGCTCCATGACACATGTCATCACAATTCACCATGCACTTGTCATCACAGTGCTCCACAACATTGTCATCACAATGCTCCATAAAATTTGTCATCACAATGCTCCATGCACTTCTCATCAAAATGCTCTCTCACCACTGATATCTCAATGCTACATCACTATTTGTCACAATACTCCCTCATCCCTGTCATCACAATGTTCCATGACTCCTGTCATCACAATGCTACATGCACTTATCATCACAATGTTCGATGATCCCTGAAATCACAATGTTCCATAACACCTGTCATCAAAATGTTCCATGACACTTTTCATCAAATTGCTCCATGACCCTGTCATCAGAATGCTCCCTGCCCTTCTCATCACAATGCACAACGCCCTTGCCATCAAATGCTCCATGACCTTTGTCATCACAAAGCTCCATGACCCTTGGCATCACAATGCTCCATGTCATTGTCATCACAATGCTCCTTGAACGCTCTCATCACATTGCTCCATGCCCTTGTCTTCACATAGCTCCATGACACATGTCATCAGAATGCTCCATGGCCTTCTCATCACAATGCTCCAAGCCCTTGCCATCACAATGCTCCATTACCCCTGTCATAACAATGCTCCATGACCCCTGCCATCACGATGTTCCATGGCCTTGTCATCACAAAGCTCCTTGACCCTTGTCATCACAATGATCCTTGCCCCTTTTCATCTGAATGATCCATGAACCCTGTCATCACAATGCACTATGCCCATCATCATAATGCTTCATGCTATTGTCATAACAACGAAATCAAAATGTTCCATGACCTCTGTCATAACAATGCTCCAAACCCTTGTGATCACAATATTCCATAACACTTGTCATCACAATGCCCCGGATGCTCGTCATCACAATTATCCATGGTCTTCTCATCACAATGCTCCATGACCTTCGTCATCACAGTGCTCAATACACTTGTCATCAACATGCTCCCTGACACTTGTTGTCTGTATGCTCCTTGAACCCTGTCATGACAAGGCTCCATGCCATTTTCATTACAATGATCCATGCCCTTTTCATCACAATGCTCCAAGTCCCATGTAATCACAATGGTCCATGCCATTGTCATCACAATGCTCAATGACGCATGCCATCAGAATGCTCCTTGGTCTTCTCCTCACAATGCTCCCTGCTCTTGTCTTCACAATGTTCCAAGACCCTTGTAATCACAATGCTCCATTCCCCTTTTAATCAGTATGCTCCATGAGACTTGTCATCACAAGGCTACATGGTTTTGTCATCACAATGCTCCAGGACCTTGTCATCACAATGCTTCACGACCTTGTCATCAAAATTTTCAATGGCCCTTGTCATCATAATGCTCCAAACCCTAATCATCACAATGCTCCATTATATTTGTCATCACAATCCTCCATTACATTTGGTATCACAAAGCTCCATGCCATTGTCATCGCCATGGACCATGACATATGTCATCACAATGCTCCCTGACACATGTCTTCACAATACTCCATGACCTTATCATCACAATGCTCCATGCCCTTGTCATCACAATGCACCATGCCCATTCTCATCACAATAATCTATGAAACTTGTCAGACCAATGCTCCATGCCACTGTCATCACAATGCTCCATGCCCTTGTCATCACAATGCTCCATGAACCCTGTCATCACAATTCTCCGTGACTCCAGTCATCACAATGCTTCATAACGTTTGTCATCACAATGGTCCATGCCCGCGTCATCACAAGGCTCTGTGACCTTTGTAACCACAATGCTCCATGAACTTTTCATCACAATTCTCTGAGAAACTTGTCATCACAATGCTCCATGTCTTTGTCAGAACAATGCTCCATGACCATTGTCATCACAATGTGCCACGCGCATTTCATCACAACGTTCCAAACCTTGTCATTGCAATGCTCCATAAACCTTGTAATCACAATTGTCCATGCACTTCTCATCAAAATGCTCTCTCACCAGAGATATCACAATGTTTCATCACTAGTCATCACAATACACCCTCATCCATGTAATCACAATGTTCCATGACCCTGTCATCACAATGCTACATCCCCTTATCATCACAATGTTCCATGACCCCTGCCATCACAATGTTCCATAAGCCCTGTCATCAAAATGCTCCATGACCCTTTCCATCCCAAAGCCCCAAGACCCCTGACATCACAATGTTCTGTAACCCCTGCCATCAAAATGTTCCATTACACTTTTTATCAAATTGCTGCATGACCCAGTCATCAAAATGCTCCATGCCCTTCTCATCAAAATGCTCCATGACTTGTCATCACAAAGCTCCAAGACCCTTGGCATCACAATGCTCCATGTCATTGTCATCACAATGCTCCATGAACCCTCTCATCACATTGTTCCATGCCCTTGTCATCACAAAGCTCCATGACACTTGTCATCACAATGCTCGATGCCCTTCTCATCACAATGCTCCATGCCCTTGTCATTACAGTCCTGCATGACACATGTATCACAGTGTTCCGTGCCCTTGTCATCACAATGTTCCATGCCCACTCTCATCACAATAATCCATGAAACATTTCAGACCATAGTTCCATACCCTTCTCATCACAATGCTCCATTACCCCTGTCATAACAATGCACCATGACACCTCACATCACAATGATCCACGGCCTAGTCATCACAAGGTTCCATGATAATTCTCATCACAATGCTCAAGACCCCTGATATCACAATGCTCCATGCCCTTGTCATCACAAAGCTCCATGACGCATGTCATCAGAATGTTCCATGGCCTTCTCATCACAATGCTCCATGCCCTTGTCATCACAATGCTCCAAGACCCTTGCCATCACAATGCTCCATGCCCCATTTCATCTCAATGCTCCATGAAATCTGTCATCACAATGCTCCAAGACCCTTGTAATCACAATGCTCCATGCCTCTTTTCATCTCAATGCTCCATGAACCCTGTCATCACAATGCACCATGCCCATCATCATAATGCTTCAGACTATTGTCATCACAATGAAATCAATATTCTGCATGACCTCTGTCATCATAATGCTCCAAACCCTTGTGATCACAATGCTGCATAACACGTATCATCAAAACACCCCATGACGCTCATCATCACAAATATCCATGGTCTTCTCATCACAATGCTCCATGATCTTTGTCATCACAATGCTCAATACACATGGCATCACAATGCTCCCTGACCCTTGTCGTCTGTATGCTCCTTGAACCCTGTCATGACAAGTTTCCATGCATATTTCATCACAATGATCCATGACCATTTCATCACAATGCTCCAAGGTCCCTGTAATCACAATGCTCCATGCCGTTGTCATCACAAAACTCCATGACGCTTGTCATCAGAATGCTCCCTGGACTTCTCATCACAGTGCTATATGCCCTAGGCATAACAATGCTCCAAGACCCCTGTAATCACAATGCTCCATGCCCCTTTTCATCAGAATGCTCCATGAGACTTGCCATCACAAGTCTCCATGGTCTTCTCATCACAATATTCCAGGACCTTGACATCACCATGATCCATTCCCTTGTCATCACAATGCTCCATGACCCCTGTCATCACAATAATCCATGAACATTTTCAGCCCAATGCTCCACGACTTTCTCATCACAATGCTCCATTGCCAATATCATCACAATGCTCCATGACCACTGTCATCACAACAATCCATGACACCTGACAACACAATGATCCAGGACTCTTGTCATCACAATGCTCCATTAACTTGTCGTCACAATGCTACATGACACCTGTCATCACAACTCTCCATGAACATTTTCAGCCCAGTGCTCGATGACCCTTGTCATCACAATGATCCATGCCCTTGTCATCCCAATGCTCCATGACCCCTGTATTCACAATGCTCCTTGACACTTGTCATCACAGTGCTCCATGACACATGTCATCACAATGCTCCATGCCTTTGTCAGCAAAATGCTACATGACCTTGTCATTACAATGCTCTATGCGCTTGTCATCACAATACTCCATTTCCATTGTCATCACAATCCTCCATGAACTTTGGGATCACATTGCTTCATGCCCTTGTCATCACAATTCTCCATGCTCCTTGAAATACAAATGATCCATGACCTCTGTCATCACAATGCTCCAAAACCTTGTGATCACAATGTTCCATAACACTTGTCATCACAACGTTCCATGATGCCTGTCATCACAATACTCCATGCCCTTTTCATCACAATGCTCCATGACCTTTGTCACCACAATTCTCAATACACTTGTCATCACAATGCTCCCTGACACTTGTCATCAGAATGCTCCTTGAACCCTGTCAAGAAAAGGCTCCATGCCTTTTTCATCACAATGCCCCATGCCATTTTCATCACAATGCTCCATGCCATTGTCATCAAAATACTCCACAAGCTTGTCATCAGAATGCTCCATGACCCTTGTCATCACAATTCTCCATGCACTTGTCAGCACAATGCTCCCTGACCCTTGTCATCACAATGCTGCAAGCCATTGTCATCACAATGCTCCAATACCTTTGTCATCAGAATCCTCCCTGACACTTGGCATCACAATGCTCCATGCCATCCTCATCACAATGGGCCATTACATATGTGATCACAATGCTCCCTGACACCTGTCTTCACAATACGGCATGACCTGGTCATCACAATGCTCCATGCCCTTGTCATCACAGTGTGCCATTCCAACTCTCATCGCAATACTCCATGAAAGTTATTAGACCAATGTTCCATGCACTTGTCATCACAATGCTCCATGCCCTTCTTATCACAATGCTCCATGACCCCTGTCATCAAAATGCTCCATGACTCCAGTCATCACAATGCTTCATGACCTTTGTCATCACAATGGTCCATGCCCTCGTCATCAACAGTCTCTGTGACCATTTTAACCACAATGCTCCATGAACTTTTCATCACAATGCTCTTTGACCCTTGTCATCACAATGCTCTATGCCTTTCTCAGCACAATGCTCCATGACCCTTGTCATCACAATGCTCCATGCGCTTGTCAGCACAATGCTCCATGACTCCTGTCATCACAATGCTACATGCACTTATCATCACAATGTTCGATGATCCGTGAAATCACAATGTTCCATAACACCTGTCATCAAAATGTTCCATGACACTTTTCATCAAATTGCTCCATGACCCTGTCATCAGAATGCTCCCTGACCTTCTCAACACAATGCACAACGCCCTTGCCATCACAATGCTCCATGACCTTTGTCATCACAAAGATCCATGACCCTTGGCATCACAATGCTCCATGTCATTGTCATCACAATGCTCCATGAACCCTCTCATCACATTGTTCCATGCCCTTGTCATCACAAAGCTCCATGACACTTGTCATCACAATGCTCGATGCCCTTCTCATCACAATGCTCCATGCCCTTGTCATTACAGTCCTGCATGACACATGTATCACAGTGTTCCGTGCCCTTGTCATCACAATGTTCCATGCCCACTCTCATCACAATAATCCATGAAACATTTCAGACCATAGTTCCATACCCTTCTCATCACAATGCTCCATTACCCCTGTCATAACAATGCACCATGACACCTCACATCACAATGATCCACGGCCTAGTCATCACAAGGTTCCATGATAATTCTCATCACAATGCTCAAGACCCCTGATATCACAATGCTCCATGCCCTTGTCATCACAAAGCTCCATGACGCATGTCATCAGAATGTTCCATGGCCTTCTCATCACAATGCTCCATGCCCTTGTCATCACAATGCTCCAAGACCCTTGCCATCACAATGCTCCATGCCCCATTTCATCTCAATGCTCCATGAAATCTGTCATCACAATGCTTCAAGACCCTTGTAATCACAATGCTCCATGCCTCTTTTCATCTCAATGCTCCATGAACCCTGTCATCACAATGCACCATGCCCATCATCATAATGCTTCAGACTATTGTCATCACAATGAAATCAATATTCTGCATGACCTCTGTCATCATAATGCTCCAAACCCTTGTGATCACAATGCTGCATAACACGTATCATCAAAACACCCCATGACGCTCATCATCACAAATATCCATGGTCTTCTCATCACAATGCTCCATGATCTTTGTCATCACAATGCTCAATACACATGGCATCACAATGCTCCCTGACCCTTGTCGTCTGTATGCTCCTTGAACCCTGTCATGACAAGTTTCCATGCATATTTCATCACAATGATCCATGACCATTTCATCACAATGCTCCAAGGTCCCTGTAATCACAATGCTCCATGCCGTTGTCATCACAAAACTCCATGACGCTTGTCATCAGAATGCTCCCTGGACTTCTCATCACAGTGCTATATGCCCTAGGCATAACAATGCTCCAAGACCCCTGTAATCACAATGCTCCATGCCCCTTTTCATCAGAATGCTCCATGAGACTTGCCATCACAAGTCTCCATGGTCTTCTCATCACAATATTCCAGGACCTTGACATCACCATGATCCATTCCCTTGTCATCACAATGCTCCATGACCCCTGTCATCACAATAATCCATGAACATTTTCAGCCCAATGCTCCACGACTTTCTCATCACAATGCTCCATTGCCAATATCATCACAATGCTCCATGACCACTGTCATCACAACAATCCATGACACCTGACAACACAATGATCCAGGACTCTTGTCATCACAATGCTCCATTAACTTGTCGTCACAATGCTACATGACACCTGTCATCACAACTCTCCATGAACATTTTCAGCCCAGTGCTCGATGACCCTTGTCATCACAATGATCCATGCCCTTGTCATCCCAATGCTCCATGACCCCTGTATTCACAATGCTCCTTGACACTTGTCATCACAGTGCTCCATGACACATGTCATCACAATGCTCCATGCCTTTGTCAGCAAAATGCTACATGACCTTGTCATTACAATGCTCTATGCGCTTGTCATCACAATACTCCATTTCCATTGTCATCACAATCCTCCATGAACTTTGGGATCACATTGCTTCATGCCCTTGTCATCACAATTCTCCATGCTCCTTGAAATACAAATGATCCATGACCTCTGTCATCACAATGCTCCAAAACCTTGTGATCACAATGTTCCATAACACTTGTCATCACAACGTTCCATGATGCCTGTCATCACAATACTCCATGCCCTTTTCATCACAATGCTCCATGACCTTTGTCACCACAATTCTCAATACACTTGTCATCACAATGCTCCCTGACACTTGTCATCAGAATGCTCCTTGAACCCTGTCAAGAAAAGGCTCCATGCCTTTTTCATCACAATGCCCCATGCCATTTTCATCACAATGCTCCATGCCATTGTCATCAAAATACTCCACAAGCTTGTCATCAGAATGCTCCATGACCCTTGTCATCACAATTCTCCATGCACTTGTCAGCACAATGCTCCCTGACCCTTGTCATCACAATGCTGCAAGCCATTGTCATCACAATGCTCCAATACCTTTGTCATCAGAATCCTCCCTGACACTTGGCATCACAATGCTCCATGCCATCCTCATCACAATGGGCCATTACATATGTGATCACAATGCTCCCTGACACCTGTCTTCACAATACGGCATGACCTGGTCATCACAATGCTCCATGCCCTTGTCATCACAGTGTGCCATTCCAACTCTCATCGCAATACTCCATGAAAGTTATTAGACCAATGTTCCATGCACTTGTCATCACAATGCTCCATGCCCTTCTTATCACAATGCTCCATGACCCCTGTCATCAAAATGCTCCATGACTCCAGTCATCACAATGCTTCATGACCTTTGTCATCACAATGGTCCATGCCCTCGTCATCAACAGTCTCTGTGACCATTTTAACCACAATGCTCCATGAACTTTTCATCACAATGCTCTTTGACCCTTGTCATCACAATGCTCTATGCCTTTCTCAGCACAATGCTCCATGACCCTTGTCATCACAATGCTCCATGCGCTTGTCAGCACAATGCTCCATGACTCCTGTCATCACAATGCTACATGCACTTATCATCACAATGTTCGATGATCCGTGAAATCACAATGTTCCATAACACCTGTCATCAAAATGTTCCATGACACTTTTCATCAAATTGCTCCATGACCCTGTCATCAGAATGCTCCCTGACCTTCTCAACACAATGCACAACGCCCTTGCCATCACAATGCTCCATGACCTTTGTCATCACAAAGATCCATGACCCTTGGCATCACAATGCTCCATGTCATTGTCATCACAATGCTCCATGAACCCTCTCATCACATTGTTCCATGCCCTTGTCATCACAAAGCTCCATGACACTTGTCATCACAATGCTCGATGCCCTTCTCATCACAATGCTCCATGCCCTTGTCATTACAGTCCTGCATGACACATGTATCACAGTGTTCCGTGCCCTTGTCATCACAATGTTCCATGCCCACTCTCATCACAATAATCCATGAAACATTTCAGACCATAGTTCCATACCCTTCTCATCACAATGCTCCATTACCCCTGTCATAACAATGCACCATGACACCTCACATCACAATGATCCACGGCCTAGTCATCACAAGGTTCCATGATAATTCTCATCACAATGCTCAAGACCCCTGATATCACAATGCTCCATGCCCTTGTCATCACAAAGCTCCATGACGCATGTCATCAGAATGTTCCATGGCCTTCTCATCACAATGCTCCATGCCCTTGTCATCACAATGCTCCAAGACCCTTGCCATCACAATGCTCCATGCCCCATTTCATCTCAATGCTCCATGAAATCTGTCATCACAATGCTTCAAGACCCTTGTAATCACAATGCTCCATGCCTCTTTTCATCTCAATGCTCCATGAACCCTGTCATCACAATGCACCATGCCCATCATCATAATGCTTCAGACTATTGTCATCACAATGAAATCAATATTCTGCATGACCTCTGTCATCATAATGCTCCAAACCCTTGTGATCACAATGCTGCATAACACGTATCATCAAAACACCCCATGACGCTCATCATCACAAATATCCATGGTCTTCTCATCACAATGCTCCATGATCTTTGTCATCACAATGCTCAATACACATGGCATCACAATGCTCCCTGACCCTTGTCGTCTGTATGCTCCTTGAACCCTGTCATGACAAGTTTCCATGCATATTTCATCACAATGATCCATGACCATTTCATCACAATGCTCCAAGGTCCCTGTAATCACAATGCTCCATGCCGTTGTCATCACAAAACTCCATGACGCTTGTCATCAGAATGCTCCCTGGACTTCTCATCACAGTGCTATATGCCCTAGGCATAACAATGCTCCAAGACCCCTGTAATCACAATGCTCCATGCCCCTTTTCATCAGAATGCTCCATGAGACTTGCCATCACAAGTCTCCATGGTCTTCTCATCACAATATTCCAGGACCTTGACATCACCATGATCCATTCCCTTGTCATCACAATGCTCCATGACCCCTGTCATCACAATAATCCATGAACATTTTCAGCCCAATGCTCCACGACTTTCTCATCACAATGCTCCATTGCCAATATCATCACAATGCTCCATGACCACTGTCATCACAACAATCCATGACACCTGACAACACAATGATCCAGGACTCTTGTCATCACAATGCTCCATTAACTTGTCGTCACAATGCTACATGACACCTGTCATCACAACTCTCCATGAACATTTTCAGCCCAGTGCTCGATGACCCTTGTCAGCACAATGATCCATGCCCTTGTCATCCCAATGCTCCATGACCCCTGTATTCACAATGCTCCTTGACACTTGTCATCACAGTGCTCCATGACACATGTCATCACAATGCTCCATGCCTTTGTCAGCAAAATGCTACATGACCTTGTCATTACAATGCTCTATGCGCTTGTCATCACAATACTCCATTTCCATTGTCATCACAATCCTCCATGAACTTTGGGATCACATTGCTTCATGCCCTTGTCATCACAATTCTCCATGCTCCTTGAAATACAAATGATCCATGACCTCTGTCATCACAATGCTCCAAAACCTTGTGATCACAATGTTCCATAACACTTGTCATCACAACGTTCCATGATGCCTGTCATCACAATACTCCATGCCCTTTTCATCACAATGCTCCATGACCTTTGTCACCACAATTCTCAATACACTTGTCATCACAATGCTCCCTGACACTTGTCATCAGAATGCTCCTTGAACCCTGTCAAGAAAAGGCTCCATGCCTTTTTCATCACAATGCCCCATGCCATTTTCATCACAATGCTCCATGCCATTGTCATCAAAATACTCCACAAGCTTGTCATCAGAATGCTCCATGACCCTTGTCATCACAATTCTCCATGCACTTGTCAGCACAATGCTCCCTGACCCTTGTCATCACAATGCTGCAAGCCATTGTCATCACAATGCTCCAATACCTTTGTCATCAGAATCCTCCCTGACACTTGGCATCACAATGCTCCATGCCATCCTCATCACAATGGGCCATTACATATGTGATCACAATGCTCCCTGACACCTGTCTTCACAATACGGCATGACCTGGTCATCACAATGCTCCATGCCCTTGTCATCACAGTGTGCCATTCCAACTCTCATCGCAATACTCCATGAAAGTTATTAGACCAATGTTCCATGCACTTGTCATCACAATGCTCCATGCCCTTCTTATCACAATGCTCCATGACCCCTGTCATCAAAATGCTCCATGACTCCAGTCATCACAATGCTTCATGACCTTTGTCATCACAATGGTCCATGCCCTCGTCATCAACAGTCTCTGTGACCATTTTAACCACAATGCTCCATGAACTTTTCATCACAATGCTCTTTGACCCTTGTCATCACAATGCTCTATGCCTTTCTCAGCACAATGCTCCATGACCCTTGTCATCACAATGCTCCATGCGCTTGTCAGCACAATGCTCCATGACTCCTGTCATCACAATGCTACATGCACTTATCATCACAATGTTCGATGATCCGTGAAATCACAATGTTCCATAACACCTGTCATCAAAATGTTCCATGACACTTTTCATCAAATTGCTCCATGACCCTGTCATCAGAATGCTCCCTGACCTTCTCATCACAATGCACAACGCCCTTGCCATCACAATGCTCCATGACCTTTGTCATCACAAAGATCCATGACCCTTGGCATCACAATGCTCCATGTCATTGTCATCACAATGCTCCATGAACGCTCTCATCACATTTCTCCATGCCCTTGTCTTCACATAGCTCCATGACACATGTCATCAGAATGCTCCATGGCCTTCTCATCACAATGCTCCAAGCCCTTGCCATCACAATGCTCCATTACCCCTGTCATAACAATGCTCCATGACCCTTGCCATCACGATGTTCCATGGCCTTGTCATCACAAGGCTCCATGACCCTTCTCATCCCAATGCTCCAAGAACACTGTAATCACAATGCTCTATGCCCCTTTTAATCTCAATGATCCATGAACCCTGTCATCACAATGCACTATGCCCATCATCATAATGCTTCATGCTATTGTCATAACAACGAAATCAAAATGTTCCATGACCTCTGTCATAACAATGCTCCAAACCCTTGTGATCTCAATATTCCATAACGCTTGTCATCACAATGCCCCAGAATGCTCGCCATCACAATTATCCATGGTCTTCTCATCACAATGCTCCTTGACCTTCGTCATCACAATGCTCAATACACTTGTCATCAACATGCTCCCTGACACTTGTTGTCTGTATGCTCCTTGAACCCTGTCATGACAAGGCTCCATGCTTTTTTCATCACAATGATCCATGCCCTTTTCATCACAATGCTCCAAGTCCCATGTAATCACAATGGTCCATGCCTTTGTCATCACAAAACTCAATGATGCATGCCATCAGAATGCTCCTTGGTCTTCCCCTCACAATGCTCCATGCCCTTGTCTTCACAATGTTCCAAGACCCCTGTAATCACAATGCTCCATTCCCCTTTTAATCAGTATGCGCCATGAGACTTATCATCACAAGGCTCCATGGTTTTGTCATCACAATGCTCCAGGACCTTGTCATCACAATGCTTCACGACCTGGTCATCAAAATTTTCAATGGCCCTTGTCATCATAATGCTCCAAACCCTAATCATCACAATGCTCCATTATATTTGTCATCACAATCCTCCATTACATTTGGTATCACAAAGCTCCATGCCATTGTCATCGCCATGGACCATGACATATGTCATCACAATGCTCCCTGACACCTGTCTTCACAATGCTCCATGACCTTATCATCGCAATGCTCCATGCCCTTGTCATCACAATGCACCATGCCTACTCTCATCACAATAATCTATGAAACTTGTCAGACCAATGCTCCATGCCACTGTCATCACAATGCTCCATGCCCTTGTCATCACAATGCTCCATGACCGCTGTCATCACAATGCTCCGTGACTCCAGTCATCACAATGTTTCATAACGTTTGTCATCACAATGGTCCATGCCCGCGTCATCACAAGGCTCTGTGACCTTTTTAACCACAATGCTCCATGAACTTTTCATCACAATTCTCTGAGAAATTTGTCATCACAATGCTCCATGTCTTTGTCAGAACAATGCTCCATGACCATTGTCATCACAATGTGCCACGTGCATTTCATCACAACGTTCCAAACCTTGTCATTGCAATGCTCCATAAACCTTGTAATCACAATGGTCCATGCACTTCTCATCAAAATGCTCTCTCACCAGAGATATCACAATGTTCCATCACTAGTCATCACAATACACCCTCGTCCTTGTAATCACAATGTTCCATGACACTGTCATCACAATGCTACATCCCCTTATCATCACAATGTTCCATGACCCCTGCCATCACAATGTTCCATAAGCCCTGTCATCAAAATGCTCCATGACCCTTTCCATCCCAAATCTCCAAGACCCCTGACATCACAATGTTCTATAACCCCTGCCATCAAAATATTCCATTACACTTTTTATCAAATTGCTGCATGACCCGGTCATCAAAATGCTCCCTTCCCTTCTCATCAAAATGCTCCATGAATTGTCATCACAAAGCTCCAAGACCCTTGGCATCACAATGCTCCATGTCATTGTCATCACAATGCTCCATGAACCCTCTCATCACATTGCTCCATGCCCTTGTCATCACACAGCTCCGTGACACTTGTCATCAAAATGCTTGATGCCCTTCTCATCACAATGCTCCATGCCCTTGTCATTACAGTCCTGCATGACCCATGTATCACAGTGTTCTGTGCCCTTGTCATCACAATGCTCCATGCCCACTCTCATCACAATAATCCATGAAACATTTCAGACCAAATTTCTATACCCTTCTCATCACAATGCTCCATTACCCCTGTCATAACAATGCACCATGACACCTGCCATCACAATGCACCATGACACCTGCCATCACAATGATCCACGGCCTAATCATCACAAGGTTCCATGATAATTCTCATCACAATGCTCAAGACCCCTGATATCACAATGCTCCATGACCTTTTCATCACAATGCTCCAAGACCCTTGTCATCACAATGCTCCATGCCCCATTTCATCTCAATGCTCCCTGAAATCTGTCATCACAATGCTCCAAGACCCTTGTAGTCACAATGCTCCATGCCCCTTTTCATCTCAATGCTCCATGAACCCTGTCATCACAATGCACCATGCCCATCATCATAATGCTTCAGGCTATTGTCTTCACAATGAAATCAATATTCTGCATGACCTCTGTCATCATAATGCTCCAAACCCTTGTGATCACAATGTTGCATAACACGTATCATCAAAACACCCCATGACGCTCATCATCACAAATATCCATGGTCTTCTCATCACAATGCTCCATGATCTTTGTCATCACAATGCTCAATACACTTGGCATCACTATGCTCTCTGACCCTTGTCGTCTGTATGCTCCTTGAACACTGGCATGACAAGTTTCCATGCATTTTTCATCACAATGATCCATGACCATTTCATCACAATGCTCCAAGTTCCCTGTAATCACAATGCTCCATGCCGTTGTCATCACAAAACTCCATGACGCTTGTCATCAGAATGCTCCATGGACTTCTCATCACAGTGCTATATGCCCTAGGCATAACAATGCTCCAAGACCCTTGTAATCACAATGCTGCATGCCCCTTTTCATCAGAATGCTCCATGAGACTTGCCATCACAAGTCTCCATGGTCTTCTCATCACAATGTTCCAGGACCTTGACATCACCATGATCCATTCCCTTGTCATCACAATGCTCCATGACCCCTGTCATCACAATAATCCATGAACATTTTCAGCCCAATGCTCCACGACCTTCTCATCACAATGCTCCATTGCCAATATCATCACAATGCTCCATGACCACTGTCATCACAACAATCCATGACACCTGACAACACAATGATCCAGGACTCTTGTCATCACAATGCTCCATTAACTTGTCGTCACAATGCTACATGACACCTGTCATCACAACTCTCCATGAACATTTTCAGCCCAGTGCTCCATGACCCTTGTCATCACAATAATCCATGCCCTTGTCATCCCAATGCTCCATGACCCCTGTATTCACAATGCTCCTTGACACTTGTCATCACAGTGCTCCATGACACATGTCATCACAATGCTCCATGCCTTTGTCAGCAAAATGCTACATGACCTTGTCATTACAATGCTCTATGCACTTGTCATCACAATACTCCATTTCCATTGTCATCACAATCCTCCATGAACTTTGGGATCACATTGCTTCATGCCCTTGTCATCACAATGCTCCATGCTCCTTGAAATCAAAATGATCCATGACCTCTGTCATCACAATGCTCCAAACCCTTGTGATCACAATGTTCCATAACACTTGTCATCACAACGCTCCATGATGCCTGTCATCACAATACTCCATGCCCTTTTCATCACAATGCTCCATGACCTTTGTCACCACAATTCTCAATACACTTGTCATCACAATGCTCCCTGACACTTGTCATCAGAATGCTCCTTGAACCCTGTCACGAAAAGGCTCCATGCCATTTTCATCACAATGCCCCATGCCATTTTCATCACAATGCTCCATGCCATTGTCATCTAAATACTCCACAAGCTTGTCATCAGAATGCTCCATGACCCTTGTCATCACAATTCTCCATGCACTTGTCAGCACAATGCTCCCTGACCCTTGTCATCACAATGCTCCAAGCCATTGTCATCACAATGCTCCAATAACTTTGTCATCAGAATCCTCCCTGACACTTGGCATCACAATGCTCCATGCCATCCTCATCACAATGGGCCATTACATATGTGATCACAATGCTCCCTGACACCTGTCTTCACAATAAGGCATGACCTGGTCATCACAATGCTCCATGCCCTTGTCATCACAGTGTGCCATTCCAACTCTCATCGCAATACTCCATGAAAGTTATTAGACCAATGTTCCATGCACTTGTCATCACAATGCTCCATGCCCTTGCTATCACAATGCTCCATGACCCCTGTCATCACAATGCTCCATGACTCCAGTCATCACAATGCTTCATGACCTTTGTCATCACAATGGTCCATGCCCTCATCATCAACAGTCTCTGTGACCTTTTTAACCACAGTGCTCCATGATCTTTTCGTCACAATGCTCTTTGACCCTTGTCATCACAATGCTCTATGCCTTTCTCAGCACAGTGCTCCATGACCCTTGTCATCACAATGCTCCATGCGCTTGTCAGCACAATGCTCCATGACACATGTCATCACAATGCACCATGCGCTTGTCACCACAGTGCTCCACAACATTGTCATCACAATGCTCCATAAAATTTGTCATCACAATGCTCCATGCACTTCTCATCAAAATGCTCTCTCACCACTGATATCACAATGCTACATCACTATTTGTCACAATACTCCCTCACCCCTGTCATCACAATGTTCCATGACTCCTGTCATCACAATGCTACATGCACTTATCATCACAATGTTCGATGATCCCTGAAATCACAATGTTCCATAACACCTGTCATCAAAATGTTCCATGACACTTTTCATCAAATTGCTCCATGACCCTGTCATCAGAATGCTCCCTGACCTTCTCATCACAATGCACAACGCCCTTGCCATCACAATGCTCCATGACCTTTGTCATCACAAAGATCCATGACCCTTGGCATCACAATGCTCCATGTCATTGTCATCACAATGCTCCATGAACGCTCTCATCACATTTCTCCATGCCCTTGTCTTCACATAGCTCCATGACACATGTCATCAGAATGCTCCATGGCCTTCTCATCACAATGCTCCAAGCCCTTGCCATCACAATGCTCCATTACCCCTGTCATAACAATGCTCCATGACCCTTGCCATCACGATGTTCCATGGCCTTGTCATCACAAGGCTCCATGACCCTTCTCATCCCAATGCTCCAAGAACACTGTAATCACAATGCTCTATGCCCCTTTTCATCTCAATGATCCATGAACCCTGTCATCACAATGCACTATGCCCATCATCATAATGCTTCATGCTATTGTCATAACAACGAAATCAAAATGTACCATGACCTCTGTCATAACAATGCTCCAAACCCTTGTGATCACAATATTCCATAACACTTGTCATCACAATGCCCCAGAATGCTCGCCATCACAATTATCCATGGTCTTCTCATCACAATGCTCCTTGACCTTCATCATCACAATGCTCAATACACTTGTCATCAACATGCTCCCTGACACTTGTTGTCTGTATGCTCCTTGAACCCTGTCATGACAAGGCTCCATGCCTTTTTCATCACAAAGATCCATGCCCTTTTCATCACAATGCTCCAAGTCCCATGTAATCACAATGGTCCATGCCTTTGTCATCACAAAACTCAATGATGCATGCCATCAGAATGCTCCTTGGTCTTCCCCTCACAATGCTCCATGCCCTTGTCTTCACAATGTTCCAAGACCCCTGTAATCACAATGGTCCTTTCCCCTTTTAATCAGTATGCGCCATGAGACTTGTCATCACAAGGCTCCATGGTTTTGTCATCACAGTGCTCCAGGACCTGGTCATCACAATGCTTCACGACCTTGTCATCAAAATTTTCAATGGCCCTTGTCATCATAATGCTCCAAACCCTAATCATCACAATGCTCCATTATATTTGTCATTACAATCCTCCATTACATTTGGTATCACAAAGCTCCATGCCATTGTCATCGCCATGGACCATGACATATGTCATCACAATGCTCCCTGACACCTGTCTTCACAATGCTCCATGACCTTATCATCGCAATGCTCCATGCCCTTGTCATCACAATGCACCATGCCTACTCTCATCTCAATAATCTATGAAACTTGTCAGACCAATGCTCCATGCCACTGTCATCACAATGCTCCATGCCCTTGTCATCACAATGCTCCATGACCCCTGTCATCACAATGCTCCGTGACTCCAGTCATCACAATGTTTCATAACGTTTGTCATCACAATGGTCCATGCCCTCGTCATCACAAGGCTCTGTGACCTTTGTAACCACAATGCTCCATGAACTTTTCATCACAATTCTCTGAGAAACTTGTCATAACAATGCTCCATGTCTTTGTCAGAACAGTGCTCCATGACCATTGTCATCACAATGTGCCACGTGCATTTCATCACAACGTTCCAAACCTTGTCATTGCAATGCTCCATAAACCTTGTAATCACAATGGTCCATGCACTTCTCATCAAAATGCTCTCTCACCAGAGATATCACAATGTTCCATCACTAGTCATCACAATACACCCTCGTCCTTGTAATCACAATGTTCCATGACACTGTCATCACAATGCTACATCCCCTTATCATCACAATGTTCCATGACCCCTGCCATCACAATGTTCCATAAGCCCTGTCATCAAAATGCTCCATGACCCTTTCCATCCCAAATCTCCAAGACCCCTGACATCACAATGTTCTATAACCCCTGCCATCAAAATATTCCATTACACTTTTTATCAAATTGCTGCATGACCCGGTCATCAAAATGCTCCCTTCCCTTCTCATCAAAATGCTCCATGAATTGTCATCACAAAGCTCCAAGACCCTTGGCATCACAATGCTCCATGTCATTGTCATCACAATGCTCCATGAACCCTCTCATCACATTGCTCCATGCCCTTCTCATCACACAGCTCCGTGACACTTGTCATCAAAATGCTTGATGCCCTTCTCATCACAATGCTCCATGCCCTTGTCATTACAGTCCTGCATGACCCATGTATCACAGTGTTCCGTGCTCTTGTCATCACAATGCTCCATGCCCACTCTCATCACAATAATCCATGAAACATTTCAGACCAAATTTCTATACCCTTCTCATCACAATGCTCCATTACCCCTGTCATAACAATGCACCATGACACCTGCCATCACAATGCACCATGACACCTGCCATCACAATGATCCACGGCCTAATCATCACAAGGTTCCATGATAATTCTCATCACAATGCTCAAGACCCCTGATATCACAATGCTCCATGCCCTTGTCATCACAATGCTCCAAGACCCTTGTCATCACAATGCTCCATGCCCCATTTCATCTCAATGCTCCCTGAAATCTGTCATCACAATGCTCCAAGACCCTTGTAGTCACAATGCTCCATGCCCCTTTTCATCTCAATGCTCCATGAACCCTGTCATCACAATGCACCATTCCCATCATCATAATGCTTCAGGCTATTGTCTTCACAATGAAATCAATATTCTGCATGACCTCTGTCATCATAATGCTCCAAACCCTTGTGATCACAATGTTGCATAACACGTATCATCACAACACCCCATGACGCTCATCATCACAATTATCCATGGTCTTCTCATCACAATGCTCCATGATCTTTGTCATCACAATGCTCAATACACTTGGCATCACAATGCTCCCTGACCCTTGTCGTCTGTATGCTCCTTGAACCCTGTCATGACAAGTTTCCATGCATTTTTCATCACAATGATCCATGACCATTTCATCACAATGCTCCAAGTTCCCTGTAATCACAATGCTCCATGCCCTTGTCATCACAAAACTCCATGACGCATGTCATCAGAATGCTCCATGGCCTTCTTATCACAATGCTCTATGCCCTAGTCATAACAATGCTCCAAGACCCCTGTAATCACAATGCTCCATGCCCCTTTTTATCAGAATGCTCCATGAGACTTGCCATCACAAGTCTCCATGGTCTTCTCATCACAATGTTCCAGGACCTTGACATCACCATGATCCATTCCCTTGTCATCACAATGCTCCATAACCCCTGTCATCACAATAATCCATGAACATTTTCAGCCCAATGCTCCACGACCTTCTCATCACAATGCTCCATTGCCAATATCATCACAATGCTCCATGACCACTGTCATCACAACACTCCATGACACCTGACAACACAATGATCCAGGACTCTTGTCATCACAATGCTCCATTAACTTGTCGTCACAATGCTACATGACACCTGTCATCACAACTCTCCATGAACATTTTCAGCCCAGTGCTCCATGACCCTTGTCATCACAATGATCCATGCCCTTGTCAGCCCAATGCTCCATGACCCCTGTATTCACAATGCTCCTTGACGCTTGTCCTCACAGTGCTCCATGACACATGTCATCACAATGCTCCATGCCTTTGTCAGCAAAATGCTACATGACCTTGTCATTACAATGCTCTATGCGCTAGTCATCACAATACTCCATTTCCATTGTCATCAAAATCCTCCATGAACTTTGGGATCACATTGCTTCATGCTCTTGTCATCACAATGCTCCATGCTCCTTGAAATCAAAATGATCCATGACCTCTGTCATCACAATGCTCCAAACCCTTGTGATCACAATGTTCCATAACACTTGTCATCACAACGCTCCATGATGCCTGTCATCACAATACTCCATGCCCTTTTCATCGCAATGCTCCATGACCTTTGTAACCACATTTCTCAATACACTTGTCATCACAATGCTCCCTGACACTTGTCATCAGAATGCTCCTTGAACCCTGTCACAAAAAGGCTCCATGCCTTTTTCATCACAATGCCCCATGCCATTTTCATCACAATGATCCATGCCATTGTCATCAAGATACTCCACAAGCTTGTCATCAGAATGCTCCATGACCCTTGTCATCACAATTCTCCATGCACTTGTCAGCACAATGCTCCCTGACCCTTGTCATCACAATGCTCCAAGCCATTGTCATCACAATGCTCCCTTACCTTTGTCATCAGAATCCTCCCTGACACTTGGCATCACAATGCTCCATACCTTCCTCATCACAATGGGCCATTACATATGTGATCACAATGCTCCCTGACACCTGTCTTCACAATACGGCATGACCTGTTCATCACAATGCTCCATGCCCTTGTCATCACAGTGTGCCATTCCAACTCTCATCGCAATACTCCATGAAAGTTATTAGACCAATGTTCCATGCCCTTGTCATCACAATGCTCCATGCCCTTGCTATCACAATGCTCAATGACCCCTGTCATCACAATGCTCCGTGACTCCAGTCATCACAATGCTTCATGACCTTTGTCATCACAATGGTCCATGCCCTCGTCATCAACAGTCTCTGTGACCTTTTTAACCACAGTGCTCCATGATCTTTTCGTCACAATTCTCTTTGACCCTTGTCATCACAATGCTCTATGCCTTTCTCAGCACAATGCTCCATGACCCTTGTCATCACAATGCTCCATGCGCTTGTCAGCCCAATGCTCCATGACACATGTCATCACAATGCACCATGCGCTTGTCATCACAGTGCTCCACAACATTGTCATCACAATGCTCCATAAAATTTGTCATCACAATGCTCCATGCACTTCTAATCAAAATGCTCTCTCACCACTGATATCACAATGCTACATCACTATTTGTCACAATACTCCCTCACACCTGTCATCACAATGTTCCATGACTCCTGTCATCACAATGCTACATGCACTTATCATCACAATGTTCGATGACCCCTGAAATCACAATGTTCCATAACACCTGTCATCAAAATGTTCCATGACACTTTTCATCAAATTGCTCCATGACCCTGTCATCACAATGCTCCCTGCCCTTCTCATCACAATTCACAACGCCCTTGCCATCAAAATGCTCCATGACCTTTGTCATCACAAAGATCCATGACCCTTGGCATCACAATGCTCCATGTCATTGTCATCACAGTGCTCCATGAACGCTCTCATCACATTGCTCCATGCCCTTGTCTTCACATAGCTCCATGACACATGTCATCAGAAAGCTCCATGGCCTTCTCATCACAATGCTCCAAGCCCTGGCCATCACAATGGTCCATTACCCCTGTCATAACAATGCTCCATGACCCCTGCCATCACGATGTTCCATGACCTTGTCATCACAAGGCTCCATGACCCTTCTCATCACAATGCTCCAAGAACACTGTAATCACAATGCTCTATGCCCCTTTTCATCTCAATGATCCTTGAACCCTGTCATCACAATGCACTATGCCCATCATCATAATGCGTCATGCTATTGTCATAACAACGAAATCAAAATGTTCCATGACCTCTGTCATAACAATGCTCCAAACCCTTGTGATCACAATATTCCATAACACTTGTCATCACAATGCCCCAGTATGCTCGTCCTCACAATTATCCATGGTCTTCTCATCACAATGCTCCATGACCTTCGTCATCACAATGCTCAATACACTTGTCATCAACATGCTCCCTGACACTTGTTGTCTGTATGCTCCTTGAACCCTGTCATGACAAGGCTCCATGCCTTTTTCATCACAATGATCCATGCCCTTTTCATCACAATGCTCCAAGTCCCATGTAATCACAATGGTCCATGCCATTGTCATCACAAAGCTCAATGACGCATGACATCAGAATGCTCCTTGGTCTTCTCCTCACAATGCTCCATGCCCTTGTCTTCACAATGTTCCAAGACCCCCGTAATCACAATGCTCCTTTCCCCTTTTAATCAGTATGCTCCATGAGAATTGTCATCACAAGGCTCCATGGTTTTGTCATCACAATGCTCCAGGACCTTGTCATCACAATGCTTCACGACATTGTCATCAAAATTTTCAATGGCCCTTGTCATCATAATGCTCCAAACCCTAATCATCACAATGCTCCATTATATTTGTCATCACAATCCTCCATCACATTTGGTATCACAAAGCTCCATGCCATTGTCATCGCCATGGACCATGACATATGTCATCACAATGCTCCCTGACACCTGTCTTCACAATACTCCATGACCTTATCATCACAATGCTCCATGCCCTTTTCATCACAATGCACCATGCCCACTCTCATCACAATAATCTATGAAACTTGTCAGACCAATGCTCCATGCCACTGTCATCACAATGCTCCATGCCCTTGTCATCACAATGCTCCATGACCCCTGTCATCACAATGCTCCATGACTCCAGTCATCCCAATGCTTCATGACCTTTGTCATCACAATGGTCCATGCCCTCGTCATCAACAGTCTCTGTGACCTTTTTAACCACAATGCTCCATGAATTTTTCATCACAATTCTCTGTGACCCTTGTCATCACAATGCTCCATGTCTTTGTCTGAACAATGCTCCATGACCATTGTCATCACAGTATGCCACATGCATTTCATCACAACTGTCCACAACCTTGTCATTGCAATGCTCCATAAACCTTGTAATCACAATGGTCCATGCACTTCTCATCAAAATGCTCTCTCACCAGAGATATCACAATGTTCCATCACTAGTCATCACAATACTCCCTCACCCCTGGAATCACAATGATCCATGACCCTGTCATCACAATGCTACATCCACTTATCATCACAATGTTCTATGACCCCTGCCATAACAATGTTCCATAAGCCCTGTCATCAAAATGCTCCATGACCCTTTCCATCCCAAAACTCCAAGACCCCTGCCATCACAATGTTCTATAACCCCTGCCATCTAAATGTTCCATTACACTTTTTATCAAATTGCTGCATGACTCGGTCATCAAAATGCTCCCTGCCCTTCTCATCAAAATGCTCCGTGACTTGTCATCACAAAGCTCCAAGACACTTGGCATCACAATGCTCCATATCTTTGTCATCACAATGCTCCATGAACGCTCTCATCACATTGCTCCATGCCCTTGTCATCACAAAGCTCCATGCTCCTTGAAATCAAAATGATCCATGACCTCTGTCATCACAATGCTCCATACCCTTGTGATCACAATGTTCCATAACACTTGTCATCACAACGCTCCATGATGCCTGTCATCACAATACTCCATGCCCTTTTCATCACAATGCTCCATGACCTTAGTCACCACAATTCTCAATACACTTGTCATCACAATGCTCCCTGACACTTGTCATCAGAATGCTCCTTGAACCCTGTCACGAAAAGGCTCCATGCCTTTTTCATCACAATGTCCCATGCCATTTTCATCACAATGCTCCATGCCATTGTCATCAAAATACTCCACAAGCTTGTCATCAGAATGCTCCATGACCCTTGTCATCACAATTCTCCATGCACTTGTCAGCACAATGCTCCCTGACCCTTGTTCTCACAATGCTCCAAGCCATTGTCATCACAATGCTCCATTACCTTTGTCATCAGAATCCTCCCTGACACTTGGCATCACAATGCTCCATGCCATCCTCATCACAATGGGCCATTACATATGTGATCACAATGCTCCCTGACACCTGTCTTCACAATATGGCATGACCTGGTCATCACAATGCTCCATGCCCTTGTCATCACAGTGTGCTATTCCAACTGTCATCGCAATACTCCATGAAAGTTATTAGTCCAATGTTCCATGCCCTTGTCATCACAATGCTCCATGCCCTTGTTATCACAATGCTCCATGACCCCTGTCATCACAATGCTCCGTGACTCCAGTCATCACAATGCTTCATGACCTTTGTCATCCCAATGGTCCATGCCCTTGTCATCAACAGTCTCTGTGACGTTTTTAACCACAATGCTCCATGAACTTTTCATCACAATGCTCTTTGACCCTTGTCATCACAATGCTCTATGCCTTTCTCAGCACAATGCTCCATGACCCTTGTCATCACAATGCTCCATGCGCTTGTCAGCCCAATGCTCCATGACACATGTCATCACAATGCACCATGTGCTTGTCATCACAGTGCTCCACAACATTGTCATCACAATGCTCCATAAAATTTGTCATCACAATGCTCCATGCACTTCTAATCAAAATGCTCTCTCACCACTGATATCACAATGCTACATCACTATTTGTCACAATACTCCCTCACACCTGTCATCACAATGTTCCATGACTCCTGTCATCACAATGCTACATGCACTTATCATCACAATGTTCGATGACCCCTGAAATCACAATGTTCCATAACACCTGTCATCAAAATGTTCCATGACACTTTTCATCAAATTGCTCCATGACCCTGTCATCACAATGCTCCCTGCCCTTCTCATCACAATTCACAACGCCCTTGCCATCAAAATGCTCCATGACCTTTGTCATCACAAAGATCCATGACCCTTGGCATCACAATGCTCCATGTCATTGTCATCACAGTGCTCCATGAACGCTCTCATCACATTGCTCCATGCCCTTGTCTTCACATAGCTCCATGACACATGTCATCAGAATGCTCCATGGCCTTCTCATCACAATGCTCCAAGCCCTGGCCATCACAATGCTCCATTACCCCTGTCATAACAATGCTCCATGACCCCTGCCATCACGATGTTCCATGACCTTGTCATCACAAGGCTCCATGACCCTTCTCATCACAATGCTCCAAGAACACTGTAATCACAATGCTCTATGCCCCTTTTCATCTCAATGATCCTTGAACCCTGTCATCACAATGCACTATGCCCATCATCATAATGCGTCATGCTATTGTCATAACAACGAAATCAAAATGTTCCATGACCTCTGTCATAACAATGCTCCAAACCCTTGTGATCACAATATTCCATAACACTTGTCATCACAATGCCCCAGTATGTTCGTCCTCACAATTATCCATGGTCTTCTCATCACAATGCTCCATGACCTTCGTCATCACAATGCTCAATACACTTGTCATCAACATGCTCCCTGACACTTGTTGTCTGTATGCTCCTTGAACCCTGTCATGACAAGGCTCCATGCCTTTTTCATCACAATGATCCATGCCCTTTTCATCACAAAGCTCCAAGTCCCATGTAATCACAATGGTCCATGCCATTGTCATCACAAAGCTCAATGACGCATGATATCAGAATGCTCCTTGGTCTTCTCCTCACAATGCTCCATGCCCTTGTCTTCACAATGTTCCAAGACCCCCGTAATCACAATGCTCCTTTCCCCTTTTAATCAGTATGCTCCATGAGAATTGTCATCACAAGGCTCCATGGTTTTGTCATCACAATGCTCCAGGACCTGGTCATCACAATGCTTCACGACATTGTCATCAAAATTTTCAATGGCCCTTGTCATCATAATGCTCCAAACCCTAATCATCACAATGCTCCATTATATTTGTCATCACAATCCTCCATCACATTTGGTATCACAAAGCTCCATGCCATTGTCATCGCCATGGACCATGACATATGTCATCACAATGCTCCCTGACACCTGTCTTCACAATACTCCATGACCTTATCATCACAATGCTCCATGCCCTTTTCATCACAATGCACCATGCCCACTCTCATCACAATAATCTATGAAACTTGTCAGACCAATGCTCCATGCCACTGTCATCACAATGCTCCATGCCCTTGTCATCACAATGCTCCATGACCCCTGTCATCACAATGCTCCATGACTCCAGTCATCCCAATGCTTCATGACCTTTGTCATCACAATGGTCCATGCCCTCGTCATCAACAGTCTCTGTGACCTTTTTAACCACAATGCTCCATGAATTTTTCATCACAATTCTCTGTGACCCTTGTCATCACAATGCTCCATGTCTTTGTCTGAACAATGCTCCATGACCATTGTCATCACAGTATGCCACATGCATTTCATCACAACTGTCCACAACCTTGTCATTGCAATGCTCCATAAACCTTGTAATCACAATGGTCCATGCACTTCTCATCAAAATGCTCTCTCACCAGAGATATCACAATGTTCCATCACTAGTCATCACAATACTCCCTCACCCCTGGAATCACAATGATCCATGACCCTGTCATCACAATGCTACATCCACTTATCATCACAATGTTCTATGACCCCTGCCATAACAATGTTCCATAAGCCCTGTCATCAAAATGCTCCATGACCCTTTCCATCCCAAAACTCCAAGACCCCTGCCATCACAATTTTCTATAACCCCTGCCATCTAAATGTTCCATTACACTTTTTATCAAATTGCTGCATGACTCGGTCATCAAAATGCTCCCTGCCCTTCTCATCAAAATGCTCCGTGACTTGTCATCACAAAGCTCCAAGACACTTGGCATCACAATGCTCCATGTCATTGTCATCACAATGCTCCATGAACGCTCTCATCACATTGCTCCATGCCCTTGTCATCACAAAGCTCCATGCTCCTTGAAATCAAAATGATCCATGACCTCTGTCATCACAATGCTCCATACTCTTGTGATCACAATGTTCCATAACACTTGTCATCACAACGCTCCATGATGCCTGTCATCACAATACTCCATGCCCTTTTCATCACAATGCTCCATGACCTTAGTCACCACAATTCTCAATACATTTGTCATCACAATGCTCCCTGACACTTGTCATCAGAATGCTCCTTGAACCCTGTCACGAAAAGGCTCCATGCCTTTTTCATCACAATGTCCCATGCCATTTTCATCACAATGCTCCATGCCATTGTCATCAAAATACTCCACAAGCTTGTCATCAGAATGCTCCATGACCCTTGTCATCACAATTCTCCATGCACTTGTCAGCACAATGCTCCCTGACCCTTGTTCTCACAATGCTCCAAGCCATTGTCATCACAATGCTCCATTACCTTTGTCATCAGAATCCTCCCTGACACTTGGCATCACAATGCTCCATGCCATCCTCATCACAATGGGCCATTACATATGTGATCACAATGCTCCCTGACACCTGTCTTCACAATATGGCATGACCTGGTCATCACAATGCTCCATGCCCTTGTCATCACAGTGTGCTATTCCAACTGTCATCGCAATACTCCATGAAAGTTATTAGTCCAATGTTCCATGCCCTTGTCATCACAATGCTCCATGCCCTTGTTATCACAATGCTCCATGACCCCTGTCATCACAATGCTCCGTGACTCCAGTCATCACAATGCTTCATGACCTTTGTCATCCCAATGGTCCATGCCCTTGTCATCAACAGTCTCTGTGACGTTTTTAACCACAATGCTCCATGAACTTTTCATCACAATGCTCTTTGACCCTTGTCATCACAATGCTTTATGCCTTACTCAGCACAGTGCTCCATGACGCTTGTCACCACAATGCTCCATGCGCTTGTCAGCCCAATGCTCCATGACACATGTCATCACAATGCACATGCGCTTGTCATCACAGTGCTCCACAACATTGTCATCACAATGCTCCATAAAATTTGTCATCACAATGCTCCATGCACTTCTCATCAAAATGCTCTCTCACTACTGATATCACAATGCTACATCACTATTTGTCACAATACTCCCTCACCCCTGTCATCACAATGTTCCATGGCTCCTGTCATCACAATGCTACATGCACTTATCATCACAATGTTCGATGACCCCTGACATCACAATGTTCCATAACACCTGTCATCAAAATGTTCCATGACACTTTTCATCAAATTGCTCCATGACCCTGTCATCAGAATGCTCCCTGCCCTTCTCATCACAATGCACAACGTCCTTGCCATCAAAATGCTCCATGACCTTTGTCATCACAAAGATCCATGACCCTTGGCATCACAATGCTCGATGTCATTGTCATCACAATGCTCCATGAACACTCTCATCACAATGCTCCATGCCCTTGTCTTCACATAGCTCCATGACACATGTCATCAGAATGCTCCATGGCCTTCTCATCACAATGCTCCATGCCCTTGCCATCACAATGCTCCATTACCCCTGTCATAACAATGCACCATGACCCATGCCATCACGATGTTCCATGGCCTTGTCATCACAAGGCTCTATGACCCTTCTCATCACAATGCTCCAGTAACACTGTAATCACAATGCTCTATGCCCCTTTTCCTCTCAATGATCCATGAACCCTGTCATCAAAATGCACCATGCCCATCATCATAATGCTTCATGCTATTGTCATAACAACGAAATCAAATTGTTCCATGACCTCTGTCATAACAATGCTCCAAACCCTTGTGATCACAATATTCCATAACACTTGTCATCACAATGCCCCATGAGGCTCATCACCACAATTATCCACGGTCTTCTCATCACAATGCTCCATGACCTTCGTCATCACAATGCTCAATACACATGTCATCAACATGCTCCCTGACATTTGTTGTCTGTATGCTCCTTGAACCCTGTCATGACAAGGCTGCATGCCTTTTTCATCACAGTGATCCATGCCCTTTTCATCACAGTGCTCCAAGTCCCATGTAATCACAGTGGTCCATGCCATTGTCATCACAAAGCTCAATGACGCATGCCATCAGAATGCTCCTTGGTCTTCTCCTCACAATGCTCCATGCCCTTGTCTTCACAATGTTCCAAGACTCCTGTAATCACAATGTTCCATTCCCCTTTTAATCAGTATGCTCCATGAGACTTGTCATCTCAAGGCTCCATGGTTTTGTCATCACAATGCTCCAGGACTTTGTCATCACAATGCTTCAGGACATTGTCATCAAAATTTTCAATGGCCCTTGTCATCATAATGCTCCAAACCCTAATCCTCACAATGCTCCATTATATTTGTCATCACAATCCTCCATTACATTTGGTATCACAAAGCTCCATGCCATTGTCATCGCCATGGACCATGACATAAGTCATCACAATGCTCCCTGACACCTGTCTTGACAATACTCCATGACCTTATGATCACAATGCTCCATGCCCTTGTCATCACAATGCACCAAGCCCACTCTCATCACAATAACCTATGAAACTTGTCAGACCTATGCTCCATGCCACTGACATCACAATGCTCCATGCCCTTGTCATCACAATGCTCCATGAACCCTGTCATCACAATGCTCCGTGACTCCAGTCATCACAATGCTTCATAACGTTTGTCATCACAATGGTCCATGCCGGCGTCATCACAAGGCTCTGTGACCTTTGTAACCACAATGCTCCATGAACTTTTCATCACAATTCTCTGAGAAACTTGTCATCACAATGCTCCATGTCTTTGTCAGAACAATGCTCCATGACCATTGTCATCACAATGTGCCACGCACATTTCATCACAACGTTCCAAACCTTGTCATTGCAATGCTCCATAAACCTTGTAATCACAATGGTCCATGCACTTCTCATCAAAATGCTCTCTCACCAGAGATGTCACAATGTTCCATTACTAGTCATCACAATACACCCTCATCCTTGTAATCACAATGTTCCATGACCCTGTCATCACAATGCTACATCCCCTTATCATCACAATGTTCCATGACCCCTGCCAGCACAATGTTCCATAAGCCCTGTCATCAAAATGCTCCATGACCCTTTCCATCCCAAAGCTCCAAGACCCCTGCCATCACAATGTTCTATAAACCCTGCCATCAAAATGTTCCATTACACTTTTTATCAAATTGCTGCATGACGCGGTCATCAAAATGCTCCCTGCCCTTCTCATCAACATGCTCCATGACTTGTCATCACAAAGCTCCAAGACCCTTGGCATCACAATGCTCCATGTCATTGTCATCACAATGCTCCATGAACCCTCTCATCACATTGCTCCATGCCCTTGTCATCACACAGCTCCATGACACTTGTCATCACAATGCTCGATGCCCTTCTCATCACAATGCTCCATGCCCTTGTCATTACAGTCCTGCATGACACATGTATCACAGTGTACCGTGCCCTTGTCATCACAGTGCTCCATGCCGACTCTCATCACAATAATCCATGAAACATTTCAGACCAAAGTTCCATACCCTTCTCATCACAATGCACCATGCCCTTTTCATCACAGTGCTCCATGACCCCTGTCATCACAATGCTCTGTGACTCCAGTCATCACAATGCTTCATAAAGATTGTCATCACAATGGTCAATGCCCGCGTCATCACAAGGCTCTGTGACCTTTGTAACCACAATGCTCCATGAATTTTTCATCACAATTCTCTGTGACCCTTGTCATCACAATTCTCCATGTCTTTGTCAGAACAATGCTCCATGACCATTGTCATCACAGTATGCCACATGCATTTCATCACAACTGTCCACAACCTTGTCATTGCAATGCTCCATAAACCTTGTAATCACAATGGTCCATGCACTTCTCATCAAAATGCTCTCTCACCAGAGATATCACAATGTTCCATCACTAGTCATCACAATACTCCCTCACCCCTGGAATCACAATGATCCATGACCCTGTCATCACAATGCTACATCCACTTATCATCACAATGTTCTATGACCCCTGCCATCACAATGTTCCATAAGCCCTGTCATCAAAATGCTCCATGACCCTTTCCATCCCAAAACTCCAAGACCCCTGCCATCACAATGTTCTATAACCCCTGCCATCTAAATGTTCCATTACACTTTTTATCAAATTGCTGCATGAATCGGTCATCAAAATGCTCCCTGCCCTTCTCATCAAAATGCTCCGTAACTTGTCATCTCAAAGCTCCAAGACACTTGGCATCACAATGCTCCATGTCATTGTCATCACAATGCTCCATGAACGCTCTCATCACATTGCTCCATGCCTTGTCATCACAAAGCTCCATGCTCCTTGAAATCAAAATGATCCATGACCTCTGTCATCACAATGCTCCATACCCTTGTGATCACAATGTTCCATAACACTTGTCATCACAACGCTCCATGATGCCTGTCATCACAATACTCCATGCCCTTTTCATCACAATGCTCCATGACCTTTGTCACCACAATTCTCAATACACTTGTCATCACAATGCTCCCTGACACTTGTCATCAGAATGCTCCTTGAACCCTGTCACGAAAAGGCTCCATGCCTTTTTCATCACAATGTCCCATGCCATTTTCATCACAATGCTCCATGCCATTGTCATCAAAATACTCCACAAGCTTGTCATCAGAATGCTCCATGACCCTTGTCATCACAATTCTCCATGCACTTGTCAGCACAATGCTCCCTGACCCTTGTTCTCACAATGCTCCAAGCCATTGTCATCACAATGCTCCATTACCTTTGTCATCAGAATCCTCCCTGACACTTGGCATCACAATGCTCCATGCCATCCTCATCACAATGGGCCATTACATATGTGATCACAATGCTCCCTGACACCTGTCTTCACAATACGGCATGACCTGGTCATCACAATGCTCCATGCCCTTGTCATCACAGTGTGCTATTCCAACTGTCATCGCAATACTCCATGAAAGTTATTAGTCCAATGTTCCATGCCCTTGTCATCACAATGCTCCATGCCCTTGTTATCACAATGCTCCATGACCCCTGTCATCACAATGCTCCGTGACTCCAGTCATCACAATGCTTCATGACCTTTGTCATCCCAATGGTCCATGCCCTTGTCATCAACAGTCTCTGTGACGTTTTTAACCACAATGCTCCATGAACTTTTCATCACAATGCTCTTTGACCCTTGTCATCACAATGCTTTATGCCTTACTCAGCACAGTGCTCCATGACCCTTGTCACCACAATGCTCCATGCGCTTGTCAGCCCAATGCTCCATGACACATGTCATCACAATGCACCATGTGCTTGTCATCACAGTGCTCCACAACATTGTCATCACAATGCTCCATAAAATTTGTCATCACAATGCTCCATGCACTTCTCATCAAAATGCTCTCTCACCACTGATATCACAATGCTACATCACTATTTGTCACAATACTCCCTCACCCCTGTCATCACAAAGTTCCATGACAGCTGTCATCACAATGCTACATGCACTTATCATCACAATGTTCGATGACCCCTGAAATCACAATGTTCCATAACACCTGTCATCAAAATGTTCCATGACACTTTTCATCAAATTGCTCCATGACCCTGTCATCAGAATGCTCCCTGCCCTTCTCATCACAATGCACAACGCCCTTGCCATCAAAATGCTCCATGACCTTTGTCATCACAAAGATCCATGACCCTTGGCATCACAATGCTCCATGTCATTGTCATCACAATGCTCCATGAACACTCTCATCACATTGCTCCATGCCCTTGTCTTCACATAGCTCCATGACACATGTCATCAGAATGCTCCATGGCCTTCTCATCACAATGCTCCATGCCCTTGCCATCACAATGCTCCATTACACCTGTCATAACAATGCACCATGACCCCTGCCATCACGATGTTCCATGGCCTTGTCATTACAAGGCTCTATGACCCTTCTCATCACAATGCTCCAGTAACACTGTAATCACAATGCTCTATGCCCCTTTTCCTCTCAATGATCCATGAACCCTGTCATCAAAATGCACCATGCCCATCATCATAATGCTGCATGCTATTGTCATAACAACGAAATCAAATTGTTCCATGACCTCTGTCATAACAATGCTCCAAACCCTTGTGATCACAATATTCCATAACACTTGTCATCACAATGCCCCATGAGGCTCGTCATCACAATTATCCACGGTCTTCTCATCACAATGCTCCATGACCTTCGTCATCACAATGCTCAATACACATGTCATCAACATGCTCCCTGACATTTGTTGTCTGTATGCTCCTTGAACCCTGTCATGACAAGGCTGCATGCCTTTTTCATCACAGAGATCCATGCCCTTTTCATCACAGTGCTCCAAGTCCCATGTAATCACAGTGGTCCATGCCATTGTCATCACAAAGCTCAATGACGCATGCCATCAGAATGCTCCTTGGTCTTCTCCTCACAATGCTCCATGCCCTTGTCTTCACAAGGTTCCAAGACCCCTGTAATCACAATGCTCCATTCCCCTTTTAATCAGTATGCTCCATGAGACTTGTCATCTCAAGGCTCCATGGTTTTGTCATCACAATGCTCCAGGACCTTGTCATCACAATGCTTCACGACATTGTCATCAAAATTTTCAATGGCCCTTGTCATCATAATGCTCCAAACCTTAATCATCACAATGCTCCATTATATTTGTCATCACAATCCTCCATTACATTTGGTATCACAAAGCTCCAATCCATTGTCATCGCCATGGACCATGACATAAGTCATCACAATGCTCCCTGACACCTGTCTTCACAATACTCCATGACCTTATCATCACAATGCTCCATGCCCTTGTCATCACAATGCACCATGCCCACTCTCATCACAATAATCTATGAAACTTGTCAGACCAATGCTCCATGCCACTGTCATTACAATGCTCCATGCCCTTGTCATCACAATGCTCCATGACCCCTGTCATCACAATGCTCCGTGACTCCAGTCATCACAATGCTTCATAACGTTTGTCATCACAATGGTCCATGCCCGCGTCATCACAAGGCTCTGTGACCTTTGTAACCACAATGCTCCATGAACTTTTCATCACAATTCTCTGAGAAACTTGTCATCACAATGCTCCATGTCTTTCTCAGAACAATGCTCCATGACCATTGTCATCACAATGTGCCACGCACATTTCATCACTACGTTCCAAACCTTTTCATTGCAATGCTCCATAAACCTTGTAATCACAATGGTCCATGCACTTCTCATCAAAATGCTCTCTCACCACTGATATCACAATGCTACATCACTATTTGTCACAATACTCCCTCACCCCTGTCATCACAATGTTCCATGACTCCTGTCATCACAATGCTAAATGCACTTATCATCACAATGTTCGATGACCCCTGACATCACAATGTTCCATAACACCTGTCATCAAAATGTTCCATGACATTTTTCATCAAATTGCTCCATGACCCTGTCATCAGAATGCTCCCTGCCCTTCTCATCACAATGCACAACGCCCTTGCCATCAAAATGCTCCATGACCTTTGTCATCACAAAGATCCATGACCCTTGGCATCACAATGCTCCATGTCATTGTCATCACAATGCTCCATGAACGCTCTCATCACATTGCTCCATGCCCTTGTCTTCACATAGCTCCATGACACATGTCATCAGAATGCTCCATGGCCTTCTCATCACAATGCTCCATGCCCTTGCCATCACAATGCTCCATTACCCCTGTCATAACAATGCACCATGACCCCTGCCATCACGATGTTCCATGGCCTTGTCATCACAAGGCTCTATGACCCTTCTCATCACAATGCTCCAGTAACACTGTAATCACAATGCTCTATGCCCCTTTTCCTCTCAATGATCCATGAACCCTGTCATCAAAATGCACCATGCCCATCATCATAATGCTTCATGCTATTGTCATAACAACGAAATCAAATTGTTCCATGACCTCTGTCATAACAATGCTCCAAACCCTTGTGATCACAATATTCCATAACACTTGACATCACAATGCCCCATGAGGCTCGTCATCACAATTATCCATGGTCTTCTCATAACAATGCTCCATGACCTTCGTCATCACAATGCTCAATACACATGTGATCAACATGCTCCCTGACACTTGTTGTCTGTATGCTCCTTGAACCCTGTCATGACAAGGCTCCATGCCTTTTTCATCACAGTGATCCATGCCCTTTTCATCACAGTGCTCCAAGTCCCATGTAATCACAGTGGTCCATGCCATTGTCATCACAAAGCTCAATGACGCATGCCATCAGAATGCTCCTTGGTCTTCTCCTCACAATGCTCCATGCCCTTGTCTTCACAATGTTCCAAGACCCCTGTAATCACAATGTTCCATTCCCCTTTTAATCAGTATGCTCCATGAGACTTGTCATCTCAAGGCTCCATGGTTTTGTCATCACAATGTTCCAGGACCTTGTCATCACAATGCTTCATGACATTGTCATCAAAATTTTCAATGGCCCTTGTCATCATAATGCTCCAAACCTTAATCATCACAATGCTCCATTATATTTGTCATCACAATCCTCCATTACATTTGGTATCACAAAGCTCCATGCCATTGTCATCGCCATGGACCATGACATAAGTCATCACAATGCTCCCTGACACCTGTCTTCACAATACTCCATGACCTTATGATCACAATGCTCCATGCCCTTGTCATCACAATGCACCATGCCCACTCTCATCACAATAACCTATGAAACTTGTCAGACCAATGCTCCATGCCACTGACATCACAATGCTCCATGCCCTTGTCATCACAATGCTCCATGAACCCTGTCATCACAGTGCTCCGTGACTCCAGTCATCACAATGCTTCATAACGTTTGTCATCACAATGGTCCATGCCGGCGTCATCACAAGGCTCTGTGACCTTTGTAACCACAATGCTCCATGAACTTTTCATCACAATTCTCTGAGAAACTTGTCTTCACAATGCTCCATGTCTTTGTCAGAACAATGCTCCATGACCATTGTCATCACAATGTGCCACGCACATTTCATCACAACGTTCCAAACCTTGTCATTGCAATGCTCCATAAACCTTGTAATCACAATGGTCCATGCACTTCTCATCAAAATGCTCTCTCACCAGAGATGTCACAATGTTCCATTACTAGTCATCACAATACACCCTCATCCTTGAAATCAGAATGTTCCATGACCCTGTCATCACAATGCTACATCCCCTTATCATCACAATGTTCCATGACCCCTGCCAGCACAATGTTCCATAAGCCCTGTCATCAAAATGCTCCATGACCCTTTCCATCCCAAAGCTCCAAGACCCCTGACATCACAATGTTCTATAACCCCTGCCATCAAAATGTTCCATTACACTTTTTATCAAATTGCTGCATGACGCGCTCATCAAAATGCTCCCTGCCCTTCTCATCAACATGCTCCATGACTTGTCATCACAAAGCTCCAAGACGCTTGGCATCACAATGCTCCATGTCATTGTCATCACAATGCTCCATGAACCCTCTCATCACATTCCTCCATGCCCTTGTCATCACACAGCTCCATGACACTTGTCATTACAATGCTCGATGCCCTTCTCATCACAATGCTCCATGCCCTTGTCATTACAGTCCTGCATGACACATGTATCACAGTGTACCGTGCCTTTGTCATCACAGTGCTCCATGCCGACTCTCATCACAATAATCCATGAAACATTTCAGACCAAAGTTCCATACTCTTCTCATCACAATGCTCCATTACCCCTGTCATAACAATGCACCATGACACCTGCTATCACAATGATCCACGGCCTAGTCATCACAAGGTTCCATGATAATTCTCATCACAATGCTCAAGACCCCTGATATCACAATGCTCCATGCCCTTGTCATCACAAAGCTCCATGACGCATGTCATCAGAATGTTCCATGGCCTTCTCATCACAATGCTCCATGCCCTTGTCATCACAATGCTCCAAGACCCTTGCCATCACAATGCTCCATGCCCCATTTCATCTCAATGCTCCATGAAATCTGTCATCACAATGCTCCAAGACCCTTGTAATCACAATGCTCCATGCCTCTTTTCATCTCAATGCTCCATGAACCCTGTCATCACAATGCACCATGCCCATCATCTTAATGCTTCAGGCTATTGTCATCACAATGAAATCAATATTCTGCATGACCTCTGTCATCATAATGCTCCAAACCCTTGTGATCACAATGCTGCATAACACGTATCATCACAACACCCCATGACGCTCATCATCACAAATATCCATGGTCTTCTCATCACAATGCTCCATGATCTTTGTCATCACAATGCTCAATACACTTGGCATCACAATGCTCCCTGACCCTTGTCGTCTGTATGCTCCTTGAACCCTGTCATGACAAGTTTCCATGCATTTTTCATCACAATGATCCATGACCATTTCATCACAATGCTCCAAGGTCCCTGTAATCACAATGCTCCATGCCGTTGTCATCACAAACTCCATGACGCTTGTCATCAGAATGCTCCCTGGACTTCTCATCACAGTGCTATATGCCCTAGGCATAACAATGCTCCAAGACCCCTGTAATCACAATGCTCCATGCCCCTTTTCATCAGAATGCTCCATGAGACTTGCCATCACAAGTCTCCATGGTCTTCTCATCACAATATTCCAGGACCTTGACATCACCATGATCCATTCCCTTGTCATCACAATGCTCCATGACCCCTGTCATCACAATAATCCATGAACATTTTCAGCCCAATGCTCCACGACTTTCTCATCACAATGCTCCATTGCCAATATCATCACAATGCTCCATGACCACTGTCATCACAACAATCCATGACACCTGACAACACAATGATCCAGGACTCTTGTCATCACAATGCTCCATTAACTTGTCGTCACAATGCTACATGACACCTGTCATCACAACTCTCCATGAACATTTTCAGCCCAGTGCTCGATGACCCTTGTCATCACAATGATCCATGCCCTTGTCATCCCAATGCTCCATGACCCCTGTATTCACAATGCTCCTTGACACTTGTCATCACAGTGCTCCATGACACATGTCATCACAATGCTCCATGCCTTTGTCAGCAAAATGCTACATGACCTTGTCATTACAATGCTCTATGCGCTTGTCATCACAATACTCCATTTCCATTGTCATCACAATCCTCCATGAACTTTGGGATCACATTGCTTCATGCCCTTGTCATCACAATTCTCCATGCTCCTTGAAATACAAATGATCCATGACCTCTGTCATCACAATGCTCCAAAACCTTGTGATCACAATGTTCCATAACACTTGTCATCACAACGCTCCATGATGCCTGTCATCACAATACTCCATGCCCTTTTCATCACAATGCTCCATGACCTTTGTCACCACAATTCTCAATAAACTTGTCATCACAATGCTCCCTGACACTTGTCATCAGAATGCTCCTTGAACCCTGTCAAGAAAAGGCTCCATGCCTTTTTCATCACAATGCCCCATGCCATTTTCATCACAATGCTCCATGCCATTGTCATCAAAATACTCCACAAGCTTGTCATCAGAATGCTCCATGACCCTTGTCATCACAATTCTCCATGCACTTGTCAGCACAATGCTCCCTGACCCTTGTCATCACAATGCTGCAAGCCATTGTCATCACAATGCTCCAATACCTTTGTCATCAGAATCCTCCCTGACACTTGGCATCACAATGCTCCATGCCATCCTCATCACAATGGGCCATTACATATGTGATCACAATGCTCCCTGACACCTGTCTTCACAATACGGCATGACCTGGTCATCACAATGCTCCATGCCCTTGTCATCACAGTGTGCCATTCCAACTCTCATCGCAATACTCCATGAAAGTTATTAGACCAATGTTCCATGCACTTGTCATCACAATGCTCCATGCCCTTCTTATCACAATGCTCCATGACCCCTGTCATCAAAATGCTCCATGACTCCAGTCATCACAATGCTTCATGACCTTTGTCATCACAATGGTCCATGCCCTCGTCATCAACAGTCTCTGTGACCATTTTAACCACAATGCTCCATGAACTTTTCATCACAATGCTCTTTGACCCTTGTCATCACAATGCTCTATGCCTTTCTCAGCACAATGCTCCATGACCCTTGTCATCACAATGCTCCATGCGCTTGTCAGCACAATGCTCCATGACTCCTGTCATCACAATGCTACATGCACTTATCATCACAATGTTCGATGATCCGTGAAATCACAATGTTCCATAACACCTGTCATCAAAATGTTCCATGACACTTTTCATCAAATTGCTCCATGACCCTGTCATCAGAATGCTCCCTGACCTTCTCATCACAATGCACAACGCCCTTGCCATCACAATGCTCCATGACCTTTGTCATCACAAAGATCCATGACCCTTGGCATCACAATGCTCCATGTCATTGTCATCACAATGCTCCATGAACGCTCTCATCACATTTCTCCATGCCCTTGTCTTCACATAGCTCCATGACATGTCATCAGAATGCTCCATGGCCTTCTCATCACAATGCTCCAAGCCCTTGCCATCACAATGCTCCATTACCCCTGTCATAACAATGCTCCATGACCCTTGCCATCACGATGTTCCATGGCCTTGTCATCACAAGGCTCCATGACCCTTCTCATCCCAATGCTCCAAGAACACTGTAATCACAATGCTCTATGCCCCTTTTAATCTCAATGATCCATGAACCCTGTCATCACAATGCACTATGCCCATCATCATAATGCTTCATGCTATTGTCATAACAACGAAATCAAAATGTTCCATGACCTCTGTCATAACAATGCTCCAAACCCTTGTGATCACAATATTCCATAACACTTGTCATCACAATGCCCCAGAATGCTCGCCATCACAATTATCCATGGTCTTCTCATCACAATGCTCCTTGACCTTCATCATCACAATGCTCAATACACTTGTCATCAACATGCTCCCTGACACTTGTTGTCTGTATGCTCCTTGAACCCTGTCATGACAAGGCTCCATGCCTTTTTCATCACAATGATCCATGCCCTTTTCATCACAATGCTCCAAGTCCCATGTAATCACAATGGTCCATGCCATTGTCATCACAAAGCTCAATGACGCATGCCATCAGAATGCTCCTTGGTCTTCTCCTCACAATGCTCCATGCCCTTGTCTTCACAATGTTCCAAGACCCCTGTAATCACAATGCTCCATTCCCCTTTTAATCAGTATGCTCCATGAGACTTGTCATCACAAGGCTCCATGGTTTTGTCATCACAATGCTCCAGGACCTTGTCATCACAATGCTTCACGACCTGGTCATCAAAATTTTCAATGGCCCTTGTCATCATAATGCTCCAAACCCTAATCATCACAATGCTCCATTATATTTGTCATCACAATCCTCCATTACATTTGGTATCACAAAGCTCCATGCCATTGTCATCGCCATGGACCATGACATATGTCATCACAATGCTCCCTGACACCTGTCTTCACAATGCTCCATGACCTTATCATCGCAATGCTCCATGCCCTTGTCATCACAATGCACCATGCCTACTCTCATCACAATAATCTATGAAACTTGTCAGACCAATGCTCCATGCCACTGTCATCACAATGCTCCATGCCCTTGTCATCACAATGCTCCATGACCCCTGTCATCACAATGCTCCGTGACTCCAGTCATCACAATGTTTCATAACGTTTGTCATCACAATGGTCCATGCCCGCGTCATCACAAGGCTCTGTGACCTTTTTAACCACAATGCTCCATGAACTTTTCATCACAATTCTCTGAGAAACTTGTCATAACAATGCTCCATGTCTTTGTCAGAACAATGCTCCATGACCATTGTCATCACAATGTGCCACGTGCATTTCATCACAACGTTCCAAACCTTGTCATTGCAATGCTCCATAAACCTTGTAATCACAATGGTCCATGCACTTCTCATCAAAATGCTCTCTCACCAGAGATATCACAATGTTCCATCACTAGTCATCACAATACACCCTCGTCCTTGTAATCACAATGTTCCATGACACTGTCATCACAATGCTACATCCCCTTATCATCACAATGTTCCATGACCCCTGCCATCACAATGTTCCATAAGCCCTGTCATCAAAATGCTCCATGACCCTTTCCATCCCAAATCTCCAAGACCCCTGACATCACAATGTTCTATAACCCCTGCCATCAAAATATTCCATTACACTTTTTATCAAATTGCTGCATGACCCGGTCATCAAAATGCTCCCTTCCCTTCTCATCAAAATGCTCCATGAATTGTCATCACAAAGCTCCAAGACCCTTGGCATCACAATGCTCCATGTCATTGTCATCACAATGCTCCATGAACCCTCTCATCACATTGCTCCATGCCCTTGTCATCACACAGCTCCGTGACACTTGTCATCAAAATGCTTGATGCCCTTCTCATCACAATGCTCCATGCCCTTGTCATTACAGTCCTGCATGACCCATGTATCACAGTGTTCCGTGCCCTTGTCATCACAATGCTCCATGCCCACTCTCATCACAATAATCCATGAAACATTTCAGACCAAATTTCTATACCTTTCTCATCACAATGCTCCATTACCCCTGTCATAACAATGCACCATGACACCTGCCATCACAATGCACCATGACACCTGCCATCACAATGATCCACGGCCTAATCATCACAAGGTTCCATGATAATTCTCATCACAATGCTCAAGACCCCTGATATCACAATGCTCCATGCCCTTGTCATCACAATGCTCCAAGACCCTTGTCATCAAAATGCTCCATGCCCCATTTCATCTCAATGCTCCCTGAAATCTGTCATCACAATGCTCCAAGACCCTTGTAGTCACAATGCTCCATGCCCCTTTTCATCTCAATGCTCCATGAACCCTGTCATCACAATGCACCATTCCCATCATCATAATGCTTCAGGCTATTGTCTTCACAATGAAATCAATATTCTGCATGACCTCTGTCATCATAATGCCCCAAAACCTTGTGATCACAATGTTGCATAACACGTATCATCACAACACCCCATGACGCTCATCATCACAATTATCCATGGTCTTCTCATCACAATGCTCCATGATCTTTGTCATCACAATGCTCAATACACTTGGCATCACAATGCTCCCTGACCCTTGTCGTCTGTATGCTCCTTGAACCCTGTCATGACAAGTTTCCATGCATTTTTCATCACAATGATCCATGACCATTTCATCACAATGCTCCAAGTTCCCTGTAATCACAATGCTCCATGCCCTTGTCATCACAAAACTCCATGACGCATGTCATCAGAATGCTCCATGGCCTTCTTATCACAATGCTCTATGCCCTAGTCATAACAATGCTCCAAGACCCCTGTAATCACAATGCTCCATGCCCCTTTTTATCAGAATGCTCCATGAGACTTGTCATCACAAGTCTCCATGGTCTTCTCATCACAATGTTCCAGGACCTTGACATCACCATGATCCATTCCCTTGTCATCACAATGCTCCATAACCCCTGTCATCACAATAATCCATGAACATTTTCAGCCAAATGCTCCACGACCTTCTCATCACAATGCTCCATTGCCAATATCATCACAATCCTCCATGACCACTGTCATCACAACACTCCATGACACCTGACAACACAATGATCCAGGACTCTTGTCATCACAATGCTCCATTAACTTGTCGTCACAATGCTACATGACACCTGTCATCACAACTCTCCATGAACATTTTCAGCCCAGTGCTCCATGACCCTTGTCATCACAATGATCCATGCCCTTGTCAGCCCAATGCTCCATGACCCCTGTATTCACAATGCTCCTTGACACTTGTCCTCACAGTGCTCCATGACACATGTCATCACAATGCTCCATGCCTTTGTCAGCAAAATGCTACATGACCTTGTCATTACAATGCTCTATGCGCTAGTCATCACAATACTCCATTTCCATTGTCATCAAAATCCTCCATGAACTTTGGGATCACATTGCTTCATGCTCTTGTCATCACAATGCTCCATGCTCCTTGAAATCAAAATGATCCATGACCTCTGTCATCACAATGCTCCAAACCCTTGTGATCACAATGTTCCATAACACTTGTCATCACAACGCTCCATGATGCCTGTCATCACAATACTCCATGCCCTTTTCATCGCAATGCTCCATGACCTTTGTAACCACAATTCTCAATACACTTGTCATCACAATGCTCCCTGACACTTGTCATCAGAATGCTCCTTGAACCCTGTCACAAAAAGGCTCCATGCCTTTTTCATCACAATGCCCCATGCCATTTTCATCACAATGATCCATGCCATTGTCATCAAGATACTCCACAAGCTTGTCATCAGAATGCTCCATGACCCTTGTCATCACAATTCTCCATGCACTTGTCAGCACAATGCTCCCTGACCCTTGTCATCACAATGCTCCAAGCCATTGTCATCACAATGCTCCCTTACCTTTGTCATCAGAATCCTCCCTGACACTTGGCATCACAATGCTCCATACCTTCCTCATCACAATGGGCCATTACATATGTGATCACAATGCTCCCTGACACCTGTCTTCACAATACGGCATGACCTGTTCATCACAATGCTCCATGCCCTTGTCATCACAGTGTGCCATTCCAACTCTCATCGCAATACTCCATGAAAGTTATTAGACCAATGTTCCATGCACTTGTCATCACAATGCTCCATGCCCTTGCTATCACAATGCTCAATGACCCCTGTCATCACAATGCTCCGTGACTCCAGTCATCACAATTCTTCATGACCTTTGTCATCACAATGGTCCATGCCCTCGTCATCAACAGTCTCTGTGACCTTTTTAACCACAGTGCTCCATGATCTTTTCGTCACAATGCTCTTTGACCCTTGTCATCACAATGCTCTATGCCTTTCTCAGCACAATGCTCCATGACCCTTGTCATCACAATGCTCCATGCGCTTGTCAGCCCAATGCTCCATGACACATGTCATCACAATGCACCATGCGCTTGTCATCACAGTGCTCCACAACATTGTCATCACAATGCTCCATAAAATTTGTCATCACAATGCTCCATGCACTTCTCATCAAAATGCTCTCTCACCACTGATATCACAATGCTCCATCACTATTTGTCACAATACTCCCTCACACCTGTCATCACAATGTTCCATGACTCCTGTCATCACAATGCTACATGCACTTATCATCACAATGTTCGATGACCCCTGAAATCACAATGTTCCATAACACCTGTCATCAAAATGTTCCATGACACTTTTCATCAAATTGCTCCATGACCCTGTCATCACAATGCTCCCTGCCCTTCTCATCACAATTCACAACGCCCTTGCCATCAAAATGCTCCATGACCTTTGTCATCACAAAGATCCATGACCCTTGGCATCACAATGCTCCATGTCATTGTCATCACAGTGCTCCATGAACGCTCTCATCACATTGCTCCATGCCCTTGTCTTCACATAGCTCCATGACACATGTCATCAGAATGCTCCATGGCCTTCTCATCACAATGCTCCAAGCCCTGGCCATCACAATGGTCCATTACCCCTGTCATAACAATGCTCCATGACCCCTGCCATCACGATGTTCCATGACCTTGTCATCACAAGGCTCCATGACCCTTCTCATCACAATGCTCCAAGAACACTGTAATCACAATGCTCTATGCCCCTTTTCATCTCAATGATCCTTGAACCCTGTCATCACAATGCACTATGCCCATCATCATAATGCGTCATGCTATTGTCATAACAACGAAATCAAAATGTTCCATGACCTCTGTCATAACAATGCTCCAAACCCTTGTGATCACAATATTCCATAACACTTGTCATCACAATGCCCCAGTATGCTCGTCCTCACAATTATCCATGGTCTTCTCATCACAATGCTCCATGACCTTCGTCATCACAATGCTCAATACACTTGTCATCAACATGCTCCCTGACACTTGTTGTCTGTATGCTCGTTGAACCCTGTCATGACAAGGCTCCATGCCTTTTTCATCACAATGATCCATGCCCTTTTCATCACAATGCTCCAAGTCCCATGTAATCACAATGGTCCATGCCATTGTCATCACAAAGCTCAATGACGCATGACATCAGAATGCTCCTTGGTCTTCTCCTCACAATGCTCCATGCCCTTGTCTTCACAATGTTCCAAGACCCCTGTAATCACAATGCTCCTTTCCCCTTTTAATCAGTATGCTCCATGAGAATTGTCATCACACGGCTCCATGGTTTTGTCATCACAATGCTCCAGGACCTTGTCATCACAATGCTTCACGACATTGTCATCAAAATTTTCAATGGCCCTTGTCATCATAATGCTCCAAACCCTAATCATCACAATGCTCCATTATATTTGTCATCACAATCCTCCATCACATTTGGTATCACAAAGCTCCATGCCATTGTCATCGCCATGGACCATGACATATGTCATCACAATGCTCCCTGACACCTGTCTTCACAATACTCCATGACCTTATCATCACAATGCTCCATGCCCTTTTCATCACAATGCACCATGCCCACTCTCATCACAATAATCTATGAAACTTGTCAGACCAATGCTCCATGCCACTGTCATCACAATGCTCCATGCCCTTGTCATCACAATGCTCCATGACCCCTGTCATCACAATGCTCCATGACTCCAGTCATCCCAATGCTTCATGACCTTTGTCATCACAATGGTCCATGCCCTCGTCATCAACAGTCTCTGTGACCTTTTTAACCACAATGCTCCATGAAATTTTCATCACAATGCTCTTTGACCCTTGTCATCACAATGCTCTATGCCTTTCTCAGCACAATGCTCCATGACCCTTGTCATCACAATGCTCCATGCGCTTGTCATCATAATGCTCCATGACACATGTCATCACAGTGCACCATGCGCTTGTCATCACAGTGCTCCACAACATTGTCATCACAATGCTCCATAAAATTTGTCTTCACAATGCTCCATGCATTTCTCAAAATGCTCTCTCACCACTGATATCACAATGCTACATCACTATTTGTCACAATACTCCCTCACCCCTGTCATCACATGTTCCATGCCTCCTGTCATCACAATGCTTCATGCACTTATCATCACAATGTTCGATGATCCCTAAAATCACAATGTTCCATAACACCTGTCATCAAAATGTTCCATGACACTTTTCATCAAATTGCTCCATGACCCTGTCATCAGAATGCTCCCTGCCCTTCTCATCACAATGCACAACGCCCTTGCCATCAAAATGCTCCATGACCTTTATCATCAAAAAGATCCATGACCCTTGGCATCACAATGCTCCATGTCATTGTCATCACAATGTTCCATGAACGCTCTCATCACATTGCTCCATGCCCTTGTCTTCACATAGCTCCATGACACATGTCACCAGAATGCTCCATGGCCTTCTCATCACAATGCTCCAAGCCCTTGCCATGACAATGCTCCACTACCCCTGTCATAACAATGCTACATGACCCCTGCCATCACAATGCTCCATGCCCTTGTCATCACAATGGTCCAAGACCCTTGTCATCACAATGCTCCATGCCCCATTTCATCTCAATGCTCCATGAAATCTGTCATCACAATGCTCCAAGACCCTTGTAATCACAATGCTCCATGCCCCTTTTCATCTCAATGCTCCATGAACCCTGTCATCACACTGCTCCATGCCCATCATCATAATGCTTCAGTCTATTGTCATCACAATGATATCAATATTCTGCATGACCTGTGTCATCATAATGCTCCAAAGCCTTGTGATTACAATGTTGCATAACACGTATCATCACAACACCCCATGACGCTCATCATCACTATTATCCATGGTCTTCTCATCACAATGTTCCATGATCTTTGTCATCACAATGCTCAATACACTTGTCATCACAATGCTCCCTGACCCTTGTCGTCAGTATGCTCCTTGAACCCTGTCATGACAAGTTTCCATGCATTTTTCATCACAATGATCCATGACGATTTCATCACAATGCTCCAAGGTCCCTGTAATAACAATGCTCCATGCACTTGTCATCACAAACCTCCATGACGCATGTCATCAGAATGCTCCATGGCCTTCTCTTCACAATGCTCTATGCCCTAGTCATAACAATGCTCCAAGACCCATGTAATCACAATGCACCATGCCCCTTTTCATCAGAATGCTCCATGAGACTTTCCATCACAAGTCTCCATGATCTTCACATCACAATGTTCCAGGACTTTGACATCACCATGATCCATTCCCTTGTCATCACAATGCTCCATGACCCCTGTCATCACAATACTCCATGCCCTTTTCATCACAATGCTCCATGACCTTTGTCACCACAATTCTCAATACACATGTCATCACAATGCTCCCTGACACTTGTCATCAGAATGCCCCTTGAACCCTGTCACGAAAAGGCTCCATGCCTTTTTCATCACAATGCCCCATGCCATTTTCATCAAAATGCTCCAGGCCATTGTCATCAAAATATTCCACAAGCTTGTCATCAGAATGCTCCATGACCATTGTCATCACAATTCTCCATGCACTTGTCAGCACAATGCTCCCTGACCGTTGTCATCACAATGCTCCAAGGCATTGTCATCACAATGCTCCATTACCTTTGTCATCAGAATCCTCCCTGACACTTGGCATCACAATGCTCCATGCCATCCTCATCACAATGGGCCATTACATATGTGATCACAATGCTCCCTGACACCTGTCTTCACAATGCTGCATGACCTTATCATCACAATGCTCCATGCCCTTGTCATCACAATGCACCATGCCCACTCTCATCACAATAATCTATGAAACTTGTCAGACCAAAGTTCCATGCCACTGTCATCACAATGCTCCATGCCCTTGTCATCACAATGCTCCATGACCCCTGTCATCACAATGCTCCGTGACTCCAGTCATCACAATGCTTCATAAAGTTTGTCATCACAGTGGTCCATGCCAGCGTCATCACAAGGCTCTTTGACCTTTGTAACCACAATGCTCCATGAACTTTTCATCACAATTCTCTGAGAAACTTGTCATCACAATGCTCCATGTCTTTGTCAGAACAATGCTCCATGACCATTGTCATCACAATGTGCCACGCGCATTTCATCACAACGTTCCAAACCTTGTCATTGCAATGCTCCATAAACCTTGTAATCACAATGGTCCATGCACTTCTCATCAAAATGCTCTCTCACCAGAGATATCACAATGTTCCATCACTAGTCATCACAATACACCCTCATCCTTGTAATCACAATGTTCCATGACACTGTCATCACAATGCTACATCGCCTTATCATCACAATGTTCCATGACCACTGCCATCACAATATTCCATCAGCCCTGTCATCAAAATGATCCATGACCCTTTCCATCCCAAAGCTCCAAGACCCCTGCCATCACAATGTTCTATAAGCACTGCCATCAAAATGTTCCATTACACTTTTTATCAAATTGCTGCATGACCCCGTCATCAAAATGCTCCCTGCCCTTCTCATAAAAATGCTCCATGACTTGTCATCACAAAGCTCCAAGACCCGTGGCATCACAATGCGCCATGTCATTGTCATCACAATGCTCCATGAACCCTCTCATCACATTGCTCCATGCCCTTGTCATCACACAGCTCCATGACACTTGTCATCACAATGCTCGATGCCCTTCTCATCACAATGCCCCATGCCCTTGTCATTACGATCCTGCATGACCCATGTATCACAGTGTTCCGTGCCCTTGTCATCACAATGCTCCATGCCCACTCTCATCACAATAATCCATGAAACATTTCAGACCAAAGTTCCATACCCTTCTCATCACAATGCTCCATTACCCCTGTCATAACAATGCACCATGACACCTGCCATCACAATGATCCACGGCCTAGTCATCACAAGCTTCCATGATAATTCTCATCACAATGCTCAAGACCCCTGATATCACAATGCTCCATGCCCTGGTCATCACAAAGCTCCATGACGCATGTCATCATAATGTTCCATGGCCTTCTCATCACAATGCTCCATGCCCTTTTCCTCACAATGCTCCAAGATCCCTGTAATCACAATGCTCCATGCCCTTGTCATCACAAAACTCCATGATGCATGTCATCAGAAAGCTCCATGGCCTTCTGATCAAAATGCTCCATCCCCTAGTCATCACAATGCTCCAAGACCCCTGTAATCACGGTGCTCCATGACCGTTTTCATCAAAATGCTCCATAAGACTTGTCATCACAAGTCTCCATGGTCTTCTCATCACAATGCTCCAGGACCTTGTCATCACCATACTCCATTCCCTTGTCATCACAATGCTCCATGACCCAAGTCAACACAATGCTCCATGAATATTGTCAGCCCAATGCTCCATGACCTTCTCATCACAATGCTCCATGAGCAATATCATCACAATTCTCCATGACCACTGTCATCACAACACTCCATGAAACCTGACAACACAATGATCTGGGACTCTTGTCATCACAAAGCTCCAAGACCCCTGTAATCACAGTGCTCCATGACCCCTGTCATCACAATACTCCATGAACATTTTCAGCCCCATGTTCCAGGACCCTTGTCATCACAATGATCCAAGACACATTTAATCACAATGCTCCATGCCCTTGTCATCACAAAACTCCATGACGCATGTCATCAGAATATTCCATGGCCTTCGCCTCACAATGCTCCATGCCCTTGTCATCACAATGCTTCAAGACCCCCGTAATCACAATGCTCCATGCCCCTTTTCATAAGCATGCTCCATTAGACTTGTCATCACAAGTCTCCATGATCATCTCATCACAATGCTCCAAGACCTTGTCATCAACATGCTCCATTCCCTTGTCATCACAATGCTCCATGACCCATGTAATCACAATACTCCATGAATATTTTCAGCCAAATGCTCCATGACCCTTGTCATCACAATGATCCATGCCATTGTCATCCCAATGTTCCATGACCCATGTATTCACAAAGCTCCGTGCCGCTTGTCATCACAGTGCTCCATGTCACCTGTCATCACAATGCTCCATGCCTTTGTCAGCAAAATGCTACATGACCTTGTCATTACAATGCTCTATGAGCTTGTCATCACAATACTCCATTACCATTGTCATCACAATCCTCCATGAACCTTGGGATCACATTGCTTCATGTCCTTGTCATCACATTGTTCCATGCTCCTTGAAATCAAAATAATCAATGACCTCTGTCATCACAATGCTCCAAACCCTTGTGATCACAATGTTCCATAACACTTGTCATCACAACTCTCCATGATGCCTGTCATCACAATACTCCATGCCCTTTTCATCACAATGCTCCATGACCTTTGTCATCACAATTCTCAACACACTTGTTGTCACAATGCTCCCTGACACTTGTCGTCAGAATGCTCCTTGAACCCTGTCACAAAATGTCTCCATGCTTTTTTAATCACAAAGCCCAATGCCGTTTTCATCCCAATGCTCCATGCCATTGTCATCAAAATACTCCACAAGTTTGTCATCAGAATCCTCCCTGACCCTTGTCATCACAATTCTCCATGCACTTGTCAGCACAATGCTCCCTGACACTTGTCATCACAATGCTCCAAGCCATTGTCATCACAATGCTCCATTACCTTTGTCATCAGAATCCTCCATGACACTTGGCATCACAATGCTCCATGTCATTGTCATCACAATGGGCCATTACATATGTCATCACAATGCTTCCTGACACCTCTCTTCACAATACTGCATGACCTGGTCATCAAAATGCTCCATGCCCTTGTCATCACAATGCGCCATTCCAACTGTCATCACAATAATCCATGAAACTTATTAGACCAATGCTCCATGCGCTTGTCATCACAATGCTCCATGCCCTTGTTATCACAATGTTCCAAGACCACTGTAATCAGAATGCTCCATGCCCCTTTTCATCAGTATGCTCCATGAGACTTGTCATCACAAGGCTCCATGGTTTTGTCATCACAGTGCTCCAGGACCTTGTCATCACAATGCTTCACGACATTGTCATGAAAATTCTCAATGGCCCTAGTCATCATAATGCTCCAAGCCCTAGTCATCACAATGCTCCATTATATTTGTCATCACAATCCTCCATTACATTTGGCATCACAATGCTCCCTGCCATTGTCATCGCAATGGAACAGGACATATGTCATCACAATGCTCCCTGACACCTGTCTTCACAATACTCCATGCCCTTGTCATCACAATGCTCCATGCCCTTGTCATCACAATGCACCATGTCCACTGTCATCACAATAATCTATGAAACTTGTCAGACCAGTGCTCCATGCCCCTGTCTTCACAATGCTCCATGCCCTTTTCATCACAATGCTCCAAGAACCCTTACATCACAATGCTCCTTGACTCCAGTCATCAAAATGCTTCATAACATTTGTCATCACAACGGTCCATTCCCGCCTCATCAGAAGGCTCTGTGACGTTTGTAACCACAATGCTCCATGAACTTTTCATCACAATGCTCCTTGACCCATGTCATCACAATGCTCCAAGATCCATGTAATCACAATGCTCCATGCCCTTGTCATCACAAAGCTCCATGACGCATGTCATCAGAATGTTCCATGGTCTTCTCCTCACAATGCTCCATGCCCTTGTCATCACAATGCTCGAAGACTCCAGTAATCACAATGTTCCATTCCCTTTTTCATCAGAATGCTCCATTAGATTTGTCATCACAAGTCTCCATGGTCATCTCCTCACAATGCTCCAAGACCTTGTCATCACCATGCTCCATTCCCTTGTCATCACAATGCTCCATGACCCCTGTCATCACAATACTCCATGAACATTTTCAGCCCAATTCTCTATGACCTTCTCATCACAATGCTCCATGACCAATATCATCACAATGCTCCATGACCACTGTCATCACAACACTCCATGACACCTGACAACACAATGATCCGTGACTCTTGTCATCACAATGCTCCAAGACCCCTGTCATCACAATACTCCATGAACATTTTCAGCCCAATGCTCCATGACCCTTGTCATCACAATGATCCATGCCCATGTTATCCCAATGTTCCATGACCCATGTATTCACAATGCTCCATGACGCTTGTCATCACAGTGCTCCATGACACCTGTCATCACAATGCTCCATGCCTTTGTCAGCAAAATGCTACATGACCTTGTCATTACAATGCTCTATGCACTTGTCATCACAATATTCCATTTCCATTGTCATCACAATCCTCCATGAACTTTGGGATCACATTGCTTCATGCCCTTGTCATCACAATGCTCCATGCTCCTTGAAATCAAAATTATCCATGACCTCTGTCATCACAATGCTCCAAACCCTTGTGATCACAATGTTCCATAACACTTGTCCTCACAACGCTCCATGATGCCTGTCATCACAATAATCCATGCCCTTTCATCACAATGATCCATGAACTTTGTCATCACAATTCTCAATACACTTGTCATCACAATGCTCCCTGACACTTGTCGTCAGAATGCTCCTTGAACTCTGTCACGAAAAGGCTCCATGCCTTTTTCATCACAAAGCCCCATGCCCTTTTCATCCCAATGCTCCATGCCATAGTCATCAAAATACTCCACAAGCTTGTCATCAGAATGCTCCATGACCCTTGTCATCACAATTCTCCATGCACTTGTCAGCACAATGCTCCCTGACACTTGTCATCACAATGCTCCAAGCCATTGTCATCACAATGCTCCATTACCTTTGTGATCAGAATCCTCAATGGAAGTTTGCATCACAATGCTCCATGCCATTGTGATCACAATGGGCCATTACATATGTCATCACAAAGCTCCCTGACACCTCTCTTTACAATACTGCATTACCTGGTCATCACAATGCTCCCTGCCGTTCTCATCACAATGCACCACACCCTTGTCATCAAAATGCTCCATGAACTTTGTCATCACAAAGCTCCATGACCCTTGGCATCACAGTGCTCCATGTCATTGTCATCACAATGCTCCATGAACCCTCTCATCACATTGCTCCATGCCCTTGTCATCACAAAGCTCCATGGCACTTGTCATCACAATGCTCGATGCCGTTCTCATCACAATGCTCCATGCCCTTGTCATTACAATCCTCCATGACCCATGTATCACAGTGTACCATGCCGTTGTCATCACAATGCACCATGCCCACTCTCATCACAATAATCCATGAAATATTTCAGACCAATGCTCAATGCACTTCTCATCACAATGCTCCATTACCTCTGTCATAAGAAGCTCCATGACCCCTGCCATCACAATGTTCCACGGCCTTGTCATCACAAGGCTCGAGGACCCTTGTCAGCACAATGCTCCAAGACCCATGTAATCACAATGCTCCATGCCCTTGTCATCACAAAGCTCCATGACGCATGTCATCACAATGTTCCATGGCCTTCGCCTCACAATGCTCCATGCCCTTGTCATCACAATGCTTCAAGACCCCCGTAATCACAATGCTCCATGCCCCTTTTCATAAGAATGCTCCATTAGACTTGTCATCACAAGTCTCCATGGTCATCTAATCACAATGCTCCAAGACCTAATCATCAACATGCTCCATTCCCTTGTCATCACAATGCTCCATGACCCCTGTCATCACAATACTCCATGCACATTTTCAGCCCAATGCTCCATGACCCTTGTCATCACAATGATCCATGACCTTGTCATCACAAAGCTCCAAGCACTTGTCAGCACAATGCTCCCTGATCCTTGTCATCACAATGCTCCAAACCATTGTCACCACAATGCTCCATTACCTTTGTCATCAGAATCCTCCATGACACTTGGCATCACAATGCTCCATGCCATTGTCATCACAATGCTCCATGACCCCTGTCATCACAATGCTCCGTGACTACAGTCATCACAATGCTTCATAACGTTTGTCATCACAACAATCCATGCCCGCATCTTCACAAGGCTCTGTGACCTTTGTAACCACAATCCTCCATGAACTTTTCATCACAATGCTCCGTGACCCTTGTCATCACAATGCTCCAGGCCTTTGTCAGAACAATGCTCCATGACCCTTGCCATCAAATTGTGCCATGCGCTTTTCACCACAATGATCCACAACCTTGTCATCGCTATGCTCCATAAACCTTGTAATCACAATGCTCCATGCACTTCTCATCCAAATACTCTCTCACATGAGATATCACAATGTTCCATCACTAGTCATCACAATCCTCCCTCACCCCTGTTATCACAATGTTCCATGACCCCTGTCATCACAATGCTACATCCCCTTATCAACACAATGTTCCATGACCCCTGACATCACAATGTTCCATAACCCCTGTCATCAAAATGCTCCATGACCCTTTTCATCCCAAAGCTCCATGACCCCTGGCATCACAATGTTCTATAACCCCTGGCATCAAAATGATCCATTACACTTTTCATCAAATTGCTGCATGATCCTGCCATCAAAATGCTCCCTGCCCTTCTCATCACAATGCACCACACACTTGTCATCAAAATGCTCCATGACCTTTGTCATCACAAAGCTCCATGACCCTTGGTATCACAATGCTCCATGTCATTGTCATCACAATGCTCCATGAACCCTCTCATCACATTGCTCCATGTCCTTGTCATCACAAAGCTTCATGACACTTGTCATCACAATGTTCGATTCCATTCTCATCACAATGCTCCATGACCTTGTCATTACAATCCTCCATGACCCATGTATCACAGTGTACCGTGCCCTTGTCATGACAAACCGCCATGCACACTCTCATCACAGTAATTCATGAAATATTTCAGATCAATGCTCAATGCCCTTCTCATCACAATGCTCCGTTACCTCTGTCGTAACAATGCTCCATGACACCTGCCATCATAATATTCCAAGGCCTTGTCATCACAAGGCTCCATGACCCTTGTCATCACAATGCTCCAAGATCCATGTAATCACAATGCTCCATTCCCTTGTCATCACAAAGCTCCATGATGCATGTCATCAGAATGTTCCATGGTCTTCTCCTCACAATGCTCCATGCCTTTTCATCACTAAGCCCCATGCCCTTTTCATCCCAATGCTCCATGCCATTGTCATCAAAATACTCCACAAGCTTGTCATCAGAATGCTCCATGACCCTTGTCATCACAATTCTCCATGCACTTGTCAGCACAATGCTCCCTGACACTTGTCATCACAATGCTCCAAGCCATTGTCATCACAATGCTTCATTACCTTTGTGATCAGAATCCTCACTGGAAGTTTGCATCACAATGCTCCATGCCATTGTCATCACAATGGGCCATTACATATGTCATCACAATGCTCCCTGACACCTCTCTTTACAATACTGCATTACCTGGTCATCACAATTCTCCCTGCCGTTCTCATCACAATGCACCACACCCTTGTCATCAAAATGCTCCATGACCTTTGTCATCACAAAGCTCCATGACCCTTGGCATCACAGTGCTCCATGTCATTGTCATCACAATGCTCCATGAACCCTCTCATCACATTGCTCCATGCCCTTGTCATCACAAAGCTCCATGGCACTTGTCATCACAATGCTCGATGCCCTTCTCATCACAATGCTCCATGCCCTTGTCATTACAATCCTCCATGACCCATGTATCACAGTGTACCGTGCCCTTGTCATCACAATGCGCCATGCCCACTCTCATCACAATAATCCATGAAATATTTCAGACCAATGCTCAATGCACTTCTCATCACAATGCTCCATTACCTCTGTTATAACAAGCTCCATGACCCCTGCCATCACAATGTTCCACGGCCTTGTCATCACAAGGCTCCAGGACCCTTGTCAGCACAATGCTCCAAGACCCATGTAATCACAATGCTCCATGCCCTTGTCATCACAAAGCTCCATGACGCATGTCATCACAATGTTCCATGGCCTTCGTCTCTCAATGCTCCATGCCCTTGTCATCACAATGCTTCAAACTCCCGTAATCACAATGCTCCATGCCCCTTTTCATAAGAATGCTCCATTAGACTAGTCATCACAAGTCTCCATGGTCATCTCATCACAATGCTCCAAGACCTAGTCATCAACATGCTCCATTCCCTTGTCATCACAATGCTCCATGACCCCTGTCATCACAATACTCCATGCACATTTTCAGCCCAATGCTCCATGACCCTTGTCATCACAATGATCCATGCCCTTGTCATCACAAAGCTCCATGCACTTGTCAGCACAATGCTCCCTGATCCTTGTCATCACAATGCTCCAAACCATTGTCACCACAATGCTCCATTACCTTTGTCATCAGAATCCTCCATGACACTTGGCATCACAATGCTCCATGCCATTTTCATCACAATGCTCCATGACCCCTGTCATCACAATGCTCCGTGACTACAGTCATCACAATGCTTCATAACGTTTGTCATCACAACAATCCATGCCCGCATCATCACAAGTCTCTGTGACCTTTGTAACCACAATCCTCCATGAACTTTTCATCACAATGCTCCGTGACCCTTGTCATCACAATGCTCCATGCCTTTGTCAGAACAATGCTCCATGACCCTTGCCATCAAATTGTGCCATGCGCTTTTCACCACAATCATCCACAACCTTGTCATCGCTATGCTCCATAAACCTTGTAATCACAATGCTCCATGCACTTCTCATCCAAATACTCTCTCACATGAGATATCACAATGTTCCATCACTAGTCATCACAATCCTCCCTCACCCCTGTTATCACAATGTTCCATGACCCCTGTCATCACAATGCTACATCCCTTTATCAGCACAATGTTCCATGACCCCTGACATCACAATGTTCCATAACCCCTGTCATCAAAATGCTCCATGACCCTTTTCATCCCAAAGCTCCATGACCCCTGGCATCACAATGTTCTATAACCCCTGGCATCAAAATGTTCCATTACACTTTTCATCAAATTGCTGCATGACCCTGTCATCAAAATGCTCCCTGCCCTTCTCATCACAATGCACCACACACTTGTCATCAAAATGCTCCATGATCTTGGTCATCACAAAGCTCCATGACCCTTGGCATCACAATGCTCCATGTCATTGTCATCACAATGCTCCATGAACCCTCTCATCACATTGCTCCATGTCCTTGTCATCACAAAGCTCCATGACACTTGTCATCACAATGCTCGATGCCATTCTCATCACAATGCTCCATGACCTTGTCATTACAATCCTCCATGACCCATGTATCACAGTGTACCGTGCCCTTGTCATGACAAACCGCCATGCCCACTCTCATCACAGTAATTCATGAAATATTTCAGATCAATGCTCAATGCCCTTCTCATCACAATGCTCCGTTACCTCTGTCGTAACAATGCTCCATGACACCTGCCATCATAATATTCCATGGCCTTGTCATCACAAGGCTCCATGACCCTTGTCATCACAATGCTCCAAGATCCATGTAATCACAAAGCTCCATGCCCTTGTCATCACAAAGCTCCATGACGCATGTCATCAGAATGTTCCTTGGTCTTCTCAAAATGCTCCATGCCCTTGTCATCACAATGCTCGAAGACTCCAGTAATCACAATGTTCCATTCCCTTTTTCATCAGAATGCTCCATTAGATTTATCATCACAAGTCTCCATGGTCATCTCCTCACAATGCTCCAAGACCTTGTCATCACCATGCTCCATTCCCTTGTCATCACAATGCTCCATGAACCCTGTCATCACAATACTCCATGAACATTTTCAGCACAATTCTCTATGACCTTCTCATCACAATGCTCCATGACCAATATCATCACAATGCTCCATGACCACTGTCATCACAACACTCCATGACACCTGACAACACAATGATCCGGGACTCTTGTCATCACAATGCTCCAAGACCCCTGTAATCACAATGCTCCATGACCCCTGTCATCACAATACTCCATGAACATTTTCAGCCCAATGCTCCATGACCCTTTTCATCACAATGATCCATGCCCATGTTATCCCAATGTTCCATGACCCATGTATTCACAATGCTCCATGACGCTTGTCATCACAGTGCTCCATGACACCTGTCATCACAATGCTCCATGCCTTTGTCAGCAAAATGCTACATGACCTTGTCATTACAATGCTCTATGCACTTGTCATCACAATACTCCATTTCCATTGTCATCACAATCCTCCATGAACTTTGGGATCACATTGCTTCATGCCCTTGTCATCACAATGCTCCATGCTCCTTGAAATCAAAATGATCCATGACCTCTGTCATCACAATGCTCCAAACCCTTGTGATCACAATGTTCCATAACACTTGTCCTCACAACGCTCCATGATGCCTTTCATCACAATAATCCATGCCCTTTTCATCACAATGCTCCATGACCCTTGTCATAACAATTCTCAATACACTTGTCATCACAATGCTCCCTGACACTTGTCGTCAGAATGCTCCTTGAACCCTGTCACGAAAAGGCTCCATGCCTTTTTCATCACAAAGCCCCATGCCCTTTTCATCCCAATGCTCCATGCCATTGTCATTCAAATACTCCACAAGCTTGTCATCAGAATGCTCCATGACCCTTGTCATCACAATTCTCCATGCACTTGTCATCACAATGCTCCAAGCCATTGTCATCACAATGCTCCATTACCTTTGTGATCAGAATCCTCAATGGAAGTTTGCATCACAGTGCTCCATGCCATTGTGATCACAATGGGCCATTACATATGTCATCACAATGCTCCCTGACACCTCTCTTTACAATACTGCATTACCTGGTCATCACAATGCTCCCTGCCGTTCTCATCACAATGCACCACACCCTTGTCATCAAAATGCTCCATGACCTTTGTCATCACAAAGCTCCATGACCCTTGGCATCACAATGCTCCATGTCATTGTCATCACAATGCTCCATGAACACTCTCATCACATTGCTCCATGCCCTTGTCATCACAAAGCTCCATGGCACTTGTCATCACAATGCTCGATTCCCTTCTCATCACAATGCTCCGTGCCCTTGTCATTACAATCCTCCATGACCCATGTATCACAGTGTACCATGCCCTTGTCATCACAATGCGCCATGCCCACTCTCATCACAATAATCCATGAAATATTTCAGACCAATGCTCAATGCACTTCTCATCACAATGCTCCATTACCTCTGTCATAAGAAGCTCCATGACCCCTGCCATCACAATGTTCCACGGCCTTGTCATAACAAGGCTCCAGGACCCTTGTCAGCACAATGCTCCAAGACCCATGTAATCACAATGCTCCATGCCCTTGTCATCACAAAGCTCCATGACGCATGTCATCACAATGTTCCATGGCCTTCGCCTGACAATGCTCCATGCCCTTGTCATCACAATGCTTCAAGACCCCCGTAATCACAATGCTCCATGCCCCTTTTCATAAGAATGCTCCATTAGACTTGTCATCACAAGTCTCCATGGTCATCTCATCACAATGCTCCAAGACCTTGTCATCAACATGCTCCATTCCCTTGTCATCACAATGCTCCATGACCCCTGTCATCACAATACTCAATGCACATTTTTAGCCCAATGCTCCATGACCCTTGTCATCACAATGATCCATGTCTTGTCATCACAATGCTCCATGCACTTGTCAGCACAATGCTCCCTGATCCTTGTCATCACAATGCTCCAAACCATTGTCACCACAATGCTCCATTACCTTTGTCATCAGAATCCTCCATGACACTTGGCATCACAATGCTCCATGCCATTGTCATCACAATTCTCCATGACCCCTGTCATCACAATACTCCATGCACATTTTTAGCCCAATGCTCCATGACCCTTGTCATCACAATGATCCATGCCCTTGTCATCACAATGCTCCATGCACTTGCCAGCACAATGCTCCCTGATCCTTGTCATCACAATGCTCCAAAACATTGTCACCACAATGCTCCAAACCATTGTCACCACAATGCTCCATTACCTTTGTCATCAGTATCTTCCATGAAACTTGGCATCACAGTGCTCCATGCCATTGTCATCACAATGCTCCATGACCCCTGTCATCACAATGCTCCGTGACTACAATCATCACAATGCTTCATAACGTTTGTCATCACAACAATCCATGCCCGCGTCATCACAAGGCTCTGTGACCTGTGTAACCACAATGCTCCATGAACTTTTCATCACAATGCTCCGTGACCCTTGTCATCACAATGCTCCATGCCTTTGTCAGAACAATGCTCCATGACCCTTGTCATCAAATTGTGCCATGCGCTTTTCACCACAATGATCCACAACCTTGTCATCGCTATGCTCCATAAACCTTGTAATCACAATGCTCCATGCACTTCTCATCCAAATACTCTCTCACATGAGATATCACAATGTTCCTTCACTAGTCATCACAATCCTCCCTCACCCCTGTTATCACAATGTTCCATGACCCCTGTCATCACAATGCTACATCCCCTTACCAGCACAATGTTCCATGACCCCTGACATCACAATGTTCCATAACCCCTGTCATCAAAATGCTCCATGACCCTTTTCATCCCAAAGCTCCATGACCCCTGGCATCACAATGTTCTATAACCCCTGGCATCAAAATGTTCCATTACACTTTTCATCAAATTGCTGCATGACCCTGTCATCAAAATGCTCCCTGTCCTTCCCATCACAATGCACCACACACTTGTCATCAAAATGCTCCATGACATTTGTCATCACAAAGCTCCATGACCCTTGGCATCACAATGCTCCATGTCATTTTCATCACAATGCTCCATGAACCCTCTCATCACATTGCTCCATGTCCTTGTCATCACAAAGCTCCATGACACTTGTCATCACAATGCTCGATGCCATTCTCATCACAATGCTCCATGACCTTGTCATTACAATCCTCCATGACCCATGTATCACAGTGTACCGTGCCCTTGTCATGACAAACTGCCATGCCCACTCTCATCACAGTAATCCATGAAACATTTCAGATCAATGCTCAATGCCCTTCTCATCACAATGCTCCGTTACCTCTGTCGTAACAATGCACCATGACACCTGCCATCATAATATTCCACGGCCTTGTCATCACAAGGCTCCATGACCCTTGTCATCACAATGCTCCAATATCCATGTAATCACAATGCTCCATGCCCTTGTCATCACAAAGCTCCATGACGCATGTCATCAGAATGTTCCATGGTCTTCTCCTCACAATGCTCCATGCCCTTGTCATCACAATGCTCGAAGACTCCAGTAATCACAATTTTCCATTCCCTTTTTCATCAGAATGCTCCATTAGATTTGTCATCACAAGTCTCCATGGTCATCTCCTCACAATGCTCCAAGACCTTGTCATCACCATGCTCCATTCCCTTGTCATCACAATGCTCCATGACCCCTGTCACCACAATACTCCATGAACATTTTCAGCACAATTCTCTATGACCTTCTCATCACAATGCTCCATGACCAATATCATCACAATGCTCCATGACCACTGTCATCACAACACTCCATGACACCTGACAACACAATGATCCAGGACTCTTGTCATCACAATGCTCCAAGACCCCTGTAATCACAATGCTCCATGACCCCTGTCATCACAATACTCCATGAACATTTTCAGCCCAATGCTCCATGACCCTTTTCATCACAATGATCCATGCCCATGTTATCCCAATGTTCCATGACCCATGTATTCACAATGCTCCATGACGCTTGTCATCACAGTGCTCCATGACACCTGTCATCACAATGCTCCATGCCTTTGTCAGCAAAATGCTACATGACCTTGTCATTACAATGCTCTATGCACTTGTCATCACAATACTCCATTTCCATTGTCATCACAATCCTCCATGAACTTTGGGATCACATTGCTTCATGCCCTTGTCATCACAATGCTCCATGCTCCTTGAAATCAAAATGATCCATGACCTCTGTCATCACAATGCTCCAAACCGTTGTGATCACAATGTTCCATAACACTTGTCCCCACAACGCTCCATGATGCCTTTCATCACAATAATCCATGCGCTTTTCATCACAATGCTCCATGACCCTTGTCATCACAATTCTCAATACACTTGTCATCACAATGCTCCCTGACACTTGTCGTCAGAATGCTCCTTGAACCCTGTCACGAAAAGGCTCCATGCCTTTTTCATCACAAAGCCCCATGCCCTTTTCATCCCAATGCTCCATGCCATTGTCATTCAAATACTCCACAAGCTTGTCATCAGAATGCTCCATGACCCTTGTCATCACAATTCTCCATGCACTTGTCATCACAATGCTCCAAGCCATTGTCATCACAATGCTCCATTACCTTTGTGATCAGAATCCTCAATGGAAGTTTGCATCACAGTGCTCCATGCCATTGTTATCACAATGGGCCATTACATATGTCATCACAATGCTCCCTGACACCTCTCTTTACAATACTGCATTACCTGGTCATCACAATGCTCCCTGCCGTTCTCATCACAATGCACCACACCCTTGTCATCAAAATGCTCCATAACCTTTGTCATCACAAAGCTCCATGACCCTTGGCATCACAATGCTCCATGTCATTGTCATCACAATGCTCCATGAACCCTCTCATCACATTGCTCCATGCCCTTGTCATCACAAAGCTCCATGGCACTTGTCATCACAATGCTCGATTCCCTTATCATCACAATGCTCCATGCCCTTGTCATTACAATCCTCCATGACCCATGTATCACAGTGTACCATGCCCTTGTCATCACAATGCGCCATGCCCACTCTCATCACAATAATCCATGAAATATTTCAGACCAATGCTCAATGCACTTCTCATCACAATGCTCCATTACCTCTGTCATAAGAAGCTCCATGACCCCTGCCATCACAATGTTCCACGGCCTTGTCATCACAAGGCTCCAGGACCCTTGTCAGCACAATGCTCCAAGACACATGTATTCACAATGCTCCATGCCCTTGTCATTCCAAAGCTCCATGACGCATGTCATCACAATGTTCCATGGCCTTCGCCTGACAATGCTCCATGCCCTTGTCATCACAATGCTTCAAGACCCCCGTAATCACAAAGCTCCATGCCCCTTTTCATAAGAATGCTCCATTAGACTTGTCATCACAAGTCTCCATGGTCATCTCATCACAATGCTCCAAGACCTTGTCATCAACATCCTCCATTCCCTTGTCATCACAATGCTCCATGCCTTTGTCAGCAAAATGCTACATGACCTTGTCATTACAATGCTCTATGCACTTGTCATCACAATACTCCATTTCCATTGTCATCACAATCCTCCATGAACTTTGGGATCACATTGCTTCATGCCCTTGTCATCACAATGCTCCATGCTCCTTGAAATCAAAATGATCCATGACCTCTGTCATCACAATGCTCCAAACCCTTGTGATCACAATGTTCCATAACACTTGTCCTCACAACGCTCCATGATGCCTGTCATCACAATACTCCATGCCCTTTTCATCACAATGCTCCATGACCTTTGTCATCACAATTCTCAATACACTTGTCATCACAATGCTCCCTGACACTTGTCGTCAGAATGCTCCTTGAACCCTGTCACGAAAAGGCTCCATGCCTTTTTCATCACAAAGCCCCATGCCCTTTTCATCCCAATGCTCCATGCCATTGTCATCAAAATACTCCACAAGCTTGTCATCAGAATGCTCCATGACCCTTGTCATCACAATTCTCCATGCACTTGTCAGCACAATGCTCCCTGACACTTGTCATCACAATGCTCCAAGCCATTGTCATCACAATGCTCCATTACCTTTGTGATCAGAATCCTCAATGGAAGTTTGCATCACAATGCTCCATGTCATTGTCATCACAATGGGCCATTACATATGTCATCACAATGCTCCCTGACACCTCTCTTTACAATACTGCATTACCTGGTCATCACAATGCTCCCTGCCATTCTCATCACAATGCACCACACCCTTGTCATCAAAATGCTCCATGACCTTTGTCATCACAAAGCTCCATGACCCTTGGCATCACAATGCTCCATGTCATTGTCATCACAATGCTCCATGAGCCCTCTCATCACATTGCTCCATGCCCTTGTCATCACAAAGCTCCATGACACTTGTCATCACAATGCTCGATGCCCTTCTCATCACAATGCTCCATGCCCTTGTCATTACAATCCTCCATGACCCATGTATCACAGTGTACCGTGCCCTTGTCATCACAATGCGCCACGCCCACTCTCATCACAATAATCCATGAAATATTTCAGACCAATGCTCAATGCACTTCTCATCACAATGCTCCATTACCTCTGTCATAAGAAGCTCCATGACCCCTGCCATCACAATGTTCCACGGCCTTGTCATCACAAGGCTCCAGGACCCTTGTCAGCACAATGCTCCAAGACCCATGTAATCACAATGCTCCATGCCCTTGTCATCACAAAGCTCCATGACGCATGTCATCACAATGTTCCATGGCCTTCGCCTCACAATGCTCCATGCCCTTGTCATCACAATGCTTCAAGACCCCCGTAATCACAATGCTCCATGCCCCTTTTCATAAGAATGCTCCATTAGACTAGTCATCACAAGTCTCCATGGTCATCTCATCACAATGCTCCAAGACCTAGTCATCAACATGCTCCATTCCCTTGTCATCACAATGCTCCATGACCCCTGTCATCACAATACTCCATGCACATTTTCAGCCCAATGCTCCATGACCCTTGTCATCACAATGATCCATGCCCTTGTCATCACAAAGCTCCATGCACTTGTCAGCACAATGCTCCCTGATCCTTGTCATCACAATGCTCCAAACCATTGTCACCACAATGCTCCATTACCTTTGTCATCAGAATCCTCCATGACACTTGGCATCACAATGCTCCATGCCATTGTCATCACAATGCTCCATGACCCCTGTCATCACAATGCTCCGTGACTACAGTCATCACAATGCTTCATAACGTTTGTCATCACAACAATCCATGCCCACGTCATCACAAGTCTCTGTGACCTTTGTAACCACAATGCTCCATGAACTTTTCATCACAATGCTCCGTGACCCTTGTCATCACAATGCTCCAGGCCTTTGTCAGAACAATGCTCCATGACCCTTGTCATCAAATTGTGCCATGCGCTTTTCACCACAATGATCCACAACCTTGTCATCGCTATGCTCCATAAACCTTGTAATCACAATGCTCCATGCACTTCTCATCCAAATACTCTCTCACATGAGATATCACAATGTTCCATCACTAGTCATCACAATCCTCCCTCACCCCTGTTATCACAATGTTCCATGACCCCTGTCATCACAATGCTACATCCCCTTATCAGCACAATGTTCCATGACCCCTGACATCACAATGTTCCATAACCCCTGTCATCAAAATGCTCCATGACCCTTTTCATCCCAAAGCTCCATGACCCCTGGCATCACAATGTTCTATAACCCCTGGCATCAAAATGTTCCATTACACTTTTCATCAAATTGCTGCATGACCCTGTCATCAAAATGATCCCTGCCCTTCTCCTCACAATGCACCACACACTTGTCATCAAAATGCTCCGTGACCTTTGTCATCACAAAGCTCCATGACCCTTGGCATCACAATGCTCCATGTCATTGTCATCACAATGCTCCATGAACCCTCTCATCACATTGCTCCATGTCCTTGTCATCACAAAGCTCCATGACACTTGTCATCACAATGCTCGATGCCATTCTCATCACAATGCTCCATGACCTTGTCATTACAATCCTCCATGACCCATGTATCACAGTGTACCGTGCCCTTGTCATGACAAACCGCCATGCCCACTCTCATCACAGTAATCCATGAAACATTTCAGATCAATGCTCAATGCCCTTCTCATCACAATGCTCCGTTACCTCTGTCGTAACAATGCTCCATGACACCTGCCATCATAATATTCCACGGCCTTGTCATCACAAGGCTCCATGACCCTTGTCATCACAATGCTCCAAGATCCATGTAATCACAATGCTCCATGCCCTTGTCATCACAAAGCTCCATGACGCATGTCATCAGAATGTTCCATGGTATTCTCCTCACAATGCTCCATGCCCTTGTCATCACAATGCTCGAAGACTCCAGTAATCACAATGTTCCATTCCCTTTTTCATCAGAATGCTCCATTAGATTTGTCATCACAAGTCTCCATGGTCATCTCCTCACAATGCTCCAAGACCTTGTCATCAACATGCTCCATTCCCTTGTCATCACAATGCTCCATGACCCCTGTCACCACAATACTCCATGAATATTTTCAGCCCAATTCTCTATGACCTTCTCATCACAATGCTCCATGACCAATATCATCACAATGCTCCATGACCACTGTCATCACAACACTCCATGACACCTGACAACACAATGATCCGGGACTCTTGTCATCACAATGCTCCAAGACCCCTGTAATCACAATGCTGCATGACCCCTGTCATCACAATACTCCATGAACATTTTCAGCCCAATGCTCCATGACCCTTTTCATCACAATGATCCATGCCCATGTTATCCCAATGTTCCATGACCCATGTATTCACAATGCTCCATGACGCTTGTCATCACAGTGCTCCATGACACCTGTCATCACAATGCTCCATGCCTTTGTCAGCAAAATGCTACATGACCTTGTCATTACAATGCTCTATGCACTTGTCATCACAATACTCCATTTCCATTGTCATCACAATCCTCCATGAACTTTGGGATCACATTGCTTCATGCCCTTGTCATCACAATGCTCCATGCTCCTTGAAATCAAAATGATCCATGACCTCTGTCATCACAATGCTCCAAACCCTTGTGATCACAATGTTCCATAACACTTGTCCTCACAACGCTCCATGATGCCTTTCATCACAATAATCCATGCGCTTTTCATCACAATGCTCCATGACCCTTGTCATCACAATTCTCAATACACTTGTCATCACAATGCTCCCTGACACTTGTCGTCAGAATGCTCCTTGAACCCTGTCACGAAAAGGCTCCATGCCTTTTTCATCACAAAGCCCCATGCCCTTTTCATCCCAATGCTCCATGCCATTGTCATTCAAATACTCCACAAGCTTGTCATCAGAATGCTCCATGACCCTTGTCATCACAATTCTCCATGCACTTGTCATCACAATGCTCCAAGCCATTGTCATCACAATGCTCCATTACCTTTGTGATCAGAATCCTCAATGGAAGTTTGCATCACAGTGCTCCATGCCATTGTCATCACAATGGGCCATTACATATGTCATCACAATGCTCCCTGACACCTCTCTTTACAATACTGCATTACCTGGTCATCACAATGCTCCCTGCCGTTCTCATCACAATGCACCACACCCTTGTCATCAAAATGCTCCATAACCTTTGTCATCACAAAGCTCCATGACCCTTGGCATCACAATGCTCCATGTCATTGTCATCACAATGCTCCATGAACCCTCTCATCACATGGCTCCATGCCCTTGTCATCACAAAGCTACATGGCACTTGTCATCACAATGCTCGATTCCCTTATCATCACAATGCTCCATGCCCTTGTCATTACAATCCTCCATGACCCATGTATCACAGTGTACCATGCCCTTGTCATCACAATGCGCCATGCCCACTCTCATCACAATAATCCATGAAATATTTCAGACCAATGCTCAATGCACTTCTCATCACAATGCTCCATTACCTCTGTCATAAGAAGCTCCATGACCCCTGCCATCACAATGTTCCACGGCATTGTCATCACAAGGCTCCAGGACCCTTGTCAGCACAATGCTCCAAGACACATGTATTCACAATGCTCCATGCCCTTGTCATTCCAAAGCTCCATGACGCATGTCATCACAATGTTCCATGGCCTTCGCCTGACAATGCTCCATGCCCTTGTCATCACAATGCTTCAAGACCCCCGTAATCACAATGCTCCATGCCCCTTTTCAAAAGAATGCTCCATTAGACTTGTCATCACAAGTCTCCATGGTCATCTCATCACAATGCTCCAAGACTTTGTCATCAACATGCTCCATTCCCTTGTCATCACAATGCTCCATGCTTTTGTCAGCAAAATGCTACATGACCTTGTCATTACAATGCTCTATGCACTTGTCATCACAATACTCCATTTCCATGGTCATCACAATCCTCCATGAACTTTGGGATCACATTGCTTCATGCCCTTGTCATCACAATGCTCCATGCTCCTTTAAATCAAAATGATCCATGACCTCTGTCATCACAATGCTCCAAACCCTTGTGATCACAATGTTCCATAACACTTGTCCTCACAACGCTCCATGATGCCTTTCATCACAATAATCCATGCGCTTTTCATCACAATGCTCCATGACCCTTGTCATCACAATTCTCAATACACTTGTCATCACAATGCTCCCTGACACTTGTCGTCAGAATGCTCCTTGAACCCTGTCACGAAAAGGCTCCATGCCTTTTTCATCACAAAGCCCCATGCCCTTTTCATCCCAATGCTCCATGCCATTGTCATCAAAATACTCCACAAGCTTGTCATCAGAATGCTCCATGACCCTTGTCATCACAATTCTCCATGCACTTGTCAGCACAATGCTCCCTGACACTTGTCATCACAATGCTCCAAGCCATTGTCATCACAATGCTCCATTACCTTTGTGATCAGAATCCTCAATGGAAGTTTGCATCACAATGATCCATGTCATTGTCATCACAATGGGCCATTACATATGTCATCACAATGCTCCCTGACACCTCTCTTTACAATACTGCATTACCTGGTCATCACAATGCTCCCTGCCATTCTCATCACAATGCACCACACCCTTGTCATCAAAATGCTCCATGAGCTTTGTCATCACAAAGCTCCATGACCCTTGGCATCACAATGCTCCATGTCATTGTCATCACAATGCTCCATGAGCCCTCTCATCACATTGCTCCATGCCCTTGTCATCACAAAGCTCCATGGCACTTGTCATCACAATGCTCGATGCCCTTCTCATCACAATGCTCCATGCCCTTGTCATTACAATCCTCCATGACCCATGTATCACAGTGTACCGTGCCCTTGTCATCACAATGCGCCAGGCCCACTCTCATCACAATAATCCATGAAATATTTCAGACCAATGCTCAATGCACTTCTCATCACAATGCTCCATTACCTCTGTCATAACATGCTCCATGACCCCTGCCATCACAATGTTCCACGGCCTTGTCATCACAAGGCTCCAGGACCCTTGTCAGCACAATGCTCCAAGACCCATGTAATCACAATGCTCCATGCCCTTGTCATCACAAAGCTCCATGACGCATGTCATCACAATGTTCCATGGCCTTCGCCTCACAATGCTCCATGCCCTTATCATCACAATGCTTCAAGACCCCCGTAATCACAATGCTCCATGCCCCTTTTCATAAGAATGCTCCATTAGACTAGTCATCACAAGTCTCCATGGTCATCTCATCACAATGCTCCAAGACCTAGTCATCAACATGCTCCATTCCCTTGTCATCACAATGCTCCATGACCCCTGTCATCACAATACTCCATGCACATTTTCAGCCCAATGCTCCATGACCCTTGTCATCACAATGATCCATGCCCTTGTCATCACAAAGCTCCATGCACTTGTCAGCACAATGCTCCCTGATCCTTGTCATCACAATGCTCCAAACCATTGTCACCACAATGCTCCATTACCTTTGTCATCAGAATCCTCCATGACACTTGGCATCACAATGCTCCATGCCATTGTCATCACAATGCTCCATGACCCCTGTCATCACAATGCTCCGTGACTACAGTCATCACAATGCTTCATAACGTTTGTCATCACAACAATCCATGCCCACGTCATCACAAGTCTCTGTGACCTTTGTAACCACAATGCTCCATGAACTTTTCATCACAATGCTCCGTGACCCTTGTCATCACAATGCTCCAGGCCTTTGTCAGAACAATGCTCCATGACCCTTGTCATCAAATTGTGCCATGCGCTTTTCACCACAATGATCCACAACCTTGTCATCGCTATGCTCCATAAACCTTGTAATCACAATGCTCCATGCACTTCTCATCCAAATACTCTCTCACATGAGATATCACAATGTTCCATCACTAGTCATCACAATCCTCCCTCACCCCTGTTATCACAATGTTCCATGACCCCTGTCATCACAATGCTACATCCCCTTATCAGCACAATGTTCCATGACCCCTGACATCACAATGTTCCATAACCCCTGTCATCAAAATGCTCCATGACCCTTTTCATCCCAAAGCTCCATGACCCCTGGCATCACAATGTTCTATAACTCCTGGCATCAAAATGTTCCATTACACTTTTCATCAAATTGCTGCATGACCCTGTCATCAAAATGATCCCTGCCCTTCTCCTCACAATGCACCACACACTTGTCATCAAAATGCTCCGTGACCTTTGTCATCACAAAGCTCCATGACCCTTGGCATCACAATGCTCCATGTCATTGTCATCACAATGCTCCATGAACCCTCTCATCACATTGCTCCATGTCCTTGTCATCACAAAGCTCCATGACACTTGTCATCACAATGCTCGATGCCATTCTCATCACAATGCTCCATGACCTTGTCATTACAATCCTCCATCACCCATGTATCACAGTGTACCGTGCCCTTGTCATGACAAACCGCCATGCCCACTCTCATCACAGTAATCCATGAAACATTTCAGATCAATGCTCAATGCCCTTCTCATCACAATGCTCCGTTACCTCTGTCGTAACAATGCTCCATGACACCTGCCATCATAATATTCCATGGCCTTGTCATCACAAGGCTCCATGACCCTTGTCATCACAATGCTCCAAGATCCATGTAATCACAATGCTCCATGCCCTTTTCATCACAAAGCTCCATGACGCATGTCATCAGAATGTTCCATGGTCTTCTCCTCACAATGCTCCATGCCCTTGTCATCACAATGCTCGAAGACTCCAGTAATCACAATGTTCCATTCCCTTTTTCATCAGACTGCTCCATTAGATTTGTCATCACAAGACTCCATGGTCATCTCCTCACAATGCTCCAAGACCTTGTCATCACCATGCTCCATTCCCTTGTCATCACAATGCTCCATGACCCCTGTCACCACAATACTCCATGAATATTTTCAGCCCAATTCTCTATGACCTTCTCATCACAATGCTCCATGACCAATATCATCACAATGCTCCATGACCACTGTCATCACAACACTCCATGACACCTGACAACACAATGATCCGGGACTCTTGTCATCACAATGCTCAAAGACCCTTGTAATCACAATGCTCCATGACCCCTGTCATCACAATACTCCATGAACATTTTCAGCCCAATGTTCCATGACCCTTGTCATCACAATGATCCATGCCCATGTTATCACAATGTTCCATGACCCATGTATTCACAATGCACCATGACGCTTGTCATCACAGTGCTCCATGACACCTGGCATCACAATGCTCCATGCCCTTGTCATTACAATCCTCCATGACCCATGTATCACAGTGTACCGTGCCCTTGTCATCACAATGCGCCAGGCCCACTCTCATCACAATAATCCATGAAATATTTCAGACCAATGCTCAATGCACTTCTCATCACAATGCTCCATTACCTCTGTCATAAGAAGCTCCATGACCCCTGCCATCACAATGTTCCACGGCCTTGTCATCACAAGGCTCCAGGACCCTTGTCAGCACAATGCTCCAAGACACATGTATTCACAATGCTCCATGCCCTTGTCATTCCAAAGCTCCATGACGCATGTCATCACAATGTTCCATGGCCTTCGCCTGACAATGCTCCATGCCCTTGTCATCACAATGCTTCAAGACCCCCGTAATCACAATGCTCCATGCCCCTTTTCAAAAGAATGCTCCATTAGACTTGTCATCACAAGTCTCCATGGTCATCTCATCACAATGCTCCAAGACTTTGTCATCAACATGCTCCATTCCCTTGTCATCACAATGCTCCATGCTTTTGTCAGCAAAATGCTACATGACCTTGTCATTACAATGCTCTATGCACTTGTCATCACAATACTCCATTTCCATGGTCATCACAATCCTCCATGAACTTTGGGATCACATTGCTTCATGCCCTTGTCATCACAATGCTCCATGCTCCTTTAAATCAAAATGATCCATGACCTCTGTCATCACAATGCTCCAAACCCTTGTGATCACAATGTTCCATAACACTTGTCCTCACAACGCTCCATGATGCCTTTCATCACAATAATCCATGCGCTTTTCATCACAATGCTCCATGACCCTTGTCATCACAATTCTCAATACACTTGTCATCACAATGCTCCCTGACACTTGTCGTCAGAATGCTCCTTGAACCCTGTCACGAAAAGGCTCCATGCCTTTTTCATCACAAAGCCCCATGCCCTTTTCATCCCAATGCTCCATGCCATTGTCATCAAAATACTCCACAAGCTTGTCATCAGAATGCTCCATGACCCTTGTCATCACAATTCTCCATGCACTTGTCAGCACAATGCTCCCTGACACTTGTCATCACAATGCTCCAAGCCATTGTCATCACAATGCTCCATTACCTTTGTGATCAGAATCCTCAATGGAAGTTTGCATCACAATGATCCATGTCATTGTCATCACAATGGGCCATTACATATGTCATCACAATGCTCCCTGACACCTCTCTTTACAATACTGCATTACCTGGTCATCACAATGCTCCCTGCCATTCTCATCACAATGCACCACACCCTTGTCATCAAAATGCTCCATGAGCTTTGTCATCACAAAGCTCCATGACCCTTGGCATCACAATGCTCCATGTCATTGTCATCACAATGCTCCATGAGCCCTCTCATCACATTGCTCCATGCCCTTGTCATCACAAAGCTCCATGGCACTTGTCATCACAATGCTCGATGCCCTTCTCATCACAATGCTCCATGCCCTTGTCATTACAATCCTCCATGACCCATGTATCACAGTGTACCGTGCCCTTGTCATCACAATGCGCCAGGCCCACTCTCATCACAATAATCCATGAAATATTTCAGACCAATGCTCAATGCACTTCTCATCACAATGCTCCATTACCTCTGTCATAACATGCTCCATGACCCCTGCCATCACAATGTTCCACGGCCTTGTCATCACAAGGCTCCAGGACCCTTGTCAGCACAATGCTCCAAGACCCATGTAATCACAATGCTCCATGCCCTTGTCATCACAAAGCTCCATGACGCATGTCATCACAATGTTCCATGGCCTTCGCCTCACAATGCTCCATGCCCTTGTCATCACAATGCTTCAAGACCCCCGTAATCACAATGCTCCATGCCCCTTTTCATAAGAATGCTCCATTAGACTAGTCATCACAAGTCTCCATGGTCATCTCATCACAATGCTCCAAGACCTAGTCATCAACATGCTCCATTCCCTTGTCATCACAATGCTCCATGACCCCTGTCATCACAATACTCCATGCACATTTTCAGCCCAATGCTCCATGACCCTTGTCATCACAATGATCCATGCCCTTGTCATCACAAAGCTCCATGCACTTGTCAGCACAATGCTCCCTGATCCTTGTCATCACAATGCTCCAAACCATTGTCACCACAATGCTCCATTACCTTTGTCATCAGAATCCTCCATGACACTTGGCATCACAATGCTCCATGCCATTGTCATCACAATGCTCCATGACCCCTGTCATCACAATGCTCCGTGACTACAGTCATCACAATGCTTCATAACGTTTGTCATCACAACAATCCATGCCCACGTCATCACAAGTCTCTGTGACCTTTGTAACCACAATGCTCCATGAACTTTTCATCACAATGCTCCGTGACCCTTGTCATCACAATGCTCCAGGCCTTTGTCAGAACAATGCTCCATGACCCTTGTCATCAAATTGTGCCATGCGCTTTTCACCACAATGATCCACAACCTTGTCATCGCTATGCTCCATAAACCTTGTAATCACAATGCTCCATGCACTTCTCATCCAAATACTCTCTCACATGAGATATCACAATGTTCCATCACTAGTCATCACAATCCTCCCTCACCCCTGTTATCACAATGTTCCATGACCCCTGTCATCACAATGCTACATCCCCTTATCAGCACAATGTTCCATGACCCCTGACATCACAATGTTCCATAACCCCTGTCATCAAAATGCTCCATGACCCTTTTCATCCCAAAGCTCCATGACCCCTGGCATCACAATGTTCTATAACTCCTGGCATCAAAATGTTCCATTACACTTTTCATCAAATTGCTGCATGACCCTGTCATCAAAATGATCCCTGCCCTTCTCCTCACAATGCACCACACACTTGTCATCAAAATGCTCCGTGACCTTTGTCATCACAAAGCTCCATGACCCTTGGCATCACAATGCTCCATGTCATTGTCATCACAATGCTCCATGAACCCTCTCATCACATTGCTCCATGTCCTTGTCATCACAAAGCTCCATGACACTTGTCATCACAATGCTCGATGCCATTCTCATCACAATGCTCCATGACCTTGTCATTACAATCCTCCATCACCCATGTATCACAGTGTACCGTGCCCTTGTCATGACAAACCGCCATGCCCACTCTCATCACAGTAATCCATGAAACATTTCAGATCAATGCTCAATGCCCTTCTCATCACAATGCTCCGTTACCTCTGTCGTAACAATGCTCCATGACACCTGCCATCATAATATTCCATGGCCTTGTCATCACAAGGCTCCATGACCCTTGTCATCACAATGCTCCAAGATCCATGTAATCACAATGCTCCATGCCCTTTTCATCACAAAGCTCCATGACGCATGTCATCAGAATGTTCCATGGTCTTCTCCTCACAATGCTCCATGCCCTTGTCATCACAATGCTCGAAGACTCCAGTAATCACAATGTTCCATTCCCTTTTTCATCAGACTGCTCCATTAGATTTGTCATCACAAGACTCCATGGTCATCTCCTCACAATGCTCCAAGACCTTGTCATCACCATGCTCCATTCCCTTGTCATCACAATGCTCCATGACCCCTGTCACCACAATACTCCATGAATATTTTCAGCCCAATTCTCTATGACCTTCTCATCACAATGCTCCATGACCAATATCATCACAATGCTCCATGACCACTGTCATCACAACACTCCATGACACCTGACAACACAATGATCCGGGACTCTTGTCATCACAATGCTCAAAGACCCCTGTAATCACAATGCTCCATGACCCCTGTCATCACAGTACTCCATGAACATTTTCAGCCCAATGTTCCATGACCCTTGTCATCACAATGATCCATGCCCATGTTATCACAATGTTCCATGACCCATGTATTCACAATGCACCATGACGCTTGTCAGCACAGTGCTCCATGACACCTGGCATCACAATGCTCCATGCCTTTGTCAGCAAAATGCTACATGACCTTGTCATTACAATACTCCATTTCCATTGTCATCACAATCCTCCATGAACTTTGGGATCACATTGCTTCATGCCCTTGTCATCACAATGCTCCATGCTCCTTGAAATCAAAATGATCCATGACCTCTGTCATCACAATGCTCCAAACCCTTGTGATCACAATGTTCCATAACACTTGTCCTCACAACGCTCCATGATGCCTGTCATCACAATAATCCATGCCCTTTTCAACACAATGCTCCATGACCTTTGTCATCACAATTCTCAATACACTTGTCATCACAATGCTCCCTGACACTTGTCGTCAGAATGCTCCTTGAACCCTGTCACGAAAAGGCTCCATGCCTTTTTCATCACAAAGCCCCATGTCCTTTTCATCCCAATGCTCCATGACATTGTCATCCAAATACTCCACAAGCTTGTCATCAGAATGCTCCATGACCCTTGTCATCACAATTCTCCATGCACTTGTCAGCACAATGCTCCCTGACACTTGTCATCACAATGCTCCAAGCCATTGTCATCACAATGCTCCATTACCTTTGTGATCAGAATCCTCAATGGAAGTTTGCATCACAATGCTCCATGCCATTGTCATCACAATGAGCCATTACTATGTCATCACAATGCTCCCTGACACCTCTCTTTACAATACTGCATTACCTGGTCATCACAATGCTCCCTGCCGTTCTCATCACAATGCACCAAACACTTGTCATCAAAATGCTCCATGACCTTTGTCATCACAAAGCTCCATGACCCTTGGCATCACAATGCTCCATGTCATTGTCATCACAATGCTCCATGAACCCTCTCATCACATTGCTCCATGTCCTTGTCATCACAAAGCTCCATGGCACTTGTCATCACAATGCTCGATGCCCTTCTCATCACAATGCTCCATGCCCTTGTCATTACAATCCTCCATGACCCATGTATCACAGTGTACCGTGCCCTTGTCATCACAATGCACCATGCCCACTCTCACTACAATAATCCATGAAATATTTCAGACCAATGCTCAATGCACTTCTCATCACAATGCTCCATTACCTCTGTCATAACAAGCTCCATGACCCCTGCCATCACAATGTTCCACGGCCTTGTCATCACAAGGCTCCAGGACCCTTGTCAGCACAATGCTCCAAGACCCATATAATCACAATGCTCCATGCCCTTGTCATCACAAAGCTCCATGACGCATGTCATCACAATGTTCCATGGCCTTCGCCTCACAATGCTCCATGACCTTGTCATCACAATGCTTCAAGACCCCCGTAATCACAATGCTCCATGCCCCTTTTCAAAAGAATGCTCCATTAGACTTGTCATCACAAGTCTCCATGGTCATCTCATCACAATGCTCCAAGACCTTGTCATCAACATGCTCCATTCCCTTGTCATCACAATGCTCCATGACCCCTGTCATCACAATACTCCATGCACATTTTTACCCCAATGCTCCATGACCCTTGTCATCACAATGATCCATGCACTTGTCATCACAATGCTCCATGCACTTGTCAGCACAATGCTCCCTGATCCTTGTCATCACAATGCTCCAAACCATTTTCACCACAATGCTCCATTACCATTGTCATCAGAATCCTCCATGACACTTGGCATCACAATGCTCCATGCCATTGTCATCACAATGCTCCATGACCCCTGTCATCACAATGCTCCGTGACTACAGTCATCACAATGCTTCATAACGTTTGTCATCACAACAATCCATGCCCACGTCATCACAAGGCTCTGTGACTTTTGTAACCACAATGCTCCATGAACTTTTCATCACAATGCTCCGTGACCCTTGTCATCACAATGCTCCATGCCTTTGTCAGAACAATGCTCCATGACCCTTGTCATCAAATTGTGCTATGCGCTTTTCACCACAATGATCCACAACCTTGTCATCGCTATGCTCCATAAACCTTGTAATCACAATGCTCCATGCACTTCTCATCCAAATACTCTCTCACATGAGATCTCACAATGTTCCATCACTAGTCATCACAATCCTCCCTCACCCCTGTTATCACAATGTTCCATGACCCCTGTCATCACAATGCTACATCCCCTTATCAGCACAATGTTCCATGACCCCTGACATCACAATGTTCCATAACACCTGTCATCAAAATGCTCCATGACCCTTTTCATCCCAAAGCTCCATGACCCCTGGCATCACAATGTTCTATAACCCCTGGCATCAAAATGTTCCATTACACTTTTCATCAAATTGCTGCATGACCCTGTCATCAAAATGCTCCCTGCCCTTCTCCTCACAATGCACCACACATTTGTCATCAAAATGCTCCATGACCTTTGTCATCACAAAGCTCCATGACCCTTGGCATCACAATGCTCCATGTCTTTGTCATCACAATGCTCCATGAACCCGCTCATCACATTGCTCCATGTCCTTGTCATCACAAAGCTCCATGACACTTGTCATCACAATGCTCGATGCCATTCTCATCACAATGCTCCATGACCTTGTCATTACAATCCTCCATGACCCATGTATCACAGTGTACCGTGCCCTTGTCATGACAAACCGCCATGCCCACTCTCATCACAGTAATCCATGAAACATTTCAGATCAATGCTCAATGCCCTTCTCATCACAATGCTCCGTTACCTCTGTCGTAACAATGCTCCATGACACCTGCCATCATAATATTCCACGGCCTTGTCATCACAAGGCTCCATGACCCTTGTCATCACAATGCTCCAAGATCCATGTAATCACAATGCTCCATGCCCTTGTCATCACAAAGCTCCATGACGCATGTCATCAGAATGTTCCATGGTCTTCTCCTCACAATGCTCCATGCCCTTGTCATCACAATGCTCGAAGACTCCAGTAATCACAATGTTCCATTCCCTTTTTCATCAGAATGCTCCATTAGACTTGTCATCACAAGTCTCCATGGTCATCTCCTCACAATGCTCCAAGACCTTGTCATCACCATGCTCCATTCCCTTGTCATCACAATGCTCCATGACCCCTGTCACCACAATACTCCATGAACATTTTCAGCCCAATTCTCTATGACCTTCTCATCACAATGCTCCATGACCACTGTCATCACAACACTCCATGACACCTGACAACACAATGATCCGGGACACTTGTCATCACAATGCTCCAAGACCCCTGTAATCACAATGCTCCATGACCCCTCTCATCACAATACTCCATGAACATTTTCAGCCCAATGCTCCATGACCATTGTCATCACAATGATCCATGCCCTTGTCATCCCAATGTTCCATGACACTTGTTTTCACAAGGCTCTGTGACGCTTGTCACCACAGTGCTCCATGACACCTGTCATCACAATGCTCCATTCCTTTGTCAGCAAAATGCTAAATGGCCTTGTCATTACAATGCGCTAGGCGCTTGTCATCACAATACTCCATTACTGTTGTCATCAGAATTTCCCATGAACCTTGGGATCACATTGCTTCATGCCCTTGTCATCACAATGCTCCATGCTCCTTGAAATCAAAATGATCCATGACCTCTCTCATCACAATGCTCAAAACCCTTGTGATCACAATGTTCCATAACACTTGTCCTCACAACGCTCCATGATGCCTGTCATCACAATACTCCATGCCCTTTTAATCACAATGTTCCATGACCTTTGTCATCACAATTCTCAATACACTTGTGATCACAATGCTCCCTGACACTTGTCGTCAGCATGCTCCTTGAAACCTGTCACCAAAAGGCTACACACCTTTTTCATCTCAAAGCCCCATGCCGTTTTCATCCCAATGCTCCATGCCATTGTCATCTAAATATTCCACAAGCTTGTCATCAGAAAGCTCCATGACCCTTGTCATCACAATGCTCCATGCACTTGTCAGAACAATGCTCCCTGACCCTTGTCATCACAATGCTCCAAGCCATTGTCATTCACAATGCTCCATTACCTTTGTCATCAGAATCCTCCATGACACTTGGCATCACAAAGCTCCATGACATTGTCATCACAATGGGCCATTACATATGTCATCACAATGCTCCCTGACACCTATCTTCACAATACTACATGACCTTTGTCATCACAAAGCTCCATGACCCTTGGCATCACAATGCTCCATGTCATTGTCATCACAATGCTCCATGAACCCTCTCATTACATTGCTCCATGCCCTTGTCATCACAAAGCTCCATGGCACTTGTCATCACAATGCTCGATGCCCTTCTTATCACAATGCTCCATGCCCTTGTCATTACAATCCTCCATGACCCATGTATCACAGTGTACTGTGCCCTTGTCATCACAATGCGCCATGCCCACTCTCATCACAATAATCCATGAAATATTCCAGACCAATGCTCAATGCACTTCTCATCACAATGCTCCATTAACTCTGCATAACAAGCTCCATGACCCCTGCCATCACAATGTTCCACGGCCTTGTCATCACAAGGCTCCAACACCCTTGTCAGCACAATGCTCCAAGACCCATGTAATCACAATGCTCCATGCCCTTGTCATCACAAAGCTCCATGACGCATGCCATCACAATGTTCCATGGCTTTGGCCTCACAATGCTCCATGCCCTTGTCATCACAATGCTTCAAAACCCCCGTAATCACAATGCTCCATGCCCCTTTTCATAAGAATGCTCCATTAGACTTGTCATCACAAGTCTCCATGGTCATCTCATCACAATGCTCCAAGACCTTGTCATCAACATGCTCCATTCCCTTGTGATCACAATGCTCCATGACCCCTTTCATCACAATACTCCATGCACATTTTTAGCCCAATGCTCCATGACCCTTGTCATCACAATGATCCATGCCCTTGTCATCACAATGCTCCATGCACTTGTCAGCACAATGCTCCAAACCATTGTCACCACAATGCTCCATTACATTTGTCATCAGAATCCTCCATGACAATTGGCATCACAATGCTCCATGCCATTGTCATCACAATGCTCCATGACCCCTGTCATCACAATGCTCCGTGACTACAGTCATCACAATGCTTCATAACTTTTGTCATCACAACAATCCATGCCCGCGTCATCACAAGGCTCTGTGACATTTGTAACCACAATGCTCCGTGACCCTTGTCATCACAATGCTCCATGCCTTTGTCAGAACAATGCTCCATGACCCTTGTCATCAAATTGTGCCATGCGCTTTTCACCACAATGATCCACAACCTTGTCATCGCTATGCTCCATAAACCTTGTAATCACAATGCTCCATGCACTTCTCATCCAAATACTCTCTCACATGAGATATCACAATGTTCCATCACTAGTCATCACAATCCTCCCTCACCCCTGTTATCACAATGTTCCATGACCCCTGTCATCACAATGCTACATCCCCTTATCAGCACAATGTTCCATGACCCCTGACATCACAATGTTCCATAACCCCTGTCATCAAAATGCTCCATGACCCTTTTCATCCCAAAGCTCCATGACCCCTGGCATCACAATGTTCTATAACCCCTGGCATCAAAATGTTCCATTACACTTTTCATCAAATTGCTGCATGACACTGTCATCAAAATGCTCCCTGCCCTTCTCATCACAATGCACCACACTTGTCATCAAAATGCTCCATGATCTTTGTCATCACAAAGCTCCATGACCCTTGACATCACAATGCTCCATTCCCTTGTCATCACAATGCTCCATGAACCCTGTCATCACAATACTCCATGAACATTTTCAGCCCAATTCTCTATGACCTTCTCATCACAATGCTCCATGACCAATATCATCACAATGCTCCATGACCACTGTCATCACAACACTCCATGACACCTGACAACACAATGATCCGGGACTCTTGTCATCACAATGCTCCAAGACCCCTGTAATCACAGTGCTCCATGACCACTGTCATCACAATACTCCATGAACATTTTCAGCCCAAAGCTCCATGACCCTTGTCATCACAATGATCCATGCCCATGTTATCCCAATGTTCCATGACCCATGTATTCACAATGCTCCATGACGCTTGTCATCACAGAGCTCCATGACACCTGTCATCACAATGCTCCATGCCTTTGTCAGCAAAATGCTACATGACCTTTTCATTACAATGCTCTATGAACTTGTCATCACAATACTCCATTTCCATTGTCATCACAATCCTCCATGAACTTTGGGATCACATTGCTTCATGCCCTTGTCATCACAATGCTCCATGCTCCTTGAAATCAAAATGATCCATGACCTCTGTCATCACAATGCTCCAAACCCTTGTGATCACAATGTTCCATAACACTTGTCCTCACAACGCTCCATGATGCCTGTCATCACAATAATCCATGCCCTTTTCATCACAATGCTCCATGACCTTTGTCATCACAATTCTCAATACACTTGTCATCACAATGCTCCCTGACACTTGTCGTCAGAATGCTCCTTGAACCCTGTCACGAAAAGGCTCCATGCCTTTTTCATCACAAAGCCCCATGCCCTTTTCATCCCAATGCTCCATGCCAATGTCATCAAAATACTCCACAAGCTTGTCATCAGAATGCTCCATGACCCTTGTCATCACAATTCTCCATGCACTTGTCAGCACAATGCTCCCTGACACTTGTCATCACAATGCTCCAAGCCATTGTCATCACAATGCTCCTTTACCTTTGTGATCAGAATCCTCAATGGAAGTTTGCATCACAATGCTCCATGCCATTGTCATCACAATGGGCCATTACATATGTCATCACAATGTTCCCTGACACCTCTCTTTACAATACTGCATTACCTAGTCATCACAATGCTCCCTGCCTTTCTCATCACAATGCACCACACACTTGTCATCAAAATGCTCCATGACCTTTGTCATCACAAAGCTCCATGACCCTTGGCATCACAATGCTCCATGTCATTGTCATCACAATGCTCCATGAACCCTCTCATCACATTGCTCCGTGCCCTTGTCATCACAAAGCTCCATGGCACTTGTCATCACAATGCTCGATGCCCTTGTCATTACAATCCTCCATGACCAATGTATCACAGTGTACCGTGCCCTTGTCATCACAATGCGCCATGCCCATTCTCATCACAATAATCCATGAAATATTTCATACCAATGCTCAATGCACTTCTCATCAAAATGCTCCATTACCTCTGTCATAACAAGCTCCATGACCCCTGCCATCACAATGTTCCACGGCCTTGTCATCACAAGGCTCCAGGACCCTTGTCAGCACAATGCTCCAAGACCCATGTAATCACAATGCTCCATGCCCTTGTCATCACAAAGCTCCATGACGCATGTCATCACAATGTTCCATGGCCTTCGCCTCACAATGCTCCATGCCCTTGTCATCACAATGCTTCAAGACCCCCGTAATCACAATGCTCCATGCCCCTTTTCATAAGAATGCTCCATTAGACTTGTCATCACAAGTCTCCATGGTCATCTCATCACAATGCTCCAAGACCTTGTCATCAACATGCTCCATTCCCTTGTCATCACAATGCTCCATGACCCCTGTCATCACAATACTCCATGCACATTTTTACCCCAATGCTCCATGACCCTTGTCATCACAATGATCCATGCCCTTGTCATCACAATGCTCCATGCACTTGTCAGCACAATGCTCCCTGATCCTTGTCATCACAATGCTCCAAACCATTGTCACCACAATGCTCCATTACCTTTGTCATCAGAATCCTCCATGACATTTGGAATCACAATGCTCCATGCCATTGTCATCACAATGCTCCATGACCCCTGTCATCACAATGCTCCGTGACTACAGTCATCACAATGCTTCATAACGTTTGTCATCACAACAATCCATGCCCGCGTCATCACAAGGCTCTGTGACCTTTGTAACCACAATGCTCCGTGACCCTTGTCATCACAATGCTCCATGCCTTTGTCAGAACAATGCTCCATGACCCTTGTCATCAAATTGTGCCATGCGCTTTTCACCACAATGATCCACAACCTTGTCATCGCTATGCTCCATAAAACTTGTAATCACAATGCTCCATGCACTTCTCATCCAAATACTCTCTCACATGAGATATCACAATGTTCCTTCACTAGTCATCACAATCCTCCCTCACCCCTGTTATCACAATGTTCCATGACCCCTGTCATCACAATGCTACATCCCCTTATCAGCACAATGTTCCATGACCCCTGACATCACAATGTTCCATAACCCCTGTCATCAAAATGCTCCATGACCCTTTTCATCCCAAAGCTCCATGACCGCTGGCATCACAATGTTCTATAACCCCTGGCATCAAAATGTTCCATTACACTTTTCATCAAATTGCTGCATGACCCTGTCATCAAAATGCTCCCTGCCCTTCTCATCACAATGCAACACACACTTGTCATCAAAATGCTCCATGACCTTTGTCATCACAAAGCTCCATGACCCTTGGCATCACAATGCTCCATGTCATTGTCATCACAATGCTCCATGAACCCTCTCATCACATTGCTCCATGTCCTTCTCATCACAAAGCTCCATGACACTTGTCATCACAATGCTTGATGCCATTCTCATCACAATGCTCCATGACCTTGTCATTACAATCCTCCATGACCCATGTATCACAGTGTACCGTGCCCTTGTCATGACAAACCGCCATGCCCACTCTCATCACAGTAATCCATGAAACATTTCAGATCAATGCTCAATGCCCTTCTCATCACAATGCTCCGTTACCTCTGTCGTAACAATGCTCCATGACACCTGCCATCATAATATTCCACGGCCTTGTCATCACAAGGCTCCATGACCCTTGTCATCACAATGCTCCAAGATCCATGTAATCACAATGCTCCATGCGCTTGTCATCACAAAGCTCCATGACGCATGTCATCAGAATGTTCCATGGTCTTCTCCTCACAATGCTCCATGCCCTTGTCATCACAATGCTCGAAGACTCCAGTAATCACAATGTTCCATTCCCTTTTTCATCAGAATGCTCCATTAGATTTGTCATCACAAGTCTCCATGGTCATCTCCTCACAATGCTCCAAGACCTTGTCATCACCATGCTCCAATCCCTTGTCATCACAATGCTCCATAACCCCTGTCACCACAATACTCCATGAATATTTTCAGCCCAATTCCCTATGACCTTCTCATCACAATGCTCCATGACCAATATCATCACAATGCTCCATGACGACTGTCATCAAAACACTCCATGACACCTGACAACACAATGATCCGGGACTCTTGTCATCACAATGCTCCAAGACCCCGGAAATCACAATGCTCCATGACCCCTGTCATCACAATACTCCATGAACATTTTCAGCCCAATGCTCCATGACCCTTGTCATCACAATGATCCATGCCCATGTTATCCAAATGTTCCATGACCCATGTATTCACAATGCACCATGACGCTGGTCATCACAGTGCTCCATGACACCTGTCATCACAATGCTCCATGCCTTTGTCAGCAAAATGCTACATGACCTTGTCATTACAATGCTCTATGCACTTGTCATCACAATACTCCATTTCCATTGTCATCACAATCCTCCATGAACTTTGGGATCACATTGCTTCATGCCCTTGTCATCACAATGCTCCATGCTCCTTGAAATCAAAATGATCCATGACCTCTGTCATCACAATGCTCCAAACCCTTGTGATCACAATGTTCCATAACACTTGTCCTCACAACGCTCCATGATGCCTGTCATCACAATAATCCATGCCCCTTTAATCACAATGCTCCATGACCTTTGTCATCACAATTCTCAATACACTTGTCATCACAATGCTCCCTGACACTTGTCGTCAGAATGCTCCTTGAACCCTGTCACGAAAAGGCTACATGCCTTTTTCATCACAAAGCCCCATGCCCTTTTCATCCCAATGCTCCATGCCATTGTCATTCAAATACTCCACAAGCTTGTCATCAGAATGCTCCATGACCCTTGTCATCACAATTCTCCATGCACTTGTCATCACAATGCTCCAAGCCATTGTCATCACAATGCTCCATTACCTTTGTGATCAGAATCCTCAATGGAAGTTTGCATCACAGTGCTCCACGCCATTGTCATCACAATGGGCCATTACATATGTCATCACAATGCTCCCTGACACCTCTCTTTACAATACTGCATTACCTGGTCATCACAATGCTCCCTGCCGTTCTCATCACAATGCACCACACCCTTGTCATCAAACTGCTCCATGACCTTTGTCATCACAAATCTCCATGGCCCTTGGCATCACAGTGCTCCATGTCATTGTCATCACAATGCTCCATGAACCCTCTCATCGCATTGCTCCATGCCCTTGTCATCACAAAGCTCCATGGCACTTGTCATCACAATGCTCGATGCCCTTCTCATCACAATGCTCCATGCCCTTGTCATTACAATCCTCCATGACCCATGTATCACAGTGTACCGTGCCCTTGTCATCACAATGCGCCATGCCCACTCTCATCACAATAATCCATGAAATATTTCAGACCAATGCTCAATGCACTTCTCATCACAATGCTCCATTACCTCTGTCATAACAAGCTCCATGACCCCTGCCATCACAATGTTCCACGGCCTTGTCATCACAAGGCTCTAGGACCCTTGTCAGCACAATGCTCCAAGACCCATGTAATCACAATGCTCCATGCCCTTGTCATCACAAAGCTCCATGACGCATGTCATCACAATGTTCCATGGCCTTCGCCTCACAATGCTCCATGCCCTTGTCATCACAATGCTTCAAGACCCCCGTAATCACAATGCTCCATGCCCCTTTTCATAAGAATGCTCCATTAGACTTGTCATCACAAGTCTCCATGGTCATCTCCTCACAATGCTCCAAGACCTTGTCATCACCATGCTCCATTCCCTTGTCATCACAATGCTCCAAGACCCCTGTCATCACAATACTCCATGAACATTTTCAGCCCAATGCTTCATGACCCTTGTCATCAAAATGATCCATGCCCATGTTATCCCAATGTTCCATGACCCATGTATTCACAATGCTCCATGACGCTTGTCATCACAGTGCTCCATGACACCTGTCATCACAATGCTCCATGCCTTTGTCAGCAAAATGCTACATGACCTTGTCATTACAATGCTCTATGCACTTGTCATCACAATACTCCATTTCCATTGTCATCACAATCCTCCATGAACTTTGGGATCACATTGCTTCATGCCCTTGTCATCACAATGCTCCATGCTCCTTGAAATCAAAATGATCCATGACCTCTGTCATCACAATGCTCCAAACCCTTGTGATCACAATGTTCCATAACACTTGTCCTCACAACGCTCCATGATGCCTGTCATCACAATAATCCATGCCCTTTTCATCACAATGCTCCATGACCTTTGTCATCACAATTCTCAATACACTTGTCATCACAATGCTCCCTGACACTTGTCGTCAGAATGCTCCTTGAACCCTGTCACGAAAAGGCTCCATGCCTTTTTCATCACAAAGCCCCATGCCCTTTTCATCCCAATGCTCCATGCCATTGTCATCAAAATACTCCACAAGCTTGTCATCAGAATGCTCCATGACCCTTGTCATCACAATTCTCCATGCACTTGTCAGCACAATGCTCCCTGACACTTGTCATCACAATGCTCCAAGCCATTGTCATCACAATGCTCCATTACCTTTGTGATCAGAATCCTCAATGGAAGTTTGCATCACAATGCTCCATGCCATTGTCATCACAATGGGCCATTACATATGTCATCACAATGCTCCCTGACACCTCCCTTTACAATACTGCATTACCTGGTCATCACAATGCTCCCTGCCGTTCTCATCACAATGCAACACACACTTGTCATCAAAATACTCCATGACCTTTGTCATCACAAAGCTCCATGACCCTTGGCATCACAATGCTCCATGTCATTGTCATCACAATGATCCATGAACCCTCTCATCACATTGCTCCGTGCCCTTGTCATCACAAAGCTCCATGGCACTTGTCATCACAATGCTCGATGCCCTTCTCATCACAATGCTCCATGCCCTTGTCATTACAATCCTCCATGACCCATGTATCACAGTGTACCGTGCCCTTGTCATCACAATGCGCCATGCCCACTCTCATCACAATAATCCATGAAATATTTCAGACCAATGCTCAATGCACTTCTCATCACAATGCTCCATTACCTCTGTCATAACAAGCTCCATGACCCCTGCCATCACAATGTTCCACGGCCTTGTCATCACAAGGCTCCAGGACCCTTGTCAGCACAATGCTCCAAGACCCAAGTAATCACAATGCTCCATGCCCTTGTCATCACAAAGCTCCATGATGCATGTCATCAGAATGTTCCATGGCCTTCGCCTCACAATGCTCCATGCCCTTGTCATCACAATGCTTCAAGACCCCCGTAATCACAATGCTCCATGCCCCTTTTCATAAGAATGCTCCATTAGACTTGTCATCACAAGTCTCCATGTTCATCTCCTCACAATGCTCCAAGACCTTGTCATCACCATGCTCCATTCCCTTGTCATGACAATGCTCCATGACCCCTGTCATCACAATACTCCATGAACATTTTCAGCCCAATTCTCTATGACCTTCTCATCACAATGCTCCATGACCAATATCATCACAATGCTCCATGACCACTGTCATCACAACACTCCATGACACCTGACAACACAATGATCCGGGACTCTTGTCATCACTCTGCTCCAAGACCCCTGTAATCACAATGCTCCATGACCCCTGTCATCACAATACTCCATGAACATTTTCAGCCCTATGCTCCATGACCCTTGTCATCACAATGATCCATGCCCATGTTATCCCAATGTTCCATGACCCATGTATTCACAATGCTCCATGACGCTTGTCATCACAGTGCTCCATGACACCTGTCATCACAATGCTCCATGCCTTTGTCAGCAAAATGCTACATGACCTTGTCATTACAATGCTCTATGCACTAGTCATCACAATACTCCATTTCCATTGTCATCACAATCCTCCATTAACTTTGGGATCACATTGCTTCATGCCCTTGTCATCACAAAGCTCCATGCTCCTTGAAATCAAAATGATCCATGACCTCTGTCATCACAATGCTCCAAACACTTGTGATCACAATGTTCCATAACACTTGTCCTCACAACGCTCCATGATGCCTGTCATCACAATAATCCATGCCCTTTTCATCACAATGCTCCATGACCTTTGTCATCACAATTCTCAATACACTTGTCATCACAATGCTCCCTGACACTTGTCGTCAGAATGCTCCTTGAACCCTGTCACGAAAAGGCTCCATGCCTTTTTCATCACAAAGCCCCATGCCCTTTTCATCCCAATGCTCCATGCCATTGTCATCAAAATACTCCACAAGATTGTCATCAGAAAGCTCCATGACCCTTGTCATCACAATGCTCCATGCACTTGTCAGCACAATGCTCCCTGACCCTTGTCATCACAATGCTCCAAGCCATTGTCATTCACAATGCTCCATTACCTTTGTCATCAGAATCCTCCCTGACACTTGGCATCACAATTCTCCATGCCATTGTCATCACAATGGGCCATTACATATGTCATCACAATGCTCCCTGACACCTATTTTCACAATACTGCATGACCTGGTCATCACAATGCTCCATGCCCTTGTCATCATAATGCGCCATTCCAAATGTCATGACAATAATCCATGAAACTTATTAGACCAATGCTCCGTGCGCTTGTCATCACAATGTTCTATGCCCTTGTTATCACAATGATCCCAGACCCCTGTAATCAGAATGCTCCATGCCCCTTTACATCAGTATGCTCCATGAGACTTGTCATCACAAGGCTCCATGGTTTTCTCATCACAATGCTCCAGGACCTTGTCATCACAAAGCTCCATAACACATGTCATCAGAATGCTCCATCGCTTCTCATCATAATGCTCTATGCCCTTGCCATCACAATGCTCCATTACCCCTGTCATAACAATGCTCCATGACCCCTGCCATCACGATGTTCCATGGCCTTGTTATCACAAGGCTCCATGACCCATCTCATCACAATGCTCCAAGACCCCTGTAATCACAATGCTCCATGCCCCTTTTCATCTCAATGATCCATGAACACTGTCATCACAATGCACCATGCCCATCATCATAATGCTTCATGCTATTGTCATCACTATGAAATCAAAATGCTCCATGAACTCTGTCATAAGAATGCTCCAAACCCTTGTGATCACAATATTCCATAACACTTGTCATCACAATGCCCCATGATACTCGTCATCACAATTATCCGTGGTCTTCTCATCACAATGCTCCATGAACTTTGTCATCACAATGCTCAATACCCTCGTCATCAAAATGCTCCCTGACACTTGTTATCTGTATGCTCCTTGAATCCTGTCATGAGAAGGCTCCATGTATTTTTCATCACAATGATCCATGCCCTTTTCATCACAGTGCTCCAAGACCCCTGTAATCACAATGTTCCATGCCCTTTTCATCACAAACCTAAATGACGCATGTCATTAGAATGCTCCTTGGCCTTCTCCTCACAAATCTCCATTCCCTTGTCAGCACAGTCTTCCAAGACCCCTATAATCTCAGTGGTACATGCCCCTTTTCATCAGTATGCTCCATGAGATTTGTCATCACAAGGCTCCATGGTTTTCTTATCACAATGCTCAAGAACATTGTCATCACAATGCTTCACGACCTTGTCATGAAAATTCTCAATGGCCCTTGTCATCATAATGCTCCAGTCCCTAGTCATCACAATGCTCCATTATATTTGTCATCAAAATCCTCCATTACATTTGGCATCACAATGCTCCATGCCATTGTCATCGAAATGGACCGTGACATATGTCATCAAAATGCTCCCTGACACCTTTCTTCAAAATACTCCATGTACTATTTATCACAATGCTCTATGCCCCTGTCATCACAATGCTCCATGCCCTTGTCATCACAATGCTCCATGACCCCTGTCATCACAATGCTCCGTGACTCCAGTCATCACAATGCTTCATAGTATTTGTCATCACAATGGTCCATGCCCGCGTCCTCACAAGGCTCTGTGTCCTTTTTAACCACAATGCTCCATGAACTTTTCATCACAATTCTCCGTGACCCTTATCATCACAATGCTCCATGCCTTTGTCAGAAAAATGCTCCATGACCCTTGTCATTACATTGTGCCACCTGCTTTTCATCCCATCGGTCCTCAAATTTGTCATCGCAATGCTCCATAAACCTTGTAATCACAATGCTCCTTGGCTTTCTCATCACAATGCTCCATTACCCCTGTCATAACAATGCTCCATGACCCCTGCCATCACAATGTTCCACGGCCGTGTCATCACAAGGCTCCATGACACTTGACATCACAATGTTCCAAGACCCCTGTAATCACAATGCTCAATGCCCCTTTTCATCAGTATGCTTCATGAGATTTGTCATCACGAGCCTCCATGGTTTCTCATCACAGTGCTCTAGGACCTTATAATCACAATGTTTCACGACTTGTCATGAAAATACTACATGGCCCGTGTCATCATAATGCTCCAATCCCTAGTCATCACAATGCTCCTTTAAATTTGTCATCACAATCCTCCATTACATTTGGCATCACAATGCTCCCTGCCATTGTCATCGCAATGGAACATGACATATGTCATCACAATGCTCCCTGACACCTGTCTTCACAATACTCCATGACCTTCTCATCACCATGATCCATGCCCTTGTCATTACAATGCACCATGTCCACTCTCATCACAATAATCTATGAAGCTTGTCAGACAAATGTACCATGCCCCTGACAACACAATGCTCCATGGCCTTGTCATCACAATACTCCATTACCATTGTCATCACAATCCTCCATGAACCTTGGGATCACATTGCTTCATGCCTTTGTCATCACAATGTGCAAAGACCACTGTAATCACAATGGTCCATGCCCCTTTTCATCAGTATGCTCGATGAGATTTGTCATCACAAGGCTCCATGGTTTCTCATCACAATGCTCCAGGACCTTGTCATCACGTTGCTTCACGACTTGTCATGAAAATTCTCAATGGCCCGTTTCATCATAATGCTCCAAGCCCTAGTCATCACAATGCTCCTTTAAATTTGTCATCACAATCCTCCATTACATTTGGCATCACAATGCTCTATGCCATTGTCATCGCAATGGACCATGACATATGTCATCACAATGCTCCCTGACACCTGTCTTCACAATACTCCATGACCTTCTCATCACCATGATCCATGCCCTTGTCATCACAATGCACCATGTCCACTCTCATGACAATAATCTATGAAACTTGTCAGACCAATGTTCCATGCCCCTGACATCACAATGCTCCATGCCCTTGTCTGCACAATGCTCCATTACCCCTGTCATCACAATGCTCCTTAACTCCAGTCATCACAATGCTTCATTATATTTGTCATCACCATGGTCCATGCCTGCGTCATCAGAAGGCTCTGTGACCTTTGTAACCACAATGCTCCATGAACTTTCCATCACAATGCTCCGTGACTCCTGTCATCACACTGCTCCCGGCCCTTCTCATCACAATGCACAACGCCCTTGTCATCAAAATGCTCCATGATCTTTGTCATCACAAAGATCCATTAACCTTGGCATCACAATGCTCCATGTCATTGTCATCACAGTGCTCCATGAACGCTCTCATCACATTGCTCCATGCCCTTGTCATCACAAAGCTCCATAACACATGTCATCAGAATGCTCCATCGCTTCTCATCATAATGCTCTATGCCCTTGCCATCACAATGCTCCATTACCCCTGTCATAACAATGCTCCATGACCCCTGCCATCACGATGTTCCATGGCCTTGTTATCACAAGGCTCCATGACCCATCTCATCACAATGCTCCAAGACCCCTGTAATCACAATGCTCCATGCCCCTTTTCATCTCAATGATCCATGAACACTGTCATCACAATGCACCATGCCCATCATCATAATGCTTCATGCTATTGTCATCACTATGAAATCAAAATGCTCCATGAACTCTGTCATAAGAATGCTCCAAACCCTTGTGATCACAATATTCCATAAAACTTGTCATCACAATGCCCCATGATACTCGTCATCACAATTATCCGTGGTCTTCTCATCACAATGCTCCATGAACTTTGTCATCACAATGCTCAATACCCTCGTCATCAAAATGCTCCCTGACACTTGTTATCTGTATGCTCCTTGAATCCTGTCATGAGAAGGCTCCATGTATTTTTCATCACAATGATCCATGCCCTTTTCATCACAGTGCTCCAAGACCCCTGTAATCACAATGTTCCATGCCCTTTTCATCACAAACCTAAATGACGCATGTCATTAGAATGCTCCTTGGCCTTCTCCTCACAAATCTCCATTCCCTTGTCAGCACAGTCTTCCAAGACCCCTATAATCTCAGTGGTACATGCCCCTTTTCATCAGTATGCTCCATGAGATTTGTCATCACAAGGCTCCATGGTTTTCTTATCACAATGCTCAAGAACATTGTCATCACAATGCTTCACGACCTTGTCATGAAAATTCTCAATGGCCCTTGTCATCATAATGCTCCAGTCCCTAGTCATCACAATGCTCCATTATATTTGTCATCAAAATCCTCCATTACATTTGGCATCACAATGCTCCATGCCATTGTCATTGAAATGGACCGTGACATATGTCATCAAAATGCTCCCTGACAACTTTCTTCAAAATACTCCATGTACTATTTATCACAATGCTCTATGCCCCTGTCATCACAATGCTCCATGCCCTTGTCATCACAATGCTCCATGACCCCTGTCATCACAATGCTCCGTGACTCCAGTCATCACAATGCTTCATAGTATTTGTCATCACAATGGTCCATGCCCGCGTCCTCACAAGGCTCTGTGTCCTTTTTAACCACAATGCTCCATGAACTTTTCATCACAATTCTCCGTGACCCTTATCATCACAATGCTCCATGCCTTTGTCAGAAAAATGCTCCATGACCCTTGTCATTACATTGTGCCACCTGCTTTTCAACCCATCGGTCCTCAAATTTGTCATCGCAATGCTCCATAAACCTTGTAATCACAATGCTCCTTGGCTTTCTCATCACAATGCTCCATTACCCCTGTCATAACAATGCTCCATGACCCCTGCCATCACAATGTTCCACGGCCGTGTCATCACAAGGCTCCATGACACTTGACATCACAATGTTCCAAGACCCCTGTAATCACAATGCTCAATGCCCCTTTTCATCAGTATGCTTCATGAGATTTGTCATAACAAGCCTCCATGGTTTCTCATCACAGTGCTCTAGGACCTTATAATCACAATGTTTCACGACTTGTCATGAAAATACTCAATGGCCCGTGTCATCATAATGCTCCAATCCCTAGTCATCACAATGCTCCTTTAAATTTGTCATCACAATCCTCCATTACATTTGGCATCACAATGCTCCCTGCCATTGTCATCGCAATGGAACATGACATATGTCATCACAATGCTCCCTGACACCTGTCTTAAAAATACTCCATGCCCTTGACATCACAATGCTCCATGCCCTTGTCATCACAATGCACCATGTCCACTATCATCACAATAATCTATGAAACTTGTCAGACCAATTCTCCATGCCCCTGTCATCACAATGCTCCATGCCCTTGTCATCACAATGCTCCATGACACCTTTCATCACAATGCTCCGTGACTCCAATGCTCCATGACACCTTTCATCACAATGCTCCGTGACTCCAATCATCACAATGCTTCATGACCTTTGTCATCACAATTGTCCATGCCCTCGTCATCAACAGTCTCTGTGACCATTTTAACCACAATGCTCAATGAACTTTTCATCACAATTCTCTGTGAAACTTGTCATCACAATGCTCAATGTCTTTGTCAAAACAATGCTCCATGACCATTGTCATCACAATGTGCCACGCGCATTTCATCACAACGTTCCAAACCTTGTCATTGCAATGCTCCATAAACCTTGTAATCACAATGGTCCATGCACTTCTCATCAAAATGCTCTCTCACCAGAGATATCACAATGTTCCATCACTAGTCATCACAATACACCCTCATCCTTGTAATCACAATGTTCCATGACACTCTCATCACAATGCTACATCCCCTTATCATCACAATGTTCCATGACCCCTGCCATCACAATGTTCCATAAGCCCTGTCATCAAAATGCTCCATGACACTTTCCATCCCAAAGCTCCAAGACCCCTGCCATCACAATGTTTTATAACCCCTGCCATCAAAATGTTCCATTACACATTTTATCAAATTGCTGCATGACCCGGTCATCAAAATGCTCCCTACCCTTCTCATCAAAATGCACCATGCACTTGTCATTAAAATGCTCCATTACTTTTGTCATCACAATGTTCCAAGACCCTTTGCATCACAATTCTCCATGTCATTGTCATCACAATGCTCCATGAACCCTCTCATCACATTGCACCTTGCCCTTGTCATCACAAAGCTCCATGACACTTGTCATCACAATGCTCCCTACCCTTGTCATTACAGTCCTGCATGACCCATGTATCACAGTGTTCCGTGCCCTTGTCATCACAATGCTCCATGCCCACTCTCATCACAATAATCCATGAAACATTTCAAACATAAGTTCCATACCCTTCTCATCACAATGCTCCTTTACCCCTGTCATAACAATGCACCATGACCCCTACCATCACTATGTTCCACGGCCTAGTCATCACAAGGTTCCATGATACTTCTCATCACAATGCTCAAGACCCCGGAAATCACAATGCTCCATGCCCTTGTCATCACAAAGCTCCATGACGTATGTCATCAGAATGTTCCATGGGCTTCTCATCAAAATGTTCCATGCCCTTGTCATCACAATGCTTCAAGACCCTTGTAATCACAATGCTCCATGCCCCTTTTCATCTCAATGCTCCATGAACCCTGTCATCACAATGCACCATGCCCATCATCATAATGCTTCAGGCTATTGTCAGCACAATGAAATCAAAATTATCCATGACCTCTATCATCACAATGCTCCATGACCCCTGTCATCACAATACTCCATGAACGTTTTCAGCCCCATGCTCCATGACACTTGTTATCACAGTGATCCATGCCCTTGTCATCACAATGCTCCATGACCCCTGTATTCACAATGCTCCATGACGCTTCTCATCACAGTGCTCCATGTCACCTGTCATCACAATGCTCCATGCTTTTGTCAGCAAAATACTACATGACCTTGTCATTACAATGCTCTATGCGCTTGTCATCACAGTACTCCATTACCATTGTCATCAAAATCCTCCATGAACATTGGGATCTCTTTGCTTCATTCCCTTTGTCATCACAATCCTCCATGCTCCTTGAAATCAAAATGATTCATGACCTCTGTCATCACAGTGCTCCAAAACCTTGTGATCACAATGTTCCATAACACTTGTCATCACAACGCTCCATGATGCCTTTTTCATCACTATTCTTTATGCCGTTTTCATCACAATGCTCCATGCCATTGTCATCAAAATACTCCACAAGCTTTTCATCAGAATGCTCCATGACGCTTGTCATCACAATTCTCCATGCACTTGTCAGCACAATGCTCCCTGACTCTTGTCATCACAATGCTCCATGTGCTTGTCAGGACAATGCTCCATGACACATGTCATCACAATGCACCATACGCTTGTCATCACAGTGCTCCACAATCTCGTCATCATAATTCTCCATAAAACTTCTCATCACAGTGCTCCATGCACTTCTCATCAAAATGATCTCTCACCCCTGATATTACAAAGTTACATCACTATTCGTCACTATACACCCTCACCCCTGTCATCACAATGTTCCATGACTCCTGTCATCACAATGCTACTTGCACTTATCATCACAATGTTCGATGACCTCTGACATCACATTATTCCAATACCCCTGTCATCAAAATGCTCCATGACCCTTTTCATCAAAATGCTCTATGACTCCTGACATCACAATGTTCCATAACACATGTCATCAAAATGTTCCATGACACTTTTCATCAAATTGCTCAATGACCCTGTCATCACACTGCTCCCGGCCCTTCTCATCACAATGCACAACGCCCTTGTCATCAAAATGCTCCATGATCTTTGTCATCACAAAGATCCATTAACCTTGGCATCACAATGCTCCATGTCATTGTCATCACAGTGCTCCATGAACGCTCTCATCACATTGCTCCATGCCCTTGTCATCACAAAGCTCCATAACACATGTCATCAGAATGCTCCATCGCTTCTCATCATAATGCTCTATGCCCTTGCCATCACAATGCTCCATTACCCCTGTCATAACAATGCTCCATGACCCCTGCCATCACGATGTTCCATGGCCTTGTTATCACAAGGCTCCATGACCCATCTCATCACAATGCTCCCAGACCCCTGTAATCACAATGCTCCATGCCACTTTTCATCTCAATGATCCATGAACCCTGTCATCACAATGCACCATGCCCATCATCATAATGCTTCATGCTATTGTCATCACTATGAAATCAAAATGCTCCATGAACTCTGTCATAAGAATGCTCCAAACCCTTGTGATCACAATATTCCATAACACTTGTCATCACAATGCCCCATGATACTCGTCATCACAATTATCCGTGGTCTTCTCATCACAATGCTCCATGAACTTTGTCATCACAATGCTCAATACCCTCGTCATCAAAATGCTCACTGACACTTGTTATCTGTATGCTCCTTGAATCCTGTCATGAGAAGGCTCCATGTATTTTTCATCACAATGATCCATGCCCTTTTCATCACAGTGCTCCAAGACCCCTGTAATCACAATGTTCCATGCCCTTTTCATCACAAAGCTAAATGACGCATGTCATTAGAATGCTCCTTGGCCTTCTCCTCACAAATCTCCATTCCCTTGTCAGCACAGTCTTCCAAGTTCCCTATAATCTCAGTGGTACATGCCCCTTTTCATCAGTATGCTCCATGAGATTTGTCATCACAAGGCTCCATGGTTTTCTTATCAAATGCTCAAGAACATTGTCATCACAATGCTTCACGACCTTGTCATGAAAATTCTCAATGGCCCTTGTCATCATAATGCTCCAGTCCCTAGTCATCACAATGCTCCATTATATTTGTCATCAAAATCCTCCATTACATTTGGCATCACAATGCTCCATGCCATTGTCATCGAAATGGACCGTGACATATGTCATCAAAATGCTCCCTGACACCTTTCTTCAAAATACTCCATGTACTATTTATCACAATGCTCTATGCCCCTGTCATCACAATGCTCCATGCCCTTGTCATCACAATGCTCCATGACCCCTGTCATCACAATGCTCCGTGACTCCAGTCATCACAATGCTTCATAGTATTTGTCATCACAATGGTCCATGCCCGCGTCCTCACAAGGCTCTGTGTCCTTTTTAACCACAATGCTCCATGAACTTTTCATCACAATTCTCCGTGACCCTTATCATCACAATGCTCCATGCCTTTGTCAGAAAAATGCTCCATGACCCTTGTCATTACATTGTGCCACCTGCTTTTCATCCCATCGGTCCTCAAATTTGTCATCGCAATGCTCCATAAACATTGTAATCACAATGCTCCTTGGCTTTCTCATCACAATGCTCCATTACCCCTGTCATAACAATGCTCCATGACCCCTGCCATCACAATGTTCCACGGCCGTGTCATCACAAGGCTCCATGACACTTGACATCACAATGTTCCAAGACCCCTGTAATCACAATGCTCAATGCCCCTTTTCATCAGTATGCTTCTTGAGATTTGTCATCACGAGCCTCCATGGTTTCTCATCACAGTGCTCTAGGACCTTATAATCACAATGTTTCACGACTTGTCATGAAAATACTACATGGCCCGTGTCATCATAATGCTCCAATCCCTAGTCATCACAATGCTCCTTTAAATTTGTCATCACAATCCTCCATTACATTTGGCATCACAATGCTCCCTGCCATTGTCATCGCAATGGAACATGACATATGTCATCACAATGCTCCCTGACACCTGTCTTCACAATACTCCATGACCTTCTCATCACCATGATCCATGCCCTTGTCATCACAATGCACCATGTCCACTCTCATCACAATAATCTATGAAGCTTGTCAGACAAATGTACCATGCCCCTGACAACACAATGCTCCATGGCCTTGTCATCACAATACTCCATTACCATTGTCATCACAATCCTCCATGAACCTTGGGATCACATTGCTTCATGCCTTTGTCATCACAATGTGCAAAGACCACTGTAATCACAATTGTCCATGCCCCTTTTCATCAGTATGCTCGATGAGATTTGTCATCACAAGGCTCCATGGTTTCTCATCACAATGCTCCAGGACCTTGTCATCACGTTGCTTCACGACTTGTCATGAAAATTCTCAATGGCCCGTTTCATCATAATGCTCCAAGCCCTAGTCATCACAATGCTCCTTTAAATTTGTCATCACAATCCTCCATTACATTTGGCATCACAATGCTCTATGCCATTGTCATCGCAATGGACCATGACATATGTCATCACAATGCTCCCTGACACCTGTCTTCACAATACTCCATGACCTTCTCATCACCATGATCCATGCCCTTGTCATCACAATGCACCATGTCCACTCTCATGACAATAATCTATGAAACTTGTCAGACCAATGTTCCATGCCCCTGACATCACAATGCTCCATGCCCTTGTCTGCACAATGCTCCATTACCCCTGTCATCACAATGCTCCTTAACTCCAGTCATCACAATGCTTCATTATATTTGTCATCACCATGGTCCATGCCTGCGTCATCAGAAGGCTCTGTGACCTTTGTAACCACAATGCTCCATGAACTTTCCATCACAATGCTCCGTGACTCCTGTCATCACACTGCTCCATGCCTTTGTCAGAAAAATGCTCCATGACACTTGTCATCTCAATGTGCCACGCGCTTTTCATAACAACGGTCCAAAAATTTGTCATGGCAATGTTCCATAAACTTTGTAATCACAATGCTCCTTGGCTTTCTCATCACAATGCTGCATTACCCCTGTCATAACAATGCTCCATGACCACTGCCATCACAATGTTCCACGGCCTTGTCATCACAATGCTCCATGACACTTGTCATCACAATGCTCGAAGACCCCTGTAATCACAATGCTCCATGGCCTTGTCATCACAAACCTCCATGACACATATCATCAGAATGTTCCATGGCCTTCTCATCAAAATGCTCCATGCCCTTGTTTTCAAATTGCTTAATGACCGCTGTAATCACAATGCTACATGCCCCTTTTCATCTCAATGCTCCTTGAACCCTGTCATCACAATGCATCATGCCCATAATCATAATGCTTAAGGCAATTGTCATCAAAATGAAATCAAAATGCTACATAACCTCTGTCATCACAATGCTCCACATCGTTGTGATCACAATATTCCATAACACTTATCATCACAACACCCCATGACGCTCATAATCACAATTATCCATGGTCTTCTCATCACTATGCTCCATAACCTTTGTCATCACAATGCTCAATACACTCGTCATCACAATGCTCCCTGACGCTTGTTGTCAGTATGCTCCTTGAACACTGTCATGACAAGGGTCCATGCGTTTTTCATCACAATGATCCATGCCCTTTACATCAAAATGCTCCAAGACACCTATAATCACATTGTTCCATAAAATTCTCATCACAGTGCTCCATGACACATTCATCAGAATGCTCCATGTCCTGCTCTTCAAAATGCTCCATGCCCTTTTCATAACAATGCTCAAAGACACCTGTCATCACAATGCTCCATGCCCCTTTTCATCAGAATACTCCATGAGACTTGTCATCACAAGTCTCCATGGTCTTCTCATCACAGTGCTCCAGGACTTTGTCATCACCATGCTCCATTACCTTGTCATCACAATGTTCCATGACCCCTGTCATCACAGTACTCCATGATCATTTTCAGCCTAATGCACCATGACCTTCTCATCACAATGCTCCATGATCAATATCATCACAATGCTCCAGGACCACTGTCATCACAACACTCCATTACCCCTGACAACACAGTATTCGGGGACTCTTGTCATCACAATGCTCCATGACACCTGTCATCACAATACTCCATGAACATTTTCAGCCCAATGTTCCATGACACTTGTCATCACAATGATCCATGCCCTTGTCATCCCAATGCTCCATGACCCCTGTATTCACAATGCTGTGTGACGCATGTCATCACAGTGGTCCATGACACCTGTCATCACAATGCTCCATGCCTTTGTCAGCAAAATGCTACATGACATTGTCATTACAATGTTCTATGTGCTTGTCATCACAATACTCCATTACCATTGTCTTCAAAATCCTCCATGAACCTTGGGATAACATTGTTTCATGCCCTTGTCATCACAGTGCTCCATGATCCTTGAAATCAAAATGATTCATGACCGGTTTCATCACAATGCTCCAAACACTTGTGATCACAATGTTCCATAACACTTGTCATGACAACGCTCCATGATGCCTGTCATCAAAATACTCCATGCCCTTTTCATCACAATGCTCCATGACCTTTGTCATAACAATTCACAATACACTTGTCATCACAATGCTCCCTGACACTTGTCATCAGAATGCTCCATGAACCCTGTCACAAAAAGGCTCCATGCCTTTTTCATCACAATGCCACATGCAGTTTTCATCACAATGCTCCATGCCATTGTCATCCAAATACTCCACAAGCTTGTCATCAGAATGCTCCATGACCCTTGTCATCACAATTCTCCATGCACTTACCAGCACTATGCTCCCTGACCCTTTTCATCACAATGCTCCAAGCCATTGTCATCACAATGTTCCATTACATTTGTCATCAGAATCCTCCATGACACTTGCATCACAATGCTCCATGCCATTGTAATCACAATGGGTCATTACATATGTCCTCACAATGCTCCCTGACACCTGTCTTCCAATACTGTATGACCTGGTCTTCACAATGCTCCATCCCCTTGTCATCACAATGCGCCATTCCAACTGTCATTGCAATAATCCATGAAACATATTAGACCAATGATCCATGCCCTTGTCATCACAATGCTCCATGCCCTTGTTATCACAATGCTCCATGACCCCTGTCATCACAATGCTCCGTGACTCCAGTCATCACAGTGCTTCATGACCTTTGTCATCACAGTGGTCCATGCCCTCGTCATCAACAGTCTCTGTGACCTTTTTAACCATAATGCTCCATGAACTTTTCATCACAATGCTCTTTGACCCTTGTCATCACAATACTGTATGCCTTTCTCAGCACAATGCTCCAAGACCGTTGTTATTACAATGCTCCATGTGCTTGTCAGCACAATGCTCCATGACACATATCATCACAATTTGCCATGCCCTTGTCATCAAGTGCTCCACAATCTTGTCATCACAATGCTCCATAAACCTTGTCATCACAATGCTCCATGCACTTCTCAACAAAATGCTCTCTCCAACTGATATCACAATGTTTCATCACTATTCATCACAATACTCCCTCAGCCCTGTCATCACAATGTTCTATGACTCCTGTCATCACAATGCTACATGCACTTATCATCACAATGTTCGATGACCCTTGACATCACATTGTTCCATAACCCCTGTCATCAAAATGCTCCATGACCCTATTCATCAAAACGTTCCATGTCCACTGACATCACAATGCTCCATGACCCCTGTCATCACAATGCTCCATGCCCTTTTCATCACAATGCTCCATGCCATTGTCATCACAATAATCCATAAGCTTGTCATCAGAATGCTCCGTGACACTTGTCATCACAATGCTCTATATGCACTGTCATCACAATGCTCCATACCCCTTGTCATTACAGTGCTCCATGACGCTCGTCATTCACAATTATCCATGGTCTTCTCATCACAATGCTCCACGCCCTTGTCATCTACATGCTCCATGACACTTGTCATCTCAATGCTCCATGGCCACTCTCATCACAATGCTCCATACCCCTTGTCATTATAGCGCTCCATGACACTCGTCATCACAATTATCCATGGTCTTCTCATCACAATGCTCCACGGTCTTGCCATCACAATGCTCCATGCCCTGGTCATCACAATGCTCCATGTTCCCTATCATCACAATTCTCCACGTTCTTGGCATCACTATGTTCCATGACACTTCCCATCACAGTGTTAAATGCTTTGTCATCACAATACTCCTCAAGGTTGTCATCAGAATACTCCATGACCCTTGTCATCACAATGATCCATGACCCCTGTCATCACAATGCTCTATGAGACATATCATCACAATGCGCCATGCCCCTTGTCATTACAGTGCTCCATGATGTTCGTCCCCAGAATTATCCATGGTCTTCTCATCACAGTGCTCCACGTTCTTGCCATCACAATGCTCCATGCCCTGGTCATCTCAATGCTCCATGTCCCTTGTCATCACAATTTTCCAGGTCCTTTTCATCACAATGCTCCATGACATTTCTCATCACAATGTTACATGCTATTGTCATCACAATTCTCCATGCACTTGTCATTGTAATGCCCCATGACCAGTGTCATAGCAATCTCCATGCCTTTGTCACCACAAAGCTTCACTACTTTTTCATCAAAATTCTCAATGGCCGTTGTCATCACAATGCTCCATGCCCTTGTCATCACAATGCTCCATGACCCTTGTCATCACAATGCTCCAAGCCCTTATCATCACAATGCACCATTACCTTTGTCATCACAATCCTCCATAACACTTGGCATCACAATGCTCCATGCAATTGTCATCACAATGGAACATGAAATATGCTATCACAATGCTCCCTGACACCTGTCTTCACAATACTCCATGACCTTGTCATCACAATGCTCCATGCCCTTGTCATCACAAAGTGCTATGCCCACTGTAAACACAATTATCCATGAAACTTGTCAGACCAATGCTCCATGCCCCTGTCATCACAATGCTACATGACACCATTCATCAAAATGCTCCGTGTGTCCCATCATCACAAGGCTTCATGACCTGTGTCATCACAATGGTCAATGCCCTCATCATCACAAGGCTCTGTGAAATTTGTCACCACAATGCTCCATGAACTTTTCATCACAATGCTCCATGTCATTGTCATCACAATTCTCCATGAACGCTCTCATCACATTGCTCCATGACCTTGTCATCACAATGCTCCATGATGCATGTCATCAGAATGCTCCATGGCCTTCTCATCACAATGTTCCATGCCCTTGCCATCACAAAGCTCCATTAGCCCTATCATAGCAATGCTCCATGACCCCTGCCATCACGATGTTCCATGGACTTGTCATCACAAGGTTCCATGACGATTCTCATCACAATGCTCCAAGACCCCTGTAATCACAATGCTCCATGCCCCTTTTCATTTCAATGATCCATGAACCCTGTCATCACAATGCACCATGCCCATCATCATAATGCTTCATGCTATTGTCATCACAATGAAATCAGAATTCTCCATGACCTCTGTCATCATAATGCTCCAAACCATTGTGATCACGATGTTCCATAACACTTATCATCACAACACCCCATGACACTCGTCATCACAATTATCCATGGTCTTCTCATCACAATGCTCCATGACCTTTGTCATCACAATGCTCAATACACTTGTCATCACAATGCTCCTTGACACTTGTCGTCAGTATGCTCCTTGAACCCTGTCATGACAAGGTTCCATGCCTTTTTCATCACAATGTTCCATGCCCTTGTAATCACAAAGCTCCATGATGCATGTCATCAGAACGCTCCATGGCCATCTCATCCCAATGCTCGATGCCCTTGTCATCAGAATGCTCCACGACTCCTGTAATCACAATGCTCCATGCTCCTTTTCATCAGAATATTCCATGAGACTTGTCATCACAAGTTTCCATGGTCTTCTCATCACAATGCTCCAGTACCTTGTCATCACAATCCTCCAGGATCCCTGTCATCACAATACTCCATGAACATTTTCAGCCCAATGCTCCTTGACCTTCTCATCACAATGCTCCATGACCCCTGTGATCTCAATGCTCCATGACCCCTGTCATCACAACGATCCATGAACCCTGACAACAAAATGATCCGGGACTCTTGTCATCAAAATCCTCCATGCCCTTGTCATCCCAATGCTCCATGACCCCTGTAATCACAATGCTCCATGACACTTGTCATCACAGTGCTCCATGAACCTTGTCATCACAATGCTCCATGCCTTTGTCAGCAATATGCTACATAATCTTTTCTTCAAAATGTTCCATGCGCTTGTCATCACAATCCTTCATGACCCTTGGGATCACATTGCTTCATGCCCTTGTCATCTCCCTCTTGCCGTTCTGGTTTTTACAGATTTTCAGATGTCCCTTTTGACCCGTGGGAAGTGACAATTCTTTGTAGTGTGGATTTGCATTGCACTCTTGCTAGATTGACCAAAAAGGGCGTATGCGTTTTCTCCTGAATATATTCAGGAGAAAAGGCATATGCCCTTTTTGGCCAAGTGCATCATTGTCAAAGTTGTGATTATTTTCCTGTGCTTTAAAGGCGATTCCAATTTACCTCTTGAAATATGTTTTGTGCAATTCTGCCTCATTTTCAAGTCAGCTTCGTTGCCTTCCCTAAACAGATTTTTGGAAGAGAGTAGTCCTTTATAACTCTGTAGTTTTGTGAATTGCTGTGCCCGTGAGCTCCAATTTTCAAATCCCATTTTTGGGAGCTGACCGCAAATCCACAATTTTGCTTCAGGACCTATACTTGTACCAGGGCTGGCTATACTGTTCCCTGTGGGTGGCTGAGGCTTTGGTTAATTCTTCTTCCTGACGGGAATTTAGAGTGACATGTGCCCGTCGAAATGCCTACGTCTACTCTCTGATTTGTTCTCCCTCTTCCCTTTCATCCTTTGCACAATTAGCAAACTGTGCGAACCAGGAGGTTATAGGGGCTGGCTGTCCTAAGTTGGGAGATTGATAGTAAAGCAGTTGCAATGCCAAACTGGAGCACAAGGAGTGGAAAAATTAGGAGACTTTTAGAAACCTTTCGCCATCACAGGGTGTCCATGCTCTAGGTTTCCCATACACGTTATAACTGTAGTGATATTCCCTTCTACCTGGAGATTTGGGATCCATGGAATGGTGGCATGCATTACTACTTTAAAGGGTCTGCATTTTCTCTCCCAATCTCCAGTCCTCTCAGTCCCAAGTGTCCAGCCTTATGTCTCATCCAGCTGTCTTTGCAGAGAGGGTCATTCCCGGTTTCATCAGAACCCCTGAAGGAATTGTGTAAGAATTTCGCTTTTTTTGTGTGTGTGTTTTTGAAATTCATTTTTATAATGGGGTTGAGCTGATTTTCACTGACGTATTTATGCCGGTCTAGACACACTTGATTCCCTTACGGAGACATATCAATACATAGGTTTTAAGATTCTTACTAGTCAGATATATTCCTCTGCAGGGAATAGGGGTTTTGAGTCCCGTTCACTGAGGAAGGGGTAGGTCTCGTCTATTCTGTATTTGGTTTATGGAATGGTACCTGTGCTAATATCAAACTCTGGTTTTATGCATCACCCCACCTCTCCTTTCCCATTAAACAGGCATAAGAGTGTTTTCTAAATGTGAGACTCTGTTCTCTTTCTTAATTCAGTTCATGTGTTGTGATGTTGACATTCCCTCTGTAAGTGATATCTTATGATAAGATTCTTTTTCTGTGTGACTAATTTCACTTAGAATCATCATACCTAAATCCACTCTTTATGCTGCTACTGGCCTTATGACATTGATTTCACGTCTGAGTGATATTCCATTGTACAAAATTACCACAAGTTATTTATGCATTTCTCTTTTTCCTGGGATATTTAAGGTGTACCGAAGTTGAGGTTCTTGTATGCAGAGCAGCCCTAAATTTTGGGGTGCCTGTGTCTTGTCAATATTTAGTCTTCCCAAGTTATATGCCCATGAGTTGAAGTCCCCTTTCCTCCGGGGCTTTGTATTTAAATGTTTTAGGAAACAGCATACACTTCTTCAGAGTGGCTCTTGGATATTTATACCCCACCCATCAGCGTGACTAGGCTCCCTGTTCTCCATGACCTCTCCAGCATTTCTGGTTTGTACACATTTTTCGGATGGCCTTTCTGATCAGTGGACATTGAGACTTCTTTGTTGTGCGGATTTGCATTTACCGCTTGCTTGGTTGGCCAAAAACTCTGTATGCGTTTTTTTCCTAAAGATATTCACGAAAAAAACGCATACACCCTTTTGCCCAACTGCATCATTTGAGAAATTCTGCTGCTTTCCATATGCTTTAAATGTGAGTACAATCTACCTTTTGAAATCTGTTTCCTGCAATTCTGCCTCTCATTCAGATCCTCTTCGTTGCCTTACCTGAATATATTTTTGGACGTTGGTTATCATTTATATCTTTGCACGTCTTTGAATTGTCTGCCCCTGAGCTCCATTTTGCAACTCGTTGTTTTTGTGAGCTGGCCGCCAAACCTTTGGATTGCTTCTGGCCCTATTCTGGTTCTGAGGAGGCAGGCTGAGCCTTTGGTTAATTCTTCTTCCTAATGGGAAATTAGAGTGACATGTGCCTGTCAAAACTCCTACAGCTAATCTCTCATTGGTTCCCCCCTTCCCATTTATCCTCTGCACAAATTGCAAACTGTGTGAAACAGGAGGTTAAAGGTGCTTATTCTCCAAGTGGGGAGATTGTTAGTAATGTGACTGGAATGGCGAACCCCAGCACCAGGAGATCAAAAATGAGGTGCATTTTAGACACCTTTCCTGAGCACACGGTGTACATTCATCTCGGTTTCCCAGGCATGTTTTGCTGTCAGAAGATTCCCTTGAACCTGCCGATTTGGGACCCATGGAATGGGTACCAGGCAGTATTAATTTAAAAGGTCTGCATTTCCTCACACAGCCTCTCTAACATCTCTTAGCCTGTATAGCTTCCAGCCTTATATATCATCCTGCTGTGGGTCTACATGTGTTCAATCCCTGTTACATTGTAGCCCTTCAACAACTGTTGTAAGAATTTTTGTCTGTCTCACTGTTTTTATAAATATTTTAAAATTTATTTTTATATTGGTTACAGCTGATTTTCAAAGCTCTGTTTTTTGCTGCTGTACATCCACTTGATTCATGTACTGAGAGACAACAATAAATTATTTTTCAGATGCTTACGAGTCATATGTATTATTGTCCACTGACTTGAGTGGGCTGAGTGCAGTTCTTTGAGGTACTGTGTAGGCCTTGTCAGTTATTCAATTCGGTACTTGGAATGGTATCTTTGCTTATTTCAACCTCCTGGATAATACCTCACCATTCCCCACCTTTCCCATTTAGCAGCCTTATGTCTATTTTCTACATATTTGACTATGTTTCTGTTTTGTAGTTTATTTCATGTGTAGCCATTTTTGATTCCACCTTTAAGTGACATCTTATGATATGTGTCTTTTTCTTTCTGACATATGTCACTTAGAATGATCGTATGTAACTCCTCCAGAGTTGTTACAACTGGCCTTATTTCATGGATTTCTGGATGAGTAATATTCCACTCTACATAAGTACCCCATCTCTTTTATCCATTTTATCCTTCCAGGGACATTTAGGTTATATCCAAGTGGAGGCCCTTTTTAACAGAGAGGTGGTAAATGTTGGCGTGCCTGTTTTCTGTCCATTTTTGTTTTTCCCAAAGTATACGCCCATGAGTGCAAGTGCCCTATGCTCTGTAGCTCATCTTTTAGATGTTTTAGCAAACACAATACACTTCTCCAGAGTAGCCGTTGGCAAATTACATTTCCACTATCAGCCTCACAGGGCTTCCTTTTCTCCTCAACCTGTCCTGCATTTCTGGTGTTTACACTTTATGTGGATGGCCCTTCTGACTGATGTGAAGTGATACATTTTGTAGTATTGATTTCCAGTGCCCACCTGTTTGGTTGGATAAAAAGTGTGTATGGCCTTTACTTGAATATATTCAGAAAAAAAAAATGCATACGCCCTTTTGGGCAAACTGCATCATTGGCGATGTTCAGCCCCTTTTCTTGTGCTTTAATGGGGAGTCCTTTCTACCTCTTCAAATCTGTTTCCTGCCACTCTCCCTTGCTTACAAGTCCTTTTCTGTGACTTACCTCAAGATATTTTTCGACAATAGATATTTTCAACTCTGCAGTTTCATGAATTTTAGTGCCCCTGAGTTCCATTATTCAACTTGTGTTTTTGGAAACTGGACACAAAACAGCAGGATTTCCTCTAGCCCTATTCTGTTTCCGTGGGCAATTCTAGCCTTTGATGAATTTGTCTTCCGGATTGGAAATTAGAGTGGCATGTGCCTGTCCGAACAACTAAGACTTGCCTCTAATTTTTTCTCATCCTTCCGCTTCATCCTCTGGACAAATTCCAAACTGTGTGCAACAGGATGTTGACGGTGCTGATATCCCCAAGGGAGGAGATTGTTAGGAAAGATGCTGGAGGGGTGAACCCGAGCACCAGGCGATGAGGAGATGAGGTGCCTTTTCCAAACTCTTTCCGATCAAACGGTGTACCATCCTCTAGGTGTGACAGGCATGTTTTAGCTGTAGGAAGGGTCCCGTGCATGTAAGGAGAACACCAGGGATTTTTCCAAATCAGTGTCTCCCCGAACCCCAAATTGGGGAATTTTTAAGCTACGGCTACACGTATGTCCATTAAGGGCCTTGGGAAATAGGCAGAGCCCAAACTTTAGATGATTGAAATCTTCAGGGTCAGAAGTGTTCACCATCGGCCTTGCTTAGGTTACATTTTATCTGTCATTGATAGATGATGTCAATAAAAATATCGATTCTTTTTCAGATTATTTCCCCTTATAGGTTATTGCAAAATATTCTGTGTAGTTCCCTGTGCTATACAGTAGTTCCTTGTTGATGATCTATTTTATACATAGCAGTGTGTATGTGTTAATCCCAAACTGTTAATATATCCCTTCTCCTACCTTTCCCCTTTGGTAATAATAAATTATAAGATTTTATACTTCTCAGAAACGGGGGAGCTGAAAGAGAGGTATCCTTTTCAATGGAAAAGCATTCAAAACAAATTGAAGCTTCAGCCAAGAGTATTCGATGTACATCCATGGAAATCAATCACTTCATTTCTCTAATGTTGACCTGACAAATAAGACAGACGTCTTCACTGAACTTGCTTATAGTAAAGTGATGGAAATATCAAAGGTAAGTCTTAGAAACATCTTATTTTACCCTAGCATTATACACTGCTCTATGTAAACTACAGTTTGGCTCACACATCTGTTCATTGAAGTTACAATGTTCTCAATTTCTGTTACTGATCCTCCAGAGTGGACCCCAACAGGAGTCCCCATGCCCAGTGTCATTGGAACCAACAGATCAAGACTGAGTTTGGTTCAGAAGCAAAGGAAACATTATTTTTAAAACAGAATGGAGGGGTGAGAGCGTGCACTCCCCCAAGGGCTGTGGGATGGGATGCTGTGTAGGGATCCCGGCAGCATCCTTGGGTGGGAGGGGATGGAGCTCTCGAGGGCTGGGTTGGCTGCAGCTCAGGCTCTATGCCATGGAGTCTGCATGGGAACCCGCTAGCTGAGGTGTCGACCCAGCCATTCTGCACTAGGAAATCGGGTCTGAAGTGCCAGGTGTGGGACCTCTGCATGCGGAACCCTAGGAGCACGTGAAATTAGACAAAGCACAAAGAAAAAACAGGTTAGACTTTATTTTATTGCCCAGATTCTCTTTTTATCTCCCAGGAATTTTTAATGAATGTTGCCGGAGACGAACACTTCCTCTGCTTTTTGTTCCGTTCCTCATTCTTGGGGTGTTGACTGTGCAGACCCCTCTTTTGTAAGTGCTTCATGCTGTGGTGGGAGCCCTGATACATGGGGGGAGGGGCAAAACATCTCCCCACCAGCCGCCAGGTGAGGTTGATTGTCCCAAGGCCTCCTGCCCAACTTCTCGTCTGCCTGAGCACCAGCACTGGAAATGTTACAGATTCTAATGACCTTTAATGGTCCAGGAAAGAGATGAGCAGAGATGCAGCAGTGGCAGGTTTCACCCCACCCCACATTTGTTTGGCGACCTTAGGCTGACCGTTTTTGCCAGCCTAGATGCTCTGACCAGTAGTCTGTGCTTTCTTTAATTAGGTCCCTGAATTAATGTACAAACAGCACCATGTGTCAGAACCCTGGCCGCGCAACTCCCAGACAGTCCAGGGTCAGTTGTGATCCAGGACCATGACGTCCACTGAGTCAACGGCCTTTAGAAGTAGCCAGCAGTCCAGCCGGTCATATTGGCCACCATCACCGCGGTGTCTGTAGGGTTTTCTATGGTGAAAGCGTGATATACGTTTCCCCCGCCAAGCTTATTAGCTCCCCTCTGGGTGCAGGAAGTCCTGCAAGCAGTAGTCTGCTCTTTTGGGGCACAGCCTTGTTGTTTTCTGAGAGAAACTCCATGTCAAGTGATGGTCACACGAGTCATCTTGGTGGCCCGTTGCTCCCGTTTGTCTCTCTGGAGGTTGGAGTTGGAGGGCCTCCTCACTCGAGGTCAGTGTGCCCAAAGAGTGACCCCTGCAACTTCAGGGCATGATGGGTGGTTAGGATCACCACGTGGGGTCCTTTTCCCTTAGGAGGGAGCTGGCCTTGCGGGCTGCTGATTTCCAGCTTTTTAGATACCCCAGTATCCTGGCCTGATGAGTCGGTGGGCAAAGCCCTTGGTGACCATAGTTTATCATACCTGAAGGGCATTCTTGTGTTGCTCCATTTCAAGTGGTCCCAGTTTTTGCACTAAGGCTCCAAGGACGATTAACCTTTGACCGGGTATGTAAAGGTCAAAAGGTTTAGCTAAATTAGGGAGTTCCTTGGCAAGGGTCTGAATTGACTGCTCTTTCCATTCTTGAAAGGCTGCTTCTGGATTCTGTACAAAAGGATCATCATCTTTCTGTGTCAGTGTTTCATGTAGAGGCCCAGCTATTAGACTGTAGTTAGGGATCCAGATGCAGAAAACCTTGGCCTCTGCAGGAACCCCTAAGCTGTCTTCTAGTTTTAGAAGAGGTAAGGCTGCAAATGGCTTCTTCCCTATCCTGGGATGCGTTTCTCCGAATATCTGTGAGAATGAAGCCCAGACATGTCACCTTAGCCTGGGATATTTGAGCCTTTTTCTTGGACACCTTTTATCCTTTCTTGGCTAGGTAGTTCAGAGGCGTCTTTAGTAGGCCTGGGGATCAGAATGTCATCTGCATATTGAAAGAGGGTTCCCTTTTACAGAGGTAGAACGTTTAGGTCTTTAGAGGACATTTCCCCAATGATGGTGTGGGGATTTTTGAACCATTGGGGCAGGACGGCCCAGCATTATTGCTTGTGTTGCATGTTGTTTCCTGCCACTCACAAGCCGAAAATTCTTGTGACTCTGAGATGAATGGAATACAGAAGAAGGCATCATTGAAGTCTAATACAGAATGCCATGGCCTGCTGGATGGTAGAATGAGCAGCAGGGTGTAGGAAATAGGAGCTACTGGATGTATATCCTCGGTGGCTTCACTGACTGTCCTGATATCCTTTACCAGGTCTCCAGCAGCCCATGGGGCTCTCGTCGTCAGGCCAATCCCAGGATATGGAGCTCACCTGGGCTGCACCCCCCACCCCACAGCCTACGGGGCTCTCGTGGTCAAGTCCCTCCCAGGGTATGGAGCTCACCTGTGCAGCTACCCAGCAGCCCATTGGGCTCTCATAGTCAGGCCCTTACCAGGATACAGAGCTCCCCTGGGCAGGTACCCCAGCAGGGCTGGACACACAGGAACTGTGCACATAGCCCACCTTGCAGAGAATCCCCAGCTCACCTGTCGCTCACAGCTGACACAGAACACCTCAGAGCAGGACTTGAACTAACAAACAGCAGCTCTGACAGGTCTGTGACCCTGGTTATCACTCTGTGCAGCCTCTCTCTGCCTGGTCTTCCAGACACTTCCAGTGCAGCCAGGGCACCAGGCCTCTGTCTCCAGCCACCATCACTCCTCTCCCTGACTCCTGGGTTCCTCTCATAAGGATAGGGTCTTCTTGAAGTTGTTTTCCACTCATGGACCAGATAAAATGATAAGAAAACAAGCCGCAGCTGCAGCCCCTTGTCTAGCCTGACTCTCAAGGGCCCACACCTGTTCCTTGGGCCTGGCCCGTTTAGCAAAATTCAGTTTCTGCAACTGTGAGCCCCTGAGGGGTGAGGATTGGCTGATTTGGCAGCCTGACACTGCCTGCCAGCCCTCTCCAGGTGTGCCTGGGTTGAGGTCAATATAAACACCTCTCCAGTCATTAAGAGCCCCTGTAGCTGTGCCTGACGCCATATTATCTGCCCCGTCAGCAGTGTCGGGGCTGGGGTGGTGGGAGGGAGTGAGGGGCCGTGGCTTTGTGGGTGGCCCAGTGTGAGTGGGGCTCTGCTGGACTTTAAGCAGGAGTTGCCAGGCTGCCACCTGCTAAAGAAGAGGATGTGTCACCCATACCTGCCGCTGGACTTTCTCCCCAGGCAGAGGTGAGGAAGTAAAAAACAGTGGGGGCCGTGGCAGGAGAGGAATCTCAGGCAGGGAAATGGAAAGCTTCCAGAAGAGCATCTGGGGCCAGGACCATCCTAACTGGCCAGCAGGCACCAAGTCGGCCTACGTGCTGTCGCTGGTGTGGCTCCACAGCCCTTCCTCTAGGCTTGCAAGTGCTTGTACATATTCAGGTGTTTTACCTGGAAAGGGTGGGAAGAGTTCAGCTGCAGCAGGACTCGGGCTCAGCTCACATTTACTCACAGACGCCTCGACACAGTTCCCCAGCTTTGCAATGAGGATGCTCCTTGTGGGGGGGAGCGCTGCTGACTGCATGGGAGACGATTTCCCACCTCTGACCAACTTAAGAATTTTTTACCACTGGAGCTAGTGCCCTGATACGATTTTCCTCTGTATAACTGGTGGGTTCTGTTTTTTTTTTTTTTCTTTTTTGTTCAAGGTAGATTTTATTTATTCCTCTTTTTTTAAATTTGGAGATATAAACATGGAAATAATGCATTAATATAAAGACATCTATGTGAAGGGAAAACTTTTATTCTGTTTTATTTTATTAAATGTTATTTATATATTTTTAATTTTTAAAAAATTATGTATTTCTTTTATACAGCAGGTTCTTATTGGATATCTATTTTATACATATAAGTGTGCACATGTGAATCCCAGTCTCCCAATTCATCCCACCACCACCCTCACATGGTGTTCCCCCCTTGGTGTCCATATGTTTGTTCTCTACATCTGTGTCTCTATCTCTGCCCTGCAAACCGGTTCATCTGTATCATTTTTCTAGGTTCCACATATATGCATTAATATACAATATTTGTTTTTCTCTTTCTGACTTACTTCACTCCGTATGACAGTCCCTAGATCCATCAAGGTCTCTACAAATGACCCAATTTCATTCCTATGTATGGCTGTGTAATATTCCATTGTATATAAGTACCACATCTTTATCCATTCGTCTGTCTGTGGGCACTTAGGTTGCTTTCATTACCTGGCTATTGTAAATAGTGCTGCAATGAACACTGTGTTGAATGTGTCTTTTTGATTTATGGTTTTCTCTGGGTATATGCCCAGTAGTGGGATTGCTGGATTATATGGTAATTCTATTTTTAGTTTTTTAAGGAACCTCCATACTGTTCTCCATAGAGACTGTATCGATTTACATTCCCAACAATAGTGGAAGAAGGTTCCTTTTCTCCACACCCTCTCCAGCATTTGTTGTTTGTAGATTTTCTGATGATGTGACGTGATACCTCATTGTACTTTCGATTTCCATTTCTCTAATAATTAGTGATGTTGAGCAGATTTTCATGTGCGTACTGGCCATCTCTATGTCTTCTTGGAAGAAATGTCTATTTAGATCTTCCATTTTTGTATCGGGTTGTTTGGTTTATTAATATTGAGCTGCATGAGCTGTTTATATATATTGGAGATTAATCATTTGTCCATTGATTCGTTTGCAAATATTTTCTGCCATTCTGAGGGTTGTCTTTTTGTCTTGTTTGAAGTTTCCTTTGCTTTGCAAAAGCTTTTACGTTTCATTAGGTCCCATCTGTTTAGTTTTCTTTTTTATTTCATTACTATAGGAGGTGGATCAAAAAAGATCTTGCTGTGATTTATCTCAGAGTATCCTTCGTAAGTTTTCCTCTCAGAGTTTTATACTGTCCGGTCTTACATTAAGGTCTCTAATCAATTTTGAATATATTTTTATGTATGGTGTTGGGGAGTGTTCTAACTTCATTCTTTTACATGTAGCTGTCCATATTTCCCAGCACCAATGATTGAAGAGACTGTCTTATCTCCATTGTGTAGTCTTGCCTCCTTTGTCATAGATTAGTTGACCATAGGTGTGTAGGTTTATCCTTGGGCTTTCTTTTTTTTTTTTCCTTTTACACGTTTATTGGAGTATAATTGCTTTACAATGGAGTGTTCGTTTCTGCTTTATAACAAAGTGAATCAGCTATACATATACAGATATCACCAGATCCCCTCCCTCTTGCATCTCCCTCCCACACTCCATATCCCACCCCTTTATGTGGTCACAAAGCACCGAGCTGATCTCCCTGTTCTATGTGGCTGCTTCCCAGTAGCTATCGGTGTTACATTTGGTAATGTATTTATGTCCATGCCACTCTCTCACTTCGTCCCAGCTTACCCATCCCCCTTCCGGTGTCCTCAAGTCCTTTCTCTATGTCTGTGTCCTTAATCCTGTCCTGCCACTAGGTTCTTCAAAATCTTTTTTTTTTCTTCATTAGATTCCGTATATCTCTGTTAACATACAGTATTTGTTTTTCCCTTTCTGACTTACTTCACTGTGTAGGACAGATTCTAAGTCCATCCAACTCAGTACAAATAACTCAGTTTTGCTTCTTTTTATGGCTGAGTAATATTCCATTGTATATATGTGCCAGATCTTCTTTATCCATTCATCTGTCGATGGACACTTACGTTGCTTCCATGTCCTGGCTAATGCAAATAGAGCTGCAATGAACATTTTTGTACATAACTCTTTGAATTATGGTTTTCGCAAGGCAAATGCCCAGTAGTTGGATTGTTGTGTCGTATGGTACTTCTATTGTTAGTTATTTAAAGGAACCTCCGTACAGTTCTCCCTAGTGCCCATATCAATTTAAATTCCCACCCACAGTGCAAATTTGTTCCCTTTTCTCCAATAAAGGCCTCTCCAGCATTTATTGTTTTGTAGATTTTTTTGATGATTGCCACTCTGACTGCTGTGAGGTGATACCTCATGGTAGTTTTGATTTGCATTTCTCTAATGATTAATGATGTTCAGCATCCTTTCATGTGTTTCTTGGTAATCTGTATATCTTCTTTGGAGAAATGTCTATTTAGGTCTTCTGCCCTTTTTTGGATTGGGTTGTTTGTTTTTGTGATATTGAGCTCCATGTGGTGCTTGTAAAGTTTGGAGATTAATCCTTTGTCAATTGCTTCATTTGAAAATATTTTCTCCCATTCTGAGGGTTGTTTTTGCATCTTGTTTATGTTTTCCTGTACTGTGTAAAAGCTTTTAAGTTTCATTAGGTCCCATTTGTTGATTTCTGTTTTTATTTCCATTTCTCTAGGAGGTGGGTCAAAAAGGAACTTGCTGTGATTTATGTCATAGAGTGTTCTGCCTATGGTTTCCTCTAAGTGTTTTATAATGTCTGGTCTTATATTTAGATCTCTAATCAACTTAGAGTTTATTTTTGTGTATGGTGTTATGGAGTGTTCTAATTTCATTCTTATATGTGTAGGGGTCCAGTTTTCCCAGCACCAATTACTGAAGAGACTGTCTTTTCTCCATTGTATATCCTTAGCTCCTTTGTCATAGATGAGATAGCCATAGGTATGTAGGTTTATCTCTGGGCTTTCTGTCCTGTTCCATTGATCTGTGTTTATGCCAGTCTACATACACTTGATTCCATTATGGAGACATATAAATACATAGGTTTCAAGGTTATTACCAGTCAGATGTATTCCTCTTCAGTGAATAGGGTGTTTTGTGTCCAGTTCATTGAGAAAGGAGTAGGTCTTATCTATTATATATTTGGTATATGGAATGGGATCTGTGCTAATTTCAAACTCTGCTTTTACACATCACCCCACGTCACCTTTCCCCTTAAGGAGGCATAAGTGTGTTTTCTAAATGTATAACTCTGTTCTCTTTTGAAATTCAGTTCATGTGTAGCCATGTTTACATTCCCTCTATAAGTGATATATAACAATAAGTTTCTTTCTCTTTGTGGCTCATTTCACTTAGCATCATCATACCTAAAGCCACTCATTAAGCTGCTATTGGCCTTATGACATTGATTTTATGTCTGAGTGACATTCCATTGTATATAAGTACCACAACATCTAAATCCATTTTTTTTTCCTTTCCTGGGATATTTAAAGTGTACCGAAGTCGAGGTTCTTGTAAACAGAGCAGCCCTAAACTTTGGGCTGGCTGTGTGTTGTGGATTTTTAGTTTTCCCAAAATACACGCCCATGAGTGGAAGTGTGCTATGCTCTGTAGCTCTGTTTTGGAAAACAACATACAGTTCTCCAGAGGGGCTGTTGGCAATTTACATCCTGTCCATCGGCGTAACCAGGCTCCCTTTTCTCCATGGCCTGTCCTGCATTTGTGGTTTTTACACTATTTGCGGATGGCCCTTTTTTTTTTTTTTTTTTTTTTTTTTTTTTTTTTTTTTTTTTTTTTTGCGGTATGCGGGCCTCTCACTGTTGTGGCCTCCCCCGTCGCGGAGCACAGGCTCCGGACGCACAGGCTCCGGACGCGCAGGCTCAGCGGCCATGGCTCACGGGCCCAGCCGCTCCGCGGCATATGGGATCCTCCCAGACCGGGGCACGAACCCGTATCCCCTGCATCGGCAGGCGGACTCTCAACCACTTGCGCCACCAGGGAGGCCCGCGGATGGCCCTTTTGATTGGAGGTAAGGCATACTTCTCTGTAGTGTGGAATTGCAATGCCTGATGGCTTGCTTAGCCAAAAAGGGCATATGCATTTTTTCCCGAATATATTCAAGAAAATACACATACTCCCTTTTCAGCTAAGGGCAACATTGTCGAAGTTCTTTCGCTTTTCATGTGCTTTAAAGACGACTCCAATCTACCTCTTGAAATCTGTTTCTTTCAATTCTGCCTTGCATTCAAATCATCTTCACTGTCTTACCTCAATATATATATGGATGATAGTTGTCCTTTATAACTCTGCAAGTTTGTGAATTGCTGTGCCCCTGATTTCCATTTTTCAACTCGCCTATTTGTGAGCTGGCTGCAATACTGCAGGATGGCTTTAGGCCCTAGTCTGGTTCCAGGGCTTCAGGCTGAGCCTTTGGTTAATTCTTCTTCCTGATGGGAAACTAGAGTGACATGTGCCCATGCAAACACCTACAGCTAATCTCTCATTTATTCCCCCTCTTCCTGTTCATCCTATGCACAGTTTGCAAACTGTGCATAACAGGAGGGTAAAGGTGCTGACACTCCAAGTGGGGATATTTTTAGTAATTCAGATGGAATGGTGAAGCCGAGCACGACAAAAGGAAAAATGAGGTACCTTTTAGAAAACGTTCCCAATTACACAGTGTACCATCCACTGGTTTTCCCATGCATGTTTTAACTGTAGGAAGATTGCCTTAAAAATGGAGAGTTGGGACCACTAGAATGGGTGGCACACAGTATTGCTCTAAGTGGTGTTCTTTTGCTCACACAACCTCAGCAATCTTGTCAGCCCCAAGTGTCCAGTCTTACGTCTCATCCAGCTGTGGGTGTAAAGATGGTCAATCCAGGTTGCATCACAGGCCCTGAAAGTAATTTTTAAAACTTTCTCACTGTTTCACTGTTTTTGCAATTTGCTTTTGAAATTTATTTTTATAAGTGTGTTTAACTGAATTTCAGTGCTGTGTTCATGCGGTTATACATAGACAGGATTCCTTTATGGAGACATGAGAATACATATGTTTTAAAATACTTAGAGTCAGACATATTCCTCTGCAATGAATAAGGGGTGTTGGGTCCAGTTCACTGTGCCAGAGGTAGGTGTTGTGTATTACATACATGGTTTATATAATGGTATCTGTGCTAATTTAAAACTGTGGTTTTATGCATCACCCCACCTCGGGTTTCCCCTTAAGGAGGCTGGAGATGTTTTCTAAATGTGTGACACTGTTGTGTTTGTAATTCAGTTCATGTGTAGTCATGTGTACATTCCCGATATGAGTGATATGTTATGATAAGATTAGTTACATTGTTATCTTTCCTAACTCAGTTCATATGTAGCCATGTTTACAGGACCTTTATAAGTGATATCTTATGATAAGTTTCTTTTTCTGTGTGAATTATTTCAATTAGAATCATCGTACCTGAATCCACTCATTTTGCTGCTACTGGCCTTATGACATTGATTTCATGGCTGTGGGATATTCCATCGTATGTAAGTACCACAATTTCTTGAACCATTTTTGTCTTTCCTAGGATATTTAAGGTGTACCCAAGATGAGGTTCTTGTAAGCAGTGCAGCCCTAAATATTGTGGTGGCTCAGGCTTATTGATTTTCAGTTTTCCCAAAGTATATTCCCTAGACTGGAAGTGCCCTTGGCTCTGTAGCTCTGTTGTTTACTTGTTTTAGGGAACACAATGCACTCTTCCAGAGAGGCAGTTGGCAATTTACATCCCGCCCATCAGCATAACAATGCTCCCTGTTCTCCAGGGCCTGTCTTGCCTTTCTGGTTTTCACACATTTTGTGGATGTCCCTTTTGACCGGTGGGAAGTGATACTTCGTTGTAGTGCAGATTTGCATTGCCCGCTTCATTGCTTGGCCAAAAAGGGTGTATGCGTTTTCTCCTAAATATATTCAGGAGAAAACACATACACCCTTTCTGGCCAAGTGCATCATTGTTAATGTTGTGTCCCTCTTCCTGTGCTTTACAGGCGATTCCAAAGTACCTCTTGAAATCTGTTTCCTGCTATGCTGTCTCGCTTTCAGGTCGGCCTCGTTGCCTTCCATCAACAGATTTTTGGATGAGAGTTTTCCTTTATTACTCTGCCAGTTTGTGAATTGCTGTGCCCCTGAGCTCCATTTTTCAACTCGTTATTTGTAAGCTGACCGCAAGTCCAAAATTTCGTTGCAGGACCTATACCGTTTCCCGGCAGGGGGATGAGTCTTGGTTAATTCTTCCTCCCGTGCAATTAGAGTGACATGTGCCAGTCCAAATGCCTAACAGCTAATCTCTCATTGGTTCTCCCTCTTCCCTTCAATTCTCTGCCAAATTGCCAACCTGTGGGAACCAGGAGGTTAAAGGGGCTGTCTCTGCAAGTTGGGAGATTGATAGTAAAGCAGTTGGAAAGGGAAACTGCAGCACAAGGAGAGGGATTATTAGTTAGGTTTTAGAAACCTTTCGTATTCACAGTGTTTCCATTCTCTACGTTTCCCGTATATGTTAAAGCTGTAGTAATATTCACTTCAACTTGGAGATTTGGGACCCATGGAATGGTGGCCACACATTTTTGCTTTAAAAGGTCTGCATTTGCTCACCCAATCTCACCAATCTTCTCAGAGCCAAATGTCCAGCCTTATGCCACATCCAGCTGTCGTTGTAAATATGTTCATTCCAGTTTTCATCAGAGACCCTGAATGAATTGTAAAGAAATTCCTTGTTTTTTTGTTTTGTGTTTGAAATTCCTTTTTATAGTGGGTTGTAGCTGATTCTCACTGACATGTTTAAGCCAGTTGAGACACACTTGATTCCCTTACGGAGACATATCAATACATAGGTTTTAAGGTTATTACTAGTCAGATATATACCTCTGCGGGAAGTATGGGAGGTTGAGTCCCTTTCACTGATGAATGTGTAGGTCTTGCCTATTCCATATTTGGTTTTTGGAATAGTACCTGTACTACTATCAAACTCTGGTTTTACGCATCAACCCACCTCTGCTTCCCCCTTAAGAAGGCATAAGAGTGTTTTCTAAATGTGAGAGTCTGTTCTCTTTCCTAACTCAGTTCCTGTGTAGCCTTGTTTACAGGACCTTCATAATGATATCTTAGTATAAGTTTCTTATACATTGTGACTTATTTCACTTAGAATCATCATACCTGAATCCACTCATTTTGCTGCTACTGGCCTTATGACATTGATTTCATGGCTGACGGGTATTCCATCGTACATAAGTACCAAAATTTTAAAACCATTTTTGTCTTTCCTTGTATATTAAAGGTGTAGCCAAGTTGAGGTTCTTGTAAGCAGTGCAGCCCTAAACTTTGGGGTGGCTCTGTCTTATTGATTTTCAGTTTTCCCAAGGTATAATACCTAGACGTGAAGTGCCCTTGGCTCTGTAGCTCTTTTATTTACTTGTTTTAGGGAACACAATGCACTCCTCCAGAGATGCAGTTGGCAATTTACATCCCGCCCATCTGCATAACGAGGCTCCCAGTTCTCCAGCTCCTGTCTTGCCTTTCTGGTTTTTACACATTTTTTGGATGTCCCTTTGGGCCGGTGCGAAGTGATACATCTTTGTAGTGCAGATTTGCATTGCCCGCTTGCTGGCTTGGCCAAAAAGGGCGTATGCGTTTTCTCCTGAATATATTCACGAGAAAACGCATACGCCCTGTTTGCCCAAGTGCATCATTGTTGAAGTTCTGCCCCTCTTCCTGTGCTTTACAGGCAATTCCTACGTAACTCTTGAAATCTATTTCCTGCTATTCTGCATCGCTTTCACGTCGGCCTCATTGCCTTCCATCAACAGATTTTTGGACGATAGTGGTCCTTTATTACTCTGCCAGTTTGTGAATTGTTGTGCCCCTGAGCTCCATTTTTCAACTCGTTTTTTGTGAGCTGAATGCAAGTCCAAAATTTTGTTTCAGGACCTATACTGGTTCCCGATGGGTGGCTGAGACTTTGGTTAATTCTTCTTCCTGCCGGGAAATTAGAGTGACATGTGCCCGTCCAAATGCCTAACAGCTACTCTCTCATTGGTTCTCCCTCTTCCCTTCCATCCTTCGCCAAATTGGCCACCTGTGCGAACCAGGAGTTTAAAGGGATTGTCTCTCCATGTTGGGAGATTGATAGTAAAGCTGTGGGAAAGTTAAACCGGAGCACCAGGAGAGGGACTATTCGTTGAGTTTTAGAAACCTTTCGTATTCACAGTGTGTCCATTCTCTAGGTTTCCCGTACATGTTATAGCTGTAGTAATATTCCCTTCAACCTGGAGAGTTGGGACCCATGGAATGGGGGCCATGCATTATTGCTTTAAAGGGTCTGCATTTGCTAACCCAACCTCATCAATCCTCTCAGTCCGAAGTGTCCAAACTTATGCCACATCCAGCTGTCATTGTCGATACGGTCATTCCAGGTTTCGTCAGAGACCCTGAACGAATTGTAAAGAATTTCCCTGTTTTTTTTGTTTGTTTTTGAAATTCTTTTTTTATAGTGGGTTTGAGATGATTCTCACTGCCATGTTTATGCCAGTCTAGGCACACTTGATTCCCTTATGGAGACATATCAATACATAGGTTTTAAGTTTCTTACTAGTCAGATCTATTCCTCTGTGGGAAATATGGGGTTTTGAGTCCCTTTCACTGAGGAAGGTGTAGGTCTTGTCTATTCCATAGTTGGTTTTTGGAACGGTACCTGTGCTTATATCAAACTCTGGTTTTATGCATCACCCCACCACTCCTTCCCCCTTAAGCAGGCATAAGAGTGTTTTCTAAATGTGAGACACTGTTCTCTTTCCCAACTCAGTTCATGTGTAGCCATGTTTACAGGATCTTCATAAGTTATATCTTATGATAAGTTTCTTTTTGTGTGTGACATATTTCACTTAGAATCATCGTACCTGAATCCAATCTCTTTGCTGCTACTGGTCTTAAGACATTGACTTCATGGCTGAGGGGTATTCCATCGTACGTAAGTACCACAATTTTTTGATCCATTTTAATATTTCCTGGGATATTTAAGGTGTACCCAAGTTGAGGTTCTTGTAAGCAGTGCAGCACTAAATTTGGGGCTGGCTCTATCTTATTGATATTCAGTTTTCCCAAGGTATATTCCCTAGACTGGAAGTGCCCTTGGCTCTGTAGCTCTGTTGTTAACTTGTTTTATGGAACACAGTGCACTCCTCCAGTGAGGCAGTTGGCAATTTACATCCCGCCCATCAGCATAACAAGGCAACTTATTCTCCAGGGCCTGTCTTGCCTTTCTGGTTTTTACACATTTTGTGGATGTCCCTTTGGACCGGTGGGAAGGGATACTTCTTTGTAGTGCAGATTTGCATTGCCTGCTTGCTTGCTTGGCCAAACAGGGCGTATGCGTTTTCTCCTGAATATATTCAGGAGAAAACGCATACGCCCTTTTTGGCCAAGTGCATCATTGTCGAAGTTGTGCCCCTCTTCCTGTGCTTTACAGGCGATTCCTACGTACCTCTTGAAATCTGTTTCCTGCTATTCTGCATCGTTTTCACGTCGGCCTCATTGCCTTCCATCAACAGATTTTTGGACGATAGTTGTCCTTTATTACTCTGCCAGTTTGTGAATTGCTATGCCCCTGAGCTCCATTTTTCAACTCGTTTTCTGTGAGCTGAACACAAGTCCAAAATTTTGGTTGAGGACCTATACTGGTTCCCGATGGGTGGCTGAGACTTTGGTTAATTCTTCTTCCTGCCGGGAAATTAGAGTGACATGTGCCCGTCCAAATGCCTAACAGCTACTCTCTCATGGGTTCTCCCTAATCCCTTACATCCTCTGCAAAATTGACAACCTGTGTGAACCATGAGGTTAAAGGGGTTGTCTCTCCACGTTGGGAGATTGATAGTAAAGCAGTTGGAATGTCAAACCGGAGCACCAGGAGAGGGACTATTCGTTGAGTTTTAGAAACCTTTCGTATTCGCAGTGTGTCCATTCTCTAGGTTTCCCGTACATGTTATAGCTGTAGTAATATTCCCTTCAACCAGGAGAGTTGGGACCCAAGGAATGTGGGCCATGCATTATTGCTTTAAATGGTCTGTATTTGCTCACCCAACCCCATCAATACTCTCAGTCCCAAGTGTCCAGCCTTATGCCACATCCAGCTGTCATTGTAAATAGGGTCATTACAGGTTTCATCAGAGACCCTGAAGGAATTGTAAAGAATTTCCCTGTTTTTTTTTTTTTTTTGAAATTCCTTTTTATAGTGGGTTTGAGCTGATTCTCGCTGCCATGTTTATGCCAGTCTGGGCACACTTTATTCCCTTATGGAGACATATCAATACATAGGTTTTAAGATTCTTACTATCAGATCTATTCCTCTGCAGGAAATATGGTGTTTTGAGTCCCTTTCACTGAGGAAGGTGTAGGTCTTGTCTATTCCATAGCTGATTTTTGGAACAGTAACTGTGCTTATATCAAACTCTGGTTTTATGCATCACCCCACCTCTCCTTCCCCCTTAAGCAGGCATAAGAGTGTTTTCTAAATGTGAGACTCTTCTCTTTCCTAACTCAGTTCATGTGTAGCCATGTTTACAGGATCTTCATAAGTGATATCTTATGATAAGTTTCTTTTCCTGTGTGACTTATTTCACTTAGAATCATCGTACCTGAATCCCCTCACTTTGTTGCTACTGGTCTTATGACATTGATTTCATGGCTGAGGGATATTCCATTGTACGTAAGTACCACAATTTTTTGAACCATTTTTATAATTCCTGGGATATTTAAGGTGTACCCAAGCTGAGGTTCTTGTCAGCAGTGCAGCCCTAAATTTGGGGGTGGCTCTGTCTTATTGATTTTCAGTTTTCCCCAGGTATATTCCCTAGACTGGAATTGACCTTGCCTCTGTAGCTCTGTTGTTTACTTGTTTTAGGGAACACAGTGCACTCCTCCAGTGAGGCAGTTGGCAATTTATATCCCACCCATCATCGTAACAAGGCTACCTGTCTTCAGGGCCTGTCTTGCCTTTCTGGTTTTTACACATTTTGTGGATGTCCCTTTGGACCGGTGGGAAGTGATATTTCTTTGTAGTGCAGATTTGCATTGCCCGCTTGCTTGCTTGGCCAAAAAGGGCGTATGCGTTTTCTCCTGAATATATTCACGAGTAAACGCATGAGCCCTTTTTGGCCAAGTGCATCATTGTCGAAGTTGTGCCCCTCTTCCTGTGCTTTACAGGCCATTCCTACGTACCTCTTGAAATCTGTTTCCTGCTATTCTGCCTCGCTTTCAAGTCGGCCTCGTTGCCTTCCATCAACAAATTTTTGGTCGATAGTTCTCCTTTATTATTCTGCCAGTTTGTGAATTGCTGTGCCCCTTAGCTCCATTTTTCAACTCGTTTTCTGTGAGCTGAACGCAATTCCAAAATTTCAGTTCAGGACCTATACTTGTTCCCGATGGGTGTCTGATACTTTGGTTAATTCATCTTCCTGCCGGGAAATTAGAGTGACAGGTGCCCGTCCAAATGCCTAACAGCTACTATCTCATTGGTTCTCCCTATTCCCTTCCATCCTCTGCGAAATTGGCAACCTGTGCGAACCAGGAGGTAAAAGGGGCTGTCTCTCCAAGTTGGGAGATGGATAGTAAAGCAGTTGGAAAGTCAAACCAGAGTACCAAGAGAGTGACTATTTGTTGAGTTTTACAAACCTTTCGTATTCACAGTGTGTACATTCTCTAGGTTTCCCGTACATGTTATAGCTGTAGTAATACTCCGTTCAACCTAGAGAGTTAGGACCCATGGAATGGGTGCCATGCATTGTTACTTTAAAGGGTCTGCATTTGCTCACCCAATCTCACCAATCATCTCAGTCCCAAGCTTCCAGCCTTATGCCACATCCAGCTGTCATTGTAGATAGGGTCATTCCAGGTTTCATCAGAGAACCTGAAGGAATTGTAAAGAATTTCCCTGTTTTTTTTGGTTTGTTTTTGAAATTCCTTTTTATACTGGGTTTGAGCTGATTCTCGCTGCCATGTTTATGCCAGTCTAGACACACTTGATTCCCTTACGAAGACATATCAATACATAGGTTTTAAGATTCTTACTAGTCAGATCTATTCCTCTGCGGGAAATATGGTGTTTTGCGTCCCTTTCACTGAGGAAGGTGTAGGTTTTGTCTATTCCACATTTGGTTTTTGGAACGGTACCTGAGCTTATATCAAACTCTGGTTTTATGCATCACGCCACCTCTCCTTCCCCCTTAAGCAGGCATAAGTGTGTTTTCTAAATATGAGACTCTGTTCTCTTTCCTAACTCAGTTCATGTGTAGCCATGTTTACAGGAACTTCATAAATGATATCTTATGCTAAGTTTCTTTTTCTGTGTGACTTATTTCACTTAGAATCATCGTACCTGAATCCACTCACTTTGCTGGTACTGGTCTTATGACATTGATTTCATGGCTGAGGGATATTCCATCGTACGTAATTACCACAATTTTTTGAACCATTTTTTAATTTCCTGGGATATTTAAGGTGTACCCAACTTGAGGTTCTTGTAAGCAGTGTAGCCGTAAATTTGGGGTGGCTCTGTCTTATTGATTTTCAGTTTTCCCGAGGTATATTCCCTAGACTGGAAGTGCCCTTGGCTCTGTAGCTCTGTGGTATACTTGTTTTAGGGAACACAATGAACTCCTCCAGTGAGACAGTTGGCAATTTACATCCGGCCCATCTTCATAACAATGCTCCCTGTTCTCCAGGGCCTGTATTGCCTTTCTGGTTTTTACACATTTTGTGGATGTCCCTTTGGACCGGTGGGAAGTGATACTTCTTTGTAGTGCAGATTTGCATTGTCTGCTTGCTTGTTTGGCCAAAAAGAGCGTATGCGTTTTCTCCTGAATATATTCACGGGAAAACGCATACGACCTTTTTGGCCAAGTGCATCATTGTCGAAGTTGTGCCCTCTTCCTGTGGTTTACAGGCCATTCCTACTTACCTCTTGAAATCTCTTTCCTGCTATTCTGCCTCGCTTTCAAGTCGGCCTCTTTGCCTTTCCGCAACAGATTTTTGGACGATAGTTGTCCTTTATTACTCTGCCAGTTTGTGTATTGCTGTGTCCCTGAGCTCCTTTTTTCAACTAGTTTTTTGTTAGCTGAATGCAAGTCCAAAATTTTGGTTCAGGACGTATACTGGTTCCCGGTGGGTGGCTGAGACTTTGTTTAATTCTTCTTCCTGCCTGGAAATTAGAGTGACATGTGCCCGTCCAAATGCCTAACAGCTACTCTCTCATTGGTTCTCCCTCTTCCCTTCCATCCTCTGCCAAATTGGCAACCTGTGCGAACCAGGAGGTTAAAGGGCCTGTCTCTCCAAGTTGGAAGATTGATAGTAAAGCAGTTGGAAAGTCAAACCGGAGCACCACGAGAGGGACTATTCGTTGAGTTTTAGAAACCTTTCGTATTCACAGTGTGTCCATTCTCTAGGTTTCCCGTACATGTTATAGCTGTAGTAATATTCCCTTCAAAATGGAGAGTTGGAAACCATGGCATGGGGGCCTTGCATTATTGCTTTAAAGGGTATGCATTTGCTCACCAAATCTCAACAATCCTCTCAGTCCCAAGTGTCCAGCCTTATGCCACATCCAGCTGCCATTGTAGATAGGGTCATTCCCGGTTTCATCAGATACCCTGAAGGAATTGTAAAGAATTTCCCTGTTTTTTTGTTTTGTTTTTGAAATTCCTTTTTATAGTGGGTTTGAGCTGATTTACGCTGCCATGTTTATGCCAGTCTAGACACACTTCATTCCTTTATGGAGACATATCAATAAATGGGTATTAAGATTCTTACTGGTCAGATATATTCCTTTGCAGGAAATATGGGGTTTTGAGTCCCTTTCACTGAGGAAGGTGTAGGTATTGTGTATTCCATAGTTGGTTTTTGGAACGGTACTTGTGCTTTTATCAAACTCTGGTTTTATGCATCACCCCACCTCTCCTTACCCCTTAAGCAGGCATAAGATTGTTTTCTAAATGTGAGACTCTGTTCTCTTTCCTAACTCAGTTCATGTGTAGCCATGTTTACAGGATCTTCATAAGTGATATCTTATGATAAGTTTCGTTTTCTGTGTGACTTATTAAACTTAGAATCATCGTACCTGAATCCACTCACTTTGCTGCTACTGGTCTTATGACATTAATTTCATGGCTGAGGGATATTCCATCGTACATAAGTACCACAATTTTTGAACCATTTTTATATTTCCTGGTATATTTAAGGTGTACCCAAGTTGAGGTTCTTGTAAGCAGTGCAGCCCTAAATTTGGGGGTGGCTCTGTCTCATTGATTTTCAGTTTTCCCAAGGTATATTCCCGACACTGGAAGTGCCCTTGTCTCTGTAGCTCTGTTGTTTACTAGTTTTATTTAGGGAACTCAATGCACTTCTCCTGTGAGGCAGTTGGCAATTTACATCCTGCCCATCAGCATAACAATGCTCCCTGTTCTCCAAGGCCTGTCTGGCCTTTCTGGTTTTTACCCATTTTGTCGATTTCCCTTTGAGCGGTGGGAAGTGATACTTCTTTGTAGTGCAGATTTGCATTGCCCACTTGCTTGCTTGGCGAAAAAGGGCGTATGCGTTTTCTCCTGAATATATTCAGGAGAAAACGCATACGCCCTTTTTGACCAAGTGCATCATTGTCGAAGTTGTGCCCCTCTTCTTGTGCTTTAAAGGTGATTCCTATGTACCTCTTGAAATCTCTTTCCTGGTATTCTGCCTCGCTTTCAAGTCGGCCTCATTGCCTTCCCTCAACAGATTTGTGAACGAAAGTTGTCCTTTATGACTCTGCCAGTTTGTGAATTGCTGTGCCCCTGAGCTCCATTTTTCAACTCGTTTTTTGTGAGCTGAACGCAAGTCCAAAATTTTGGTTCAAAACCTATAGTGGTTCCCGATGGGTGGCTGAGACTTTGCTTAATTCTTCTTCCTGCCGGGAAGTTAGAGTGACATGTGCCAGTCCAATGCCTAACAGATACTCTCTCATTGGTTCTCCCTCTTCCCTTCCATCCTCTGCCAAATTGGCAACCTGTGCAAACCAGGAGGTTAAAGGGGCTGTATCTCCAAGTTGGGAGATTGATAGTAAAGCAGTTGGAAAGTCAAACCGGAGCAGCGTGAGAGGGCCTATTCGTTGAGTTTTAGAAACCTATTGTATTCACAGTGTGTCCATTCTCTAGGTTTCCCTTCCATGTTATAGCTGTAGTAATATTCCCTTCAACCTGGAGAGTTGGGACCCATGGCATAGGGGGCTTGCATTATTGCTTTAAACGGTCTGCATTTGCTCACCCAATGTCACCAATCCTCTCAGTACCAAGTGTCCAGCCTTATGCCACATCCAGCTGTCATTGTAGATAGGGTCATTCCAGGTTTCATCAGAGACCCTGAAGGAATTGTAAAGAATTTCCCTGTTTTTTGCTTTGTTTTTGAAATTCCTTTTTATAGTGGGTTTGAGCTGATTCTCGCTGCCATGTTTATGCCAGTCTAGACACCTTGATTCCCTTATGGAGACATATCAATACATAGGTTTTAAGATTCATACTAGTCAGATCTATTCCTCTGCGGGAAATATGGGGTTTTGAGTCCCTTTCACTGAGGAAGGTGTGGGTCTTGTCTATTACATAGTTGGTTTTTGGAACGGTACCTGTGCTTATATCAAACTCTGATTTTATGCATAACCCCACCTCTCCTTCCCCCTTAAGCAGGCATAAGAGTGTTTTCTAAATGTGAGACTCTGTTCTCTTTCCTAACTCAGTTCATGTATAGCCATGTTTACAGGATCTTCATAAGTGATATCTTATGCTAAGTTTCTTTTTCTGTGTGACTTATTTCACATAGAATCATCGTACCTGAATCCACTCACTTTGTTGCTACTGGTCTTATGACATTGATTTCATGGCTGAGCGATATTCCATCGTATGTAAGTACCAAAAATTTTTAAACCATTTTTATATTTCCTGGGATATTTAAGGTGTACCCAAGTTGAGGTTCTTGTAAGCAGTGCACCCCTAAATTTGGGGGTGGCTCTATCTTATTGATTTTCAGTTTACCCAAGGAATATTCCCTAGACTGGAAGTGGCCTTGGCTCTGTAGCTCTGTTGTTTACTTGTTTTAGGGAACACAATGCACTCCTCCAGTGAGGCAGTTGGCAATTTACATCCCGCCCATCATTATAACAAGGCTGCCTGTTCTCCAGGGCCTCTCTGACCTTTCTTGTTTTTACACATATTGTGGTTGTTTCTTTTGACCTGTGGGAAGTGATACTTCTTTGTAGTGCAGATTTGCATTGCCCAGTTGCTTGCTTGGCCAAAAAGGACATGCATATACGTTTTCTCCTTTATATATTCAGGAGAAAACGCATATGCCATTTTTGGCCAAGTGCATCATTGTCGAAGTTGTGCCCCTCTTCCTGTGCTTTACAGGTGATTCCTACGTACCTCTTGAAATCTGTTTCCTGCTATTCTGCCTCGCTTTCAAGTCGGCCTCGTTGCCTTCCCTCAACAGATTTTTGGACGATAGTTGTCCTTTATTACTCTGCCTGTTTGTGAATTGCTGTGCCCCTGAGCTCCATTTTTCAACTCGTTTTTTGTGAGCAGAACGCAAGTCCAAAATTTAGGTTCAGGAGATATACTGGTTCCCGGTGGGTGGCTGAGACTTTGTTTAATTTTTCTTCCTGCCGGGAAATTAGGGTGACATGTGCCTGTCCAAATGCATAACAGCTACTCTCTCATTGGTTCTCCCTCTTCCCTTCCATCCTCTGCCAAATTGGCAACCTGTGCGAACCAGGAGGTTAAAGGGACTGTCTCTCCAAGTTGGGAGATTGATAGTAAAGCAGTTGGAAAGCCAAATCGGAAAAAAAGGAGAGGGAATATTCTTTGAGTTTTAGAAACCTTTCGTATTCACAGTGTGTCCATTCTCTAGGTTTCCCGTACATGTTAGAGCTGTAGTAATATTCCCTTTAACCTGGAGAGTTGGGAAACATGGAATGGGGGCCATGCGTTATTGCTTTATAGTGTCTGCAATTTCTCACCCAATTTCAACAATCCTCTCAGTCCCAAGTGTCCAGCCTTATGCCACATCCAGCTGTCATTGTACATAGGGTCATTCCACGTTTCATCAGAGACCCTGAAGGAATTGTAAAGAATTTCCCTTTTTTTTTGTTTTGTTTTTGAAATTCATTTTTATAGTGGGTTTGAGCTGATTCTGCTGCCATGTTTATGCCAGTCTAGACACACTTGTTTCCCTAACGGAGACCTATCAATACATAGGTTTTAAGATTCTTACTAGTCAGATCTATTCCTCTGCGGGAAATATGGGGTTTTGAGTCCCTTTCACTGAGGAAGGTGTAGGTCTTTTCTATTCCATAGTTGGTTTTTGGAACCGTACCTGTGCTTATATCAAACTCTGGTTTTATGCATCCCCCCACCTCTCCTTCCCCCTTAAGCAGGCATAAGAGTGTTTTCTAAATGTGAGACTCTGTTCTCTTTCCTAACTCAGTTCATGTGTAGCCATGTTTACAGGATCTTCATAAGTGATATCTTATGATAAGTTTCTTTTTCTGTTTGACTTATTTCACTTAGAATCATCGTACCTGAACCACTCACTTTGCTGCTACTGGTCTTATGACATTGATTTCATTCCTGAGGGATATTGCATTGTACATAAGTACCACAATTTTTTGAACCATTTTTATATTTCCTGGGATATTTAAGCTGTACACAAGTTGAGGTTCTTTTAAGCAGTGCAGCCCTAAATTTGGGGCTGGCTCTGTCTCATTGATTTTCAGTTTTCCCAAGGTATATTCCCTAGAGTGGAAGTACCCTTGGCTCTGTAGCTCTGTTGTTTACTTGTTTTAGGGAACACAATGCACTCCTCCAGTGAGGCAGTTGGCAATTTACATCCCGCCCATCAGCATAACAAGGCTCCCAGTTCTCCAGGGCCTGTCTTGCCTTTCTGGTTTTTACACATTTTGTGAATTTCCTTTTGGACCGGTGGGAAGCAATACTTCTGTCTGGTGAACATTTGCATTGCCCGCTTGCTTGCTTGGCCAAAAAGGGCGTATGTGTTTTCTCCTGAATATATTCAGGAGAAAACACATACGCCCATTTCAGCCAAGTGAATCATTGTCGAAGTTGTGCCCCTCTTCCTGTGCTTTACAGGCGATTCCTACCTACCTCTTGAAATCTGTTTCCTGCTTTCTGCCTCACTTTCAAGTAGGCCTCGTTGCCTTCCCTCAACAGAATTTTGGACGATAGTTGTCCTTTATTACTCTGCCTGTTTGTGAATTACTGTGCCCCTGAGCTCCATTTTTCAACTCATTTTTTGTGACCTGAATGCAAGTCCAAAATTTTGGTTTTTGGACCTATACTGGTTCCCGATGGGTGGCTGAGTCTTTGGTTAATTCTTCTTCCTGCCGGGAAATTAGAGTGACATGTGCCCGTCCAAATGCCTAACAGCTACTCTCTCATTGGTTCTCCCTCTTCCCTTCCATCCTCTGCCAAATTGGCAACCTGTGTGAACCAGGAGGTTAAAGGGGCTGTCTCTCCAAGTTGGGAGATTGATAGGAAAGCTGTTGGAAAGTCAAAACGGAGCACCACGAGAGGGACTATTCGTTGAGTTTTAGAAACCTTTCATATTCACAGCGTATCCATTCTGTAGGTTTCCCGTACATGTTATAGCTGTAGTAATATTCCCTTCAACCTGGAGCGTTGGGACCCATGGAATGGGGGCCATGCATTATTGCTTTAAAGGGTCTGCATTTGCTCACCCAATCTCACGTATCTTCTCAGTCCCAAGTGTCCAGCCTTATGCCACATCCAGCTGTCATTGCAGATAGGGTCATTCCAGGTTTCAACAGACACCCTGAAGGAATTGTAAAGAATTTCCCTGTTTTTTTGTTTGTTTTTGAAATTCCTTTTTATAGTGGGTTTGAGCTGATTCTTGCTGCCATGTTTATGTCAGTCTAGACACACTTGATTCCCTTATGGAGACATATCAATACATAGGTTTTAATATTCTTACTAGTCAGATCTATTCCTCTGATGGAAATATGTGTTTTTGAGTCCCTTTCACTGAGGAAGGTGTAGGTCTTGTCTATTCCATAGTTGGTTTTTGGAACGGTACCTGTGCTTATATCAAACTCTGGTTTTATGTATCACCCCATCTCTCCTTCCCCCTTAAGCAGGCATAAGAGTGTTTTCTAAATGTAAGACTCTGTTCTCTTTCCTAACTCAGTTCATGTGTAGCCATGTTTACAGGATCTTCATAAGTGATATCTTATGATAAGTTTCTTTTTCTGTGTGACTTATTTCACTTAGAATCATCGTACCTGAATCCACTCACTTTGCTGCTACTGGTCGTATGACATTGATTTCATGGCTGAGGGATATTCCATCTTACGTAAGTACCACAATGTTTTGAACCATTTTTATATTTCCTGGGATATTTAAGGTGTACCCAAGTTGAGGTTCTTGTAAGCAGTGTAGCCCTAAATTTGTGGGTGGCTCTGTCTTATTGATTTTCAGTTTTCCCAAGGTATATTCCCTAGACTGGAAGTGCCCTTGGCCCTGTAGCTCTGTTGTTTACTTGTTTTAGGGAACACAATGCACTCCTCCAGTGAGGCAGTTGGCTATTTACATCCCGCCAATCATCATAACAAGGCTACCTGTTCTCCAGGGCCTGTCTTGCCTTTCTGGTTTTTACACATTTTGTGGATGTCCCTTTGGACTGGTGGGAAGTGATACTTCATTGTAGTGCATATCTGCATTGCCTGCTTGCTTGCTTGGCCAAAAAGGGCGTATGCGTTTTCTCCTGAATATATTCAGTAGAAAAAGCATACGCCCTTTTTGGCCAAGTGCATCATTGTCGAAGTTGTGCCCCTCTTCCTGTGCTTTACAGGTGATTCCTTGGTACCTCTTGAAATCTGTTTCCTGCTATTCTGCCTAGCTTTCAAGTCGGCCTCGTTGCCTTCCCTCAACAGATTTTTGGACGATAGTTGTCCTTTATTAATCTGCCAGTTTGTGAATTGCTGTGCCCCTGAGCTCCATTTTTCAACTCGTTTTTTGTGAGCTGAACGCATGTCCAAAATTTTGGTTCAGGACGTATACTGGTTCGCTGTGGGTGGCTGAGACTTTGGTTAATTCTTCTTCCTGCCGGGAAATTAGAGTGACATGTGCCCGTCCAAATGCCTAACAGCTACTCTCTCATTGGTTCTCCCTCTTCCCTTCCATCCTCTGCCAAAGAGGCAACCTGTGTGAACCAGGAGGTTAAAAGGGCTGTCTCTCCAAGTTAGGAGATTGATCGTAAAGCAGTTGGAATGTCAAACTGGAGCACCAGTAGAGGGACTATTCGTTGAGTATTTAAAAACTTTCATATTCACAGTGTGTGCATTCTCTAGGTTTCCCGTACATGTTATAGTTGTAGTAATATTCCCTTTAACCTGGAGAGTTGGGAAACATGGAATGGGGGCCATGCATTATGGCTTTATACTGTCTGCAATTTCTCACCCAATCTCACCAGTCCTCTCAGTCCCAAGTGTCAAGCCTTATGCCACACCCAGCTGTCATTGTAGATTGGGTCATTCCAGGTTTCATCAGAGACCCTGAAAGATTTGTAAAGAATTATGCTGTTTTTATGTTTTGTTTTTGAAATTCCTTTTTATAGTGGGTTTGAGCTGATTCTCGCTGCCATATTTATGCCAGTCTAGACACACTTGATTCCCTTACGGAGACATATCAATACATAGGTTTTAAGATTCTTACTAGTCAGATCTATTCCTCTGTGGGAAATATGGGGTTTTGAGTCCCTTTCACTGAGGAAGGTGTAGTTCTTGTCTATTTCATAGTTGGTTTTTGGAACGGTACCTGTGCTTATATCAAACTCTGGTTTTATGCATCACCCCACCTCTCTTTCGCCCTTAAGCAGGCATAAGAGTGTTTTCTAAATGTGAGACTCTCTTCTCTTTCCTAACTCAGTTCATGTGTAGCCATTTTTACAGGAACTTCATAAGTGATATCTTATGATAAGTTTATTTTTCTGTGTGACTTATTTCACTTAGAATCATCGTACCTGAACCACTCACTTTGCTGCTACTGGTCTTATGACATTGATTTCATGGCTGAGGGATATTGCATTGTACATAAGTACCACAATTTTTTGAACCATTTTTATATTTCCTGGGATATTTAAGGTGTACACAAGTTGAGGTTCTTGTAAGCAGTCCAGCCCTAAATTTGGGGCTGGCTCTGTCTCATTGATTTTCAGTTTTCCCAAGGTATATTCCCTAGAGTGGAAGTGCCCTTGGCTCTGTAGCTCTGTTGTTTACTTGTTTTAGGGCACACAATGCACTCCTCCAGTGAGGCAGTTGGCAATTTACATCCCGCCCATCAGCATAACAAGACTCCCTGTTCTCCATGGCCTGTCTTGCCTTTCTGGATTTTACACATTTTGCAGATATCCCTTTTGACTGGTGGGAAGTGATACTACTTTGTAGTGCAGATTTGCATTGCCCGCTTGCTTTGTTGTCAAAAAGGGCGTATGCGTTTTCTCCTGAATATATTCAGGAGAAAACGCATACGCCCTTTTTGGCCAAGTGCATCATTGTCGAAGTTTTGCCCCTCTTCCTGTGCTTTATAGGTGATTCCTACGTAACTCTTGAAATCTGTTTCCTGCTATTCGGCCTTGCATTCAAGTCCGCCTCGGTGCCTTCCCTCAACAGATTTGTGGACGATAGTTATCCTTTATACTCTGCCAGTTTGTGAATTGCTGTGCCCCTGTGGTCCAGTTTTCAACTCGTTTTTTTGTGAGCTGAACGCAAGTCCAAAATATTGCTTCACGACCTATGCTGGTACATTGTGCGTGGCTGAGACTTTGGTTAATTCTGCTTCCAGCCGGGAAATTAGAGTGACATGTGCCCGTCCAAATGCCTAACAGCTACTCTCTCATTGGTTCTCCCTCTTCCCTTTCATCCTCTGCCAATTTGGCAACCTGTGAGAAGCAGGAAGTGAAAGCGGCAGTCTCTCTAAGTTGGGAGATTGATAGTAATGCAGTTGGAAATTCAAACCCGAGCACTAGGAGAGGGACTATTCGTTGAGTTTTAGAAACCTTTCGTATTGACAGTGTGTCCATTCTCTAGGTTTCCCGTACATGTTATACCTGTAGTAATATTCCCTTCAACCAGCAGAGTTGGGACAAATGGAATGGGTGCCACTCATTATTGATTTATAGGGTCTGCATTTGCTCACCCAATCTCACCAATCCTCTCAGTCCCAAGTGTCCAGCCATATGCCACATCCAGCTGTCATTGTAGATAGGGTCATTCCCGGTTTCATCAGATACCCTGAAGGAATTGTAAGAAATTTCCCTGTTTTTTTGTTTTGTTTTTGAAATTGCTTTATATATTGGGTTTGAGCTGATTCTCACTGCCATGTTTATGCCAGTCTAGACACACTTGTTTCCCTTATGGAGACATATCAATACATAGGTATTAAGATTCTTACTAGTAAGATATATTACTCTGCGGTGAATATGAAGTGTTGAGTCCCTTTCACTGAGGAAGGAGTAGGTCTTGTCTATTCCATATTTGGTTTTTGGAACGGTACCTGTACTAATATCAAACTCTGGTTTTATGCATCACCCCACCTCTCCTTCCCCCTTAAGAAGGCAAAAGTGTGTTTTCTAAATGTGAGACTCTCTTTTCTTTCCTAACTCAGTTCATGTGTAGCCATGTTTACAGGATCTTCATAAGTGATATTTTATGATAAGTTTCTTTTTCTGTGTGACTTATTTCACTTAGAATCATCGTACCTGTATCCACTCATTTTGCTGCTACTGGACTTATGACATTGATTTTATGGCTCAGGGATATTCCATCATACGTAAGTACCACAATTTCCTGAACCATTTTTGTCTTTCCTGGGATATTTAAGGTGTACCCAAGTTGAGGTTTTTGTAAGCAGTGCAGCCCTGAATTTTTGTGTGGATCTGTCTTATTGATTTCAGTTTTCCCAAGGTATATTCCCTAGATTGGAAGTGCTCTTGGCTCCGTAGCTTTGTTGTTTACTTGTTTTAGGGAACACAATGCACTCCTCCAGAGAGGCAGTTGGCAATTTACATCCCGCCCATCAGCCTAACAGGGCTCCCTGTTCTCCAGGGCCTGTCTTGCCTTTCTGGTTTTTACACATTTTGTGGATGTCCTTTTTGACCGGTGGGAAGTGATACTTCATTGTAGTTCAGATATGCATTGCCCGCTTGCTTACTTGTCTGAAAAGGTCATAAGCGTTTTCTCCTGAATATATTCACGTGAAATCCCATATGCCCTTTTTGGCCATTTCTATAATTTTCGAAGTTGTGATGCTTTTCCTGTGTTTAAAGGCGATTCCAATGTACCTCTTGAAATCTGTTACATGCCATTCTGCCTCATTTTCGCCTCCGCCTCGTGGCTTTCCGTCAACAGATTTTTGGAAGAGAGTACTCCTTTATAACTCTGCAGGTTAGTGAATTGCTTTGGCCCTGAGCTCCATTTTTCAACTTGCGTTTTTGTTAGCTGACCACAGATCCACAGTTTTGCTTCTGGAACTATCCTGGTTCTGGGGGGGAAGGCTGAGACTTTGGTTAATTCCTCTACGTGACGGGAAATTAGAGTGACATGTGGCCATCCAAATGCCTACAGCTACTCTCTCTTTGGTTCTCTCTCTTCCCTTATATCCTCTGCTGAATTTGCCAACTGTGTGAACCATGAGGTTATAGGGGCTGACTCTCCAAGTTGTGAGAGTGATAGTAAAGCAGTTGGAATGTCAAACTGGAGCACAAGGAGAGAAAAAAAGTAGTAGAGTTTTAAAAACCTTTCACCATAAGTCGGTTTCCATTCTCTAGGTTCCCATACATGTTATAACTGTAGTGATATTCCCTTCTACCTGGAGAGATGGGAACCATGGAATGGGTGGCAGGCATTATTGCTTTAAAGGGTCGGCATTTTTTCACCCAATCTCACCAATCCTCTCAGTCCCAAGTGACCAGCCTTATGCCACATCCAGCTGTCATTGTAGATAGGGTCATTCCAGGTTTCATCAGAACCCCTGAAGGTATTGTGTAAGAATTTTACTGTTTTTATCTTTTGTTTTGAAATTCATTTTTATAGTGGGTTTGAGTTGATTTTCACTGCCATGTTTATGTCGTTCTAGACACACTTCGTTCCCTTATGGAGACATATCAATACATAGGTGTTAAAATTCTTACTAGTCAGATATATTTCTCTGCGGGGAATAGGGATGTTGAGTTCCATTCACTGAGGAAGGAGTAGGGCTTGTCTCTTCTGTTTTTGGATTATGGAACATTACCTGAGCTAATATCAAACTTCTGTTTTGTGCATCTCCCCACCTCTCTTTCCCCTTAAGCAAGCGTTAGAGTGTTTTCTAAATCTGAGACTCTGTTCTCTTCCCTAATTCATTTCATATGTAGCCATGTTTACATTCCCTTCATAAGTGATATCTTATGTCAGAATGCACTATGGCTCTTGTCATAATAATGCTCCATGACCCCTGTCATCACAATGCTCCACGCCCTGGTTATCACAATGCTCCATGTCCCTTGTCATCACAATTCTCCACGTCCTTGACATCACAATGCTACATGACACTTCTCATCACAACGTTTCATGCTCTTGTCATCACAATTCTCCATGCACTTGACATTGCAATGCTCCATGCACTTGTCATCACAATGCTCCATGCACTTGTCATCACAATGCTCCATGAACCCTGTCATCACAATGCTCCCTGAAACCTGTCATCACAATGCTTCATGCCCCTTGTCATTACAGTGCTCCATGATGCTCGACATCACAATTACCCAAGGTCTTCTCATCACAATGCTCCAAGGTTTTGCCATCACCATGCTCCATGCCTTGTCATCTCAAAGCTCAATGTCCCTTGTCCTCAAAATTATCCATGTCCTTGTCATTACAATGCTCCACGGCACTTCACATAACAATGTTATATGCTCTTGTCATCACAATACTCCATGCACTTGTCACAGCATTGCTCCATGACCCCTGTCATAGGAAGCTCCAAGCGATTGTCATCACAATGTTTCATGACCTGGACATTAAAATTATCAATGGCCCTTGATATCACAATTCTCCATGCCCTTGTCATCACAATGCTCCTTTACTTTGTCACAACAATCCTCCATGACACTTGGCATCACAATGCTCCATGATATTGTCATCAAACTGGAACATGACATATTTCATCACAATGCTCCCTGACAACTTTCTTCACCATAATCTACGACCTTGTTATCACAGTGCACCATGCCCTTGTCATCACAATGTGCCATGTCCACTCTTATCACAATAATCCATGAAACTTGTCAGACTAATGCTCCATGCCACTTTTCATCTCAATGCTCCATGAACGCTGTCATCACAATGCACCATGCCCATCATCATAATGCTTCATGCTATTGTCATCACAATTAAATCAAAATGCTCCATGACCTCTGTCAACACAATGCTCCAAACCCTTGTGATCACAATGTTCCATAACACTTGTCATCACAATGCCCCATGACGCTGGTCAGCACAATTATCCATGGTCTTCTCATCACAGTGCACCATGACTTTTGTCATCACAATGCTCAATACACTTGTCATCACAATGCTCTCTGACTATTGCCGTCAGTATGCACATTGAAATCTTTCATGACAAGGCTCCATGCCTTTTTCATCACAATGCTCCAAGACCCCTATGATCACAATGTTCCTTGCACTTGTCATCACAAATCTCCATGACGCATGTCATCAGAATGCTCCATGACATTCTCATCATAATGTTCCATGCCCTTATCATCACAATGCTCCAAGACCCCTGTAATCACAATGATCCCTGCGTCTTTTCATCAGAATGCTCCATGAGATATGTCATCACAAGGTACCATGGTCTTCACATCACAGTGCTCCAGGACCTTTTCATCACAGTGCTCCATTCGCTTGTCATCACAATGCTCCATGACTCCAGTCATCACAATACTCCATGAACATTTTCAGCCCAATGTGCCATGACACTTCTCATCACAATGATGCATGCCCTTTTCATCCCAATGCTCCATGACCCCTGTATTCACAATGCTCTGTGACGCTTGTCATCAAAGTGCTCCATGACACCTGTCATAACAATGCTCCAAGCCTTTTTCAGCAAAATGCTACATTACCTTGTCATTACAATGCTCTATGTGATTGTCATCCAAATACTCCATTACCAATGCCATCACAATCCTCCATGAACTTTGGGATCACATTGCTTCATGCCGTTGTCATCACAATGCTCCATGCTCCTTGAAATCAAATGAGCCATGACCTCTGTCATCACAATGCTCCAATCCCTTGTGATCACAATGTTCCATAACACTTGTCATCACAACGCTCCATGATGCCTGTCATCACAATACTCCATGCCCTTTTCATCACAATGCTCCATGACATTGTCATCAAAATACTCCACAAGCTTGTCATCAGAATGATCCATGACCCTTGTCATCACAATTCTCCTTGCACTTGTCAGAACAATGCTCCTTGACACTTGTCATCACAATGCTCCAAGCCATTGTCATCACAATGCTCCATTACCTTTGTCGTCAGAATCCTCCATGACACTTTGCATCACAATGCTCCATGCCATTGTCATCACAATGTGCCATTATATATGTCATCACAATGCTCCCTGACACCTGTCTTCACAATACTACATGACCTGGTCATCACAATGCTCCACGCCCTTTTCATCACAATGCGCCATTCCAACTGTCATCGCAATAATTCTTGAAACTTATTAGACCAATGCTCTATGCCCTTGTCATCACAATGCTCCATTCCCTTGTTATCACAGTGCTCCATGACCCCTGTCATCACAATGCTCTTTGACTCCAGTCATCACAATGCTTCATGACCTATGTCATCACAATTGTCCATGCCCTCGTCATCAACAGTCTCTGTGACCTTTTTAACCACAATGCTCCATGAACTATTCATAACAATGCTCTTTGACACTTGTCATCACAATGCTCTATGCCTTTATCAGCACAATGCTCCATGACCCTTGTAATCACAATGCTCCATGAACGCTCTCATCACATTGCTCCATGCCCTTCTCTTCACAAAGCTCCATGACAAATGTCATCAGAATGCTCCATGGCCTTCTCATCACAATGTTCCATGCCCTTGCCATGACAATGCTCCATTACCCCAGTCATAACAATGCTCCATGACCCCTGCCATCACGATGTTCCATGGCTTGTCATCACATAGCTCGATGACCCTTCTCATCACAGTGCTCCAAGAACCCTGTAATCACAATGCTCTATGCCCTTTTTCATCACAATGATCCATGAATCCTGTCATCACAATGCACCATGCCCATCGTCCTAATGTTTCAGGCTATTGTCATCACAATGAAATCAAAATGTTCCATGACCTCTGAAATAACAATGCTCCAAACCCTTGTGAACACAATATTCCATAACACTTGTCATCACAATGCCCCATGTGGCTCGTCATCACAATTATCCATGGACTTCTCATCACAATGCTCCATGACGTTTGTCATCACAATGCTCAACACACTTGTCAACAAAATGCTCCCTGGCACTTGTTGTCTGTTTGCTCCTTGAACCCTGTCATGACAAGGCTCCATGCCTTTTTCATAACAATGATCCATGCCATTTTCATCACAATGCTCCGAGACCCATGTAATTTCAATGCTCCATGCCCTTGTCATCACAAAGCTCAATGACGCATGCCATCAGAATGCTCCTTGTTCTTCTCCTCACAATGCTCCATGCCGTAGTCATCACAATGTTCCAAGACCCCGGTAATCACAATGCTTCATGCCCTTGTCATCAAAAAACTCCATGACGCATGTCATCAGAATGCTCCATGCCCTAGTCATCACAATGCTCCAAGACCCCTGTAATCACAATGCTCCATGCCCCTTTTCATCAGAATGCTCCATGAGACTTGTCATCACAAGTCTCCTGGTCTTCTCATCACAATGCTCCAGGACCTTGTTATCACCATACTCCAATCCCTTGTCAACACAATGCTCCATGACCCCTGTCATCACGATAATCCATGATGATTTTCAGCCCAATGCTCCACGACCTACTCATCACAATCCTCCATGGCCAATATAATCACAATGCTTCCTGACCACTGTCATCACAACACTCCATGACACCTGACAACGCAATGATCCTGGACTCTTATCATCACAATGCTCCATTCCCTAGTCCTCACATTGCTCCATGACCCCGGTAATCAGAACACTCCATGAACATGTTCAGCTCAGTGCTCCATGACCCTTGTCATCAAAATGATCCATTCCCTTGTCATCCCAATGCTCCATGACCCCTGTATTCACTATGCTCCGTGACGCTTGTCATCACAGTGCTCCATGACACATGTCATCACAATGCTCCATGCCTTTGTCAGCAAAATGCTACATGACCTTGTCATTACAATGCTCTATGCGCTTGTCATCACAATACTCCATTTCCATTGTCATCACAATCCTCCATGAACTTTGGGATCACATTGCTTCATGCCCTTGTCATCACAATGCTCCATGCTCCTTGAAATCAAAATGATCCATGACCTCTGTCATCACAATGCTCCAAACCCTTGTGATCACAATGTTCCATAACACTTGTCCTCACAACGCTCCATGATGCCTGTCATCACAATACACCATACCCTTTTCATCATAATGGTCCATGACCTTTGTGATCACAATTCTCAATACACTTGTCATCACAATGCTTCCTGACACTTGTCGTCAGAATGCTCCTTGAACCCTGTCACGAAAAGGCTCCATGCCTTTTACATCACAAAGCCCCATGCCATTTTCATCACAATGCTGCATGCCATTGTCATCAAAATACTCCACAAGCTTGTCATCAGAATGCTCCATGACCCTTGTCATCACAATTCTCCATGCACTTGTCAGCACAATGCTCCCTGAACCTTGTCATCACAATGCTCCAAGCCATTGTCATCACAATGCTCCATTACCTTTGTCATCAGTATCCTCCATGACACTTGGCATCACAATGCTCCATGCCATTGTCATCACAATGGGCCATTACAAATGTCATCAAAATGCTCCCTGACACCTCTCTTAACAATACTGCATGACATGGTCATCAAAATGCTCCATGCCCCCTGACATTACAATGTTTCATAACACCTGTCATCAAAATTTTCCATAAAAATTTTCATTAAATTGCTGCATGACCCTGTCATCAGGATGCTCCCTGCCCTTCTCATCACAATGCACAATGCCCTTGCCATCAAAATGCTCCTGACCTTTGTCATCACAAAGATCAATGACACTTGGCATCACACTGCTCCAAGTCATTGTCATCACAGTGCTCCAAGAATGCTCTCATCACATTGATCCATGCCTCTGTGTTCACAAAGCTCCATGACACATGTCATCAGAATGCTCCATGGCGTTCTCATCACAATGCTCCATGTCCTTGCAATCACAATGCTCAATTACAACAGTAATAACAATGCTCCATGACCCCTGCCATCACAATGTTCCATGGCCTTGTCATCACAAAGCTCCATGACCCTTCTCATTACAATGCTCCAAGAACCCTGTAATCACAATGCTCTATGCCGCTTTTCATCTCAATGATCCATGAACCCTGTCATCACAATTCACCATGCCCATCATCATAATGCTTCATGCTATTGTCATCACAACAAAATTAAAATGCTCCATGACCTCTGTCATCACAATGCTCCAAGACCCCTGTAATCACAATGCTCCATGCCCCTTTTAATCAGAATGCTCCATGAGACTTGTCTTCACAAGTCTCCAAGGTCTTCTCATCACAATGCTCCAGGACCTTGTCATCACCATGCTCCATTCCCTTGTCATCACAATTCTCCATGACCCCTGTCATCACAATAATCCATGAACATTTTTAGCCCAATGATCCACGACCTTCTCATCACAATGCTCCATGGCGAATATCATCACAATGCTCCATGACCACTGTCATCACAACACTCCATGACACCTGACAACACAATGATCCGGGACTCTTCTCATCACAATGCTCCATTCCCTAGTCATCACAATGCTCCATGACCCCTGTCATCACAACACTCCATGAACATTTTCACCCCAGTGCTCCATGACCCTTGTCAACACAATGATCCATGCCCTTGTCATCCCAATGCTCCATGACCCCTGTATTCACAATACTCCGTGAAGCTTGTCCTCACAGTTCTCCATGACACATGTCATCACAGTGCTCCATGACTTTGTCAGGAAAATGCTACAAGACCTTGTCATTACAGTCCTCTATGCGCTTGTCATCACAATACTCCATTTCCATTGTCATCACAATCTTCCATGAACCTTGGGATCACATTGCTTCATGCCCTTGTCATCACAATGCTCCATGCTCCTTGAAGTCAATATGATCCAAACCTCTGTCATCACAATGCTCCAAACACTTGTGATCACAATGTTCCATAACACTTGTCATCACAACGCTCCATGATGCCTGTCATCACAATACTCCATGCCGTTTTCATTACAAAGCTCCATGACCTTTGTCATCACAATTCTCAATACACTTGTCATCACAATGCTCTATGCCTTTCTCAGCACAATGCTCCATGACACTTGTCATCACAATGCTCCATGCGCTTTTCAGCACAATGCTCCTTGACACATGTCATCACAATGCACCATGCGCTTGTCATCACAGTGCTCCACAATCTTGTCATCACAATTCCCCATAAAATTTGTCATCACAATGCTCCATGCACTTCTCATCAAAATGCTCTCTCACCACTGATATCACAATGCTACATCAGCTTTGTCACAATACTCCGTCACCCCTGTCATCACAATGTTCCATGACTCCTGTCATCACAATGCTACATGCACTTATCATCAAAATGTTCGATGACCCATGACATCACAATGTTCCATAACACCTGTCATCAAAATGTTCCATGACACTTTTCATCAACTTGCTCCATGACCCTGTCATCACAATGCTCCATGCCCTTCTCATCACAGTGAACAACGCCCTTGCGATAAAAATGCTCCATGACATTTGTCGTCACAAATATCCATGACGCTTGGCATCACAGTGCTCCATGTCATTGTCATCACAGTGCTCCATGAACACTCTCATCACATTGCTCCATGCCCTTGTCTTCACATAGCTCCATGACACATGTCATCAGAATGCTCCATGGCCTTCTCATCACAATGCTCCATGCCCTTGCCATCACAATGCTCGATTACACCTGTCATAACAATGCACCATGACCCCTGCCATCACGATGTTCCATGGCCATGTCTTCACAAGGCTCCATGACCCTTCTCATCACAATGCTCCAGGAACACGGTAATCACAATGCTCTATGCCCCTTTTCATCTCAATGATCCATGAACCCTGTCATCACAATGCACCATGCCCATCATCATAATGCTTCATGCTATTGTCATCACAAAGAAATCAAAATACTCCATGACCACTGACATAACAATGCTCCAAACCCTTGTGATCACAATATTCCATAACACTTGTCATCACAAACCCCATGACGCTCGACATCACAATTATCCATGGTCTTCTCATCACAATGCTCCATGACATTCGTCATCACAATGCTCAATACACTTGTCATCAAAATGCTCCCTGACACTTGTTGTCTGTATGCTCCTTGAACCCTGTTATGACAAGGCTCCATGCCTTTTTCATCACAATGATCCATGCCCTTTTCTTCACTGTGCTCCATGCCATTTCATCACAATGCTCCAAGACCCATGTAATCACAATGCTCCATGCCCGTCTCATCACAAAGCTCAATGACGCATGCAATCAGAATGCTCCTTGGTCTTCTCCTCACTATGCTCTATGCCCTATTCATCACAATGTTCCAAGACCCCTGTAATCACAATTCTCCATGCCCCTTTTCATCAGTATGCTCCATGAGACTTGTCTTCAAAAGGCTCCATGGTTTTGTCATCACAATGCTCCAGGACATTGTCATCACAATGCTTCACGACCTTCTCATGAAAATTTTCTATGGCCCTTGTCATCATAATGCTCCAAGCCCTAATCATCACAATGCTCCATTATATTTGTCATCACAATCCTCCATTACATTTGGCATCACAATGCTCCATGCCATTGTCATCGCAATGTACCATGACATATATCATCACAATGCTCCCAGACACCTGTCTTCACAATACTCCATGACCTTATCATCACAATGCTCCATGCCCTTGTCATCACAATGCACCATGCCCACTCTCAGCACAATAATCTATGAAACTTGTCAGGCCAATGCTCCATGCCCCTGTCATCACAATGCACCATGCCCTTGTCATCACAGTGCTCCATGACCCGTGTCATCACAATGCTCCTTGACTCCAGTCATCACAATTCTTCATAACGTTTTTCATCACAATGGTCCATGCCTGCATCATCACAAAGCTCTGTGACCTTTGTAACCAAAATGTTCCATGAACTTTTCATCACAATTCTCAGTGACCCTTGTCATCACAATGCTCCATGTCTTTGTCAGAATAATGCTCCATGACCATTGTCATCACAATGTGCCATGCACATTTCATCACAACTGTCCACAACCTTGTAATTGCAATGCTCCATAAACCTTGTAATCACAATGGTCCATGCACTTCTCATCAAAATGCACTCTCACCAGAGATATCACAGTGTTCCATCACTAGTTATCACAATACTCCCTCACCCCTGGAATCACAATGATCCATGACCCTGTCATCACAATGTTACATCCACTTATCATCACAATGTTCCATGACCCCTGCCATCACAATGTTCCATAAGCCCTGTCATCAAAATGCTCCATGACCCTTTCCATCCTAAAGCTCCAAGACCCCTGACATCAGAATGTTCTATAACCCCTGTCATCTAAATGTTCCATTACAATTTTTGTCAAATTGCTGCATGAACCGGTCATCAAAATGCTCCCTGCCCTTCTCATCACAATGCACCATGCCCTTTTCATCAAAATGCTCCATGACTTGTCATCACAAAGCTCCATGACTCTTGGCATCACAATGCTCCATGTCATTGGCATCACAATGCTCCATGTACCCTCTCATAACATTGCTCAATGCCCTTGTCATCACAAAGCTCCATGACACTTGTCATCACAATGCTCCATGACCTTCTAATCACAATGTTCCATGCCCTTGTCATTACAATCCTGCATGACCCATGTGTCACAGTGTTCTGTGCCCTTGTCATCACAATGCTCCATACCCACTCTCATCACAATAATCCATGAAACATTTCAGACCAAAGTTCCATACCCTTCTCATCACAATTCTCGATTACCCCGGTCATAACAATGCACCATGACCCCTGCCATCACAATATTCCACGGCCTAGTCATCACAAGGTTCCATGACACTTCTCATCACAATGCTCAAGACCCCTGAAATCACAATGCTACATTCCCTTGTCATCACAAAGCTCCATGACGCATGTCATCAGAATGTTCCATGGCCTTCTCATCACAATGCTCCATACCGTTGTCATCACAATGCTCCAAGACCCCTGTAATCAAAATGCTCCATGCCCCTTTTCATCTCAATGCTTCATGAAACCTGTCATCACAATGAAGCATGCCCATCATCATAATGCTTCAGGCTATTGTCATCACAATTAAATCAATATTCTCCATGACCTCTGTGATCATAATGCTACAAACCCTTGTGATCACAATGTTGCATAACACTTATCATCACAAAGCTCTATGACACTTGTCATCACAATGCTCGATGCCCTTCTAATCACAATGCTCCATGCCCTTGTCATTACAGTCCTGCATAACCCGTGTATCACAGTGTTCCGAGCCCTTGTCATCACAATGCTCCATGCCCACTCTCATCACAATAATCCAAGAAACATTTCAGACCAAAGTTCCTACCTTTCTCAGCACAATGCTCCATTACCCCTGTCATAACAATGCACCATGACCCCTGCCATCACAATGTTCCACGGCCTAGTCATCACAAGGTTCCATGACACTTCTCATCACAATGCTCAAGACCCCTGAAATCACAATGCTCCATGCCCTTGTCATAACAAAGCTCCATGACGCATGTCATCAGAATGTTCCATGGCTTTCTCATCACAATGCTCCAAGACCACTGTAATCACAATGCTCCATGCCCCTTTTCATCTCAATGCTTCATGAACCTAGTCATCACAATGAACCATGCCCATCATCATAAAGCTTCAGGCTATTGTCACAACAATTAAATCAATATTCTCCATGACCTCTGTGATCATAATGCTCCAAACCCTTGTGATCACAATGTTGCATAACACTTATCATCACAACACCCCATGACGCTCATCATCTCAATTATCCATGGTCTTCTCTACACAATGCTCCATGAACTTTGTAATCACAATGCTCAATACACTTGTCATCACAATGCTCCCTGACCCTTGTCATCAGTATGCTCCTTGAACCCTGTCATGACAAGGCTCCATGCCTTTTTCATCACAATGATCCATGACCTTTTCATCGCAATCCTCCAAGATCCCTGTAATCACAATGTTCCATGCCCTTGTCATCACAAAACTCCATGACGCATGTCATCAGAATGCTCCATGGCATTCTCATCACAATGTCCCATGCCCATGTCATCACAATGCTCCAAGACCCCTGTAATCACAATGCTCTATGCCCCTTTTCTTCAGAATGCTCCATGAGACTTGTCATGACAAGTCTCCATGGTCATCTCATCACAATGCTCCAGGACCTTGTCATCACCATGCTCCCTTCCCTTGTCATCACAATGCTCCATGACCCCTGTCATCACAATAATCCATGAACATTTTCAGCCCAATGCTCCACGACGTTCTCATCACAATGCCCCATGGCCAATATCATCACAATGCTCCATGACCACTGTCATCACAACACTCCATGACACCTGACAACACAATGATCCGGGAGTCTTCTCATCACAATGCTCCATTCCCTATTCATCACAATGCTCCATGACCCCTGTCATCACAACACTCCATGAACATTTTCAGCCCAGTGCTCCATGACACTTGTCATCAAAATGATCCATGCCCTTGTCATCCCAATGCTCCATGACCCTTGTATTTACAATGCTCCGTGAAGCTTTTCATCACAGTGCTCCATGACACATGTCATCACAATGCTCGATGCCCTTCTCATCACAATGCTCCATGCCCTTGTCATTACAGTCCTGCATGACACATGTTTCACAGTGTTCCGTGCCCTTGTCATCACAATGCTCCATGCCCACTCTCATCACAATAATCCATGAAACATTTCAGACCAAAGTTCCATACCCTTCTCATCACAATGCTCCATTACCCCTGTCATAACAATGCACCATGACACCTGCCATTACAATATTCAACGGCCTAGTCATCACAAGGTTCCATGATACTTCTCATCACAATGCTCAAGACCCCTGATATCACAATGCTCAATGCCCTTGTCATCACAATGCTTCATGACTTGTCATCACAAAGATCCATGACACTTGGCATCACAATGCTCAATGTCATTGTGATCACAATGCTCTATGAACGCTCTCATCACATTGCTCCATGCCCTTGTCTTCACATAGCTCCATGACACATGTCATCAGAATGCTCCATGGTCTTCTCATCACAATGCTCCATGCCCTTGCCATCACAATGCTCCATTACCCCTGTCATAACAATGCTCCATGACCCCTGCCATCACGATGTTCCATGGCCTTGTCATCACAAGGATCCATGACCTTGCTCATCACAATGCTCCAAGAACACTGTAATCATAATGCTCTATGCCCCTTTTCATCTCAATGAACCATGAACCCTGTCATCACAATGCACCATGCCCATCATTATAATGCTTCATGCTATTGTCATAACAATGAAATCAAAATGTTCCATGACGTCTGTCATAACAATGCTCCAAACCCTTGTGATCACAATATTCCATAACACTTGTCATCAAAATGCCCCATGACACTCGTCATCACAATTATCCATGGCCTTCTCATCACAATGCTCCATGACCTTCGTCATCACAATGCTCAATACACTTGTCATCAAACTGCTCCCTGACACTTGATGTCTGTATGCTCCTTGAACCCTGTCATGACAAGGCTCCATGCCATTTTCATTACAATGCTCCATACCCTTTTCATCACAATGTTCCAAGACCCCTGTAATCACAATGCTCCATGTTCCTGTTCATCAGTATGCTCCATGAGATTTGTCATCACAAGGCTCCATTGTTTTGTCATCACAATGCTCCAGCACATTTTCATCACAATGCTTCCCTACCTTTTCCTGAAAATTTTCAATGGCCCTTGTCATCATAATGCTCCAAGCCCTAATCCTCACAATGCTCCATTATATTTGTTATCACAATCCTCCATTACATTTGGTATCACAATGCTCCATGTCATTGTCTTCGCAATGGACCATGACATATTTCATCACAATGCTCCCTGACAACTGTCTTCACAATACTCCATGACCTTATTATCAAAATACTCCATGCCCTTGTCATTACAATGCACCATTCCCACTCTCATCACAATAATCTATGAAAATTGTCAGACCAATGCTCCATGCCACTGTCATCCCAATGTTCCATGCCCTTGTCATCACAATGCTCCATGACCCAGGTCATCACAATGCTCCATGACTCCACTCATCACAATGCTTCATAACGTTTGTCATCACAATGGTCCATGCCCACGTCATCACAAGGCTCTGTGACGTTTGTAACCACAATGCTCCATGAACTCTTCATCACAATTCTCTGTGAAACTTGTCAACACAAGGCGCCATTCCAAATGTCATTGCAATAATCCATGAAAATTATTAGACAAATGATCCATGCCCTTGTCATCACAATGCTCCATGCCCTTGTTATCACAATGCTCCATGACCCCTGTCATCACAGTGCTCCGTGACTCCAGTCATCACAATGCTTCATGACCTTTGTCATCACAATGATCCATGCCCTCATCATCAACAGTCTCTGTGACCTTTTTAACCACAATTCTCCATGAACTTTTTATCACAATGCTCTTTGACCCTTGTCATCACAATGCTCTATGCCTTTCTCAGCACAATGCTCCATGACCCTTGTCATCACAATGCTCCATGCGCTTGTCAGCCCAATGCTCCATGACACATGTCATCACAATGCACCATGCGCTTGTCATCACAGTGCTCCACAACATTGTCATCACAATGCTCCATAAAATTTGTCATCACAATGCTCCATGCACTTCTCATCAAAATGCTATCTCACCACTGATATCACAATGCTACATCACTATTTGTCACAATACTCCCTCACCCCTGTCATCACAATGTTCCATGGCTCCTGTCATCACAATGCTACATGCACTTATCATCACAATGTTCGATGACCCCTGAAATCACAATGTTCCTGTCATTAAAATGTTCCATGACACTTTTCATCAAATTGCTCCATGACCCTGTCATCAGAATGCGCCCTGCCCTTCTCATCACAATGCACAAAGCCATTGCCATCACAATGCTCCATGACCTTTGTCATCACAAAGATCCATGACCCTTGGCATCACAATGCTCCATGTCATTGTCATCACAATGCTCCATGAACGCTCTCATCACATTGCTCCATGCCCTTGTCTTCACATAGCTCCATGACACATGTCATCAGAATGCTCCATGACAGGGGCTTCCTTTGTGCCGCAGTGGTTGAGAGTCCGCCTGCCGATGCAGGGGATACGGGTTCGTGCCCCGGTCTGGGAGGAGCCCACATGCCCTGGAGCGGCTGGGCCTGTGAGCCATGGCCGCTGAGCCTGCGCGTCCGGAGCCTGTGCTCCTCAATGGGAGAGGCGACAACAGTGAGAGGCCCGTGTACCGCAAAAAAAAGAAAAAAAAAATGCTCCCTGACACTTGTTGTCTGTATGCTCCTTGAACGCTGTCATGACAAGTCTCCATGCCGTTTTCATCACAATGATCCATGCCCTTTTCATCACAATGCTCCAAGACCCATGTAATCACAATGCTCCATGCCCTTGTCATCACAAATCTCAATGACGCATGCCATCAGAATGCTCCTTGGTCTTCTCCTCACAATGCTCCATGCCCTTGTCATCACAATGTTCCAAGACCCCTGTAATCACAATGCTCCATGCCCCTATTCATCAGTATGCTCCATGAGACTTGTCATCACAAGGCTCCAAGGTTTTGTCATCACAATGCTCCAGGCCCTTGTCATCACAATGCTTCACGGCCTTGTCATCAAAATTTTCAATGGCCCTTGTCATCATAATGCTCCAAGCCCTAATCATCACAATGCTCCATTATATTTGTCATCACAATCCTCCATTACATTTGGTATCACAATGCTCCATGCCATTGTCTTCGCAATGGACAATGACATATTTCATCAGAATGCTCCCTGACACCTGTCTTCACAATACTCCATGACCTTATTATCACAATGCTCCATGCCCTTGTCATTACAATGCACCATTTCCACTCTCATCACAATAATCTATGAAACTTGTCAGACCAATGCTCCATGCCACTCTCATCACAATGTTCCATTCCCTTGTCATCACAATGCTTCATGACCCCTGTCATCACAATGCTCCATGACTCCAGTCATCACAATGCTTCATAAAGTTTTTCATCACAATGGTCCATCCCGCATCATCACAAGGCTCTGTGACCTTTGTAACCACAATACTCCATGAACTTTACATCACAATTCTCTGTGAAACTTGTCATCACAATGCTCCATGTCTTTGTCAGAACAATGCTCCATGACCACTGTCATCACAATGTGCCATGCGCATTTCATCACAACGATCCACAACCTTGTAATTGCAATGCCCCATAAACCTTGTAATCACAATGGTCCATGCACTTCTCATCAAAATGCTCTCTCACCAGAGATATCACAATGTTCCATCACTAGTCATCACAATACTCCCTCACCCTTGTAATCACAATATTCCATGACGCTGTCATCACAATGCTACATCCCCTTATAATCACAATGTTCCATGACCCCTGCCATCACAATGTTCCATAACCCCTGTCAACAAAATGCTCCATGACCCATTCCATCCCAAAGCTCCAAGACCCCTGACATCACAATGTTCTATAACCCCTGCCATCAAAATATTACATTACACTTTTTATCAAATTGCTGCATGACCCGGTCATCAAAATGCTCCCTGGCCTTCTCATCACAATGCACCATGCCCTTGTCATCAAAATGCTCCATGACATTTGTCATCACAAAGCTCCAAGACACTTGGAATCACAATGCTCCATGTCATTGGCATCACAATGCTCCATGATCCCTCTCATCACATTGCTCCATGCCTTTGTCATCACAAAGCTCCATGACACTTGTCATCACAATGCTCGATGCCCTTCTCATCACAATGCTCCATGCCCTTGTTATTACAGTCCTGCATGACCCATGTATCACAGTGTTCCGTGCCTTGGTCATCACAATTTTCCCTGCCCTCTCTCATCACAATAATCCATGAAACATTTCAGCCCAAAGTTCCATACCCTTTTCATCACAATGCTCCATTACCCCTGTCATAACAATGCACCATGACCTCTGCCACCACAATGTTCCACGGCCTAGTCATCACAAGGTTCCATGATACATCTCATCACAATGCTCAAGACCCCTGAAATCACAATGCTCCATGCCCTTGTCATCACAATGCACCATGTCCACTGTCATCACAATAATCTATGAAACTTTTCAGACGAATGCTCCATGACCCTGTCATCACAATGCTCCATGCCCTTGTCATCACAAAGCTCCATTACGCATGTGATCAGAATGTTCCATGGCCTTCACATCACAATGCTCCATACCTTAGTCATCATAATGCTCTAAGACCCCTGTAAACACAATGCTCCATGCACCTTTTCATCTCAATGCTCCATGAACCCTGTCATCACAATGCACCATTCCCATCATCATAATGCTTCAGGCTATTGTCATCACAATAAAATCAATATTCTCCATGACCTGTGTCATCATAATTCTCCAAATCCTTGTGATCACAATGTTCCATAACACGTATCATCACAACACCCCATAACGCACATCATCACAATTATCCAAGGCCTTCTCATCACAATGCTGCATGATCTTTGTCATCAAAATGCTCAATACACTTGTCATCACAATGCTCCCTGACACTTGTCGTCAGTATGCTCCTTGAACCCTGTCATGACAAGGATCCATGCCTTTTTCATCACAATAATCCATGCCCTTTTCATCACAATGCTCCAAGATACCTGTAATCACAATGCTCCAAGGCCTTGTCATCATAATGCTCCAAGACCCCTGTAATCACAATGCTCCATGCCCCTTTTCATCAGAATGCTCCATGAGACTTGTCATCACACGTCTCCATGGTCTTCTCATCACAATGCTCCACGACCTTGTCATCACCATGCTCCGTTCCGTTGTCGTCACAATGCTCCATGGCCCCTGTCATCACAATAATACATGAATATTTTCAGCCCAATGCTCCACGACTTTCTCATCACAATGCTCCATGGCCAATATCATCACAATGCCCCATGACCACTGTCATCACAACACTCCATGACAGCTGACAACACAATGATCCTGGACTCTTGTCATCACAAAGCTCCATTTCCTAGTCATCACAATGCTCCATGACCCCAGTCATCACAACACTTTTTGAACAATTTCAGACAAGTGCTCCATGACCCATGTCATCACAATGATCCATGCCCTTGTCATCCCAATGCTCCATGACCCATGTATTCACAATGTGCTGTGACGGTTGTCATCACTGTGCTCCATGACACATGTCATCAAAATGCTCCATGCCCTTGTCATCACACAGCTCCGTGACACTTGTCATCACAGTGCTCGTTGCCCTTCTCATCATAATGCTCCATGTCCTTGTCATTACACTCCTCCATGACCCATGTATCACAGTGTACCGTGCCCTTGTCATCACAATGCTCCATGGCCACTCTCATCACAGTAATCCATGAAACATTTCAGACCAATGCTCAATGCCCTTCTCATCACAATGCTCCATTACCTCTGTCAACGATGCTCCATGACCCCTACCATCACAATGTTCCACGGCCATGTGATCACAAGGCTCCATGACCATTGTCATCACAATGTTCCAAGACCCATGTAATTGCAATGCTCCATGCCATTGTCATCACAAAGCTCCATGACACATGTCATCAGAATGTTCCATGGCCTTCTCCTCACAATGCTCCATGCCCTTGTCATCACAATGCTCCATACCCTCGTAATCACAATGCTCCATGCCCCTTTTCATCAGAATGCTCCAGGAGACTTGTCATCACAAGTCTCCATGGTCATCTCATCACAATGCTCCAAGACCTTGTCATCACCATGCTCCATTCCCTGGTCATCACAATGCTCCATAACCCCTGTCATCACAAGTCTCCATGACACATCTCATCAAAATGCTCCAAGACCCCTGTAATCACAATGCTCCATGCCCCTTTTCATCACAATGCTCCACGATCCCTTTCATCACAATGAACCATGCCCATCATCATAATTCTTCAGGCTATTGTCATCACAATGAAATCAAAATGCTCCATGACCTCTGTCATGACAATGCTCCAAACCATGGTGATCACAATGTTGCATAACACTTATCATCACAAAACCCCATGACGCTAATCATCACTATTATCCATGGTCTTCTCATCACAAGGCTCCATGACTTTGTCATCACAATTCTCAATACTCTTTTCATCACAATACTCCCTGACACTTGTCGTCAGTATGCTCCATGAACTCTTTCATGACAGGGCTCCATGCCATTTTCATCAAATTGATCCATACGCTTTACATCACAGTGCTCCAAGACCCCTGTAATCATAATGCTCCTTGCCCTTGTCATCACAAAGCTCCATGATGCATATCATCAGAATGTTCCATGCACTTCTCATCACAATGCTCCATGCCCTTGTCATCACAATGCTCCAAGACACATGTAATCACAATGCTCCATGCCCCTTTTCATCTCAATGCTCCATGAACACTGTCATAATAATGCACCATGTCCATCATCATAATGCTTCAGTCTATTGTCATCACAGTGAAATCAAAATGCTCCATGACCTCTGTCATCACAATGCTCCAAACCCTGGTGATCACAATGTTGCAAAACACTTATCATCACAACACCCCATGACGCTCTTCATCACAATTATCCATGGTCTTCTCATCAAAATGCACCATGACTTTGTCATCACAATTCTCAATACACTTGTCATCACAATGCTCCCTGACACTTGTCGTCAGAATGCTCCTTGAACCCTGTCATGAAGAGGCTCCATGCCTTTTTCATCACAAAGCCCATGCTGTTTTCATCCCAATGCTCCATGCCATTGTCATCAAAATACTCCAAAAGCTTGTCATCAGAATGCTCCATGACCCTTGTCATCACTATTCTCCATGCACTTGTCAGAACAATGCTCCCTGACCCTTGTCATCACAATGATCCAAGCCATTGTCATCACAATGCTCCATTACCTTTGTCATTATAATCCTCCATGACACTTGGCATCACAATGCTCCAAGCCATTGTCATCACAATGGGCCATTACATATGTAATCACAATGCTCCCTGACAACTCTCTTCACAATACTGCATGACCTGGTCATCACAATGCTCCATGCTCTTGTCTTCACAATGCGCCATTCCAACTGTCATCACAATAATCCATGAAACTTATTAGACCAATGCTCCATGCCCTTGTCATCACATTGCTCCATGCTCTTGTTATCACAATGTTCCAAGACCCCTGTAATCAGAATGCCCCTTGCCCCTTTTCATCAGTATGCTCCATGAGACTTGTCATCGCAAGGCTCCATGGTTTTCTCATCACAGTGCTCCAGGACCTTGTCATCACAATGGTTCATGACATTGTCATGACAATTCTCAATGGCCCTTGTCTTCATAATGCTCCAAGCCCTAGTCATCAAAGTGCTCCATTATATTTGTCATCACAATCCTCCCTTGCATTTGGCATCACTATGCTCCATGCTATTGTCATCGCAATGGACCATGACATATTTCATCACAATGCCCCCTGACACCTGTCTTCACAATATTCCATGCACTTGTCATCACAATGCTCCCTGCCCTTCACATCACAATGCACCACACCCTTGTCATCAAAATGCTCCATGACCATTGTCATCACTAAGCTCCATGACCGTTGACATCACAATGCTCCATGTCATTGTCATCACAATGCTCCATGAACCCTCTAATCACATTGCTCCATGCCCTTGTCATCACACAGCTCCTGGACACTTGTCTTCACAATGCTCGATGGCCTACTCATCACAATGCTCCATGCCCTTGTCATCACAATGCTCCATGAACCCTGTCAACACAATGCTCCGTGACTCCAGTCATCACAATGCCTCATAACGTTTGTCAATACAACGGACCATGCCCGCGTCATCACAAGGCTCTGTGACCTTTTTAACCACAATGCTCCATGAACATTTCATCACAATGCTCCGTGAGCCTTGTTATCACAATGCTCCATGCCTTTGTTAGAACAATGCTCCATGACCCTTGTCATCACAATGTGCCATATGATTTTCATCACAATGATCCACAACCTTGTCATCACTCTGCTCCATCAACCTTGTAATCAGAATGCTCCATGCACTTCTCATCCAAATGCTCTCTCACATGAGATATCACAATGTTCCATCACTAGTCATCACAATCCTCCCTCACCATTGTTATCCCAATGTTCCATGACAACTCTCATCACAATGCTACATCCCCTTATCAGCACAATGTTCCATGACCCCTGACATCACAATGCTCCATGACCACTGTCATCACAACACTCCATAACACCTGACAACACAATGATCCGGGACTCTTGTCATCACAATGCTCCAAGACCCCTGTCATCACAATACTCCATGAACATTTTCAGCCCAGTGCTCATGACCCTTGTCATCACAATGATCCATGCCCTTGTCATCCCAATGTTCCATGACGCTTGTAATCACAGTGCTCCATGACATCTGTCATCACAATGCTCCATGCCTTTGTCAGCAAAATGTTACATGACCTGGTCATTACAATGCTCTATGCGCTTGTCATCACAATACTCCCTTACAATTGTCATCACAATCCTCCAGGAACCTTGGGATCACATTGCTTCAGGCCCTTGTCATCAAAATGCTCCATGCTCCTTGAAATCAAAATGATCCGTGACCTCTGTCATCACAATGCTCCAAACACTTGTGATCACAGTGTTCCATAAAACTTGTCCTCACAACGCTCCATGATGCCTGTCATCACAATACTCCATGCCCTTTTCATCACAATGCTCCATGACCATTGTCATCAAAATTCTCAATACACTTGTGATCACAATGCTCCCTGACACTTGTCATCAGAATGCTCCTTGAAACCTGTCACGAAAAGGCTCCATGCTTTTTTCATCACAATGCCCCATGCCATTTTCATCCCAATGGTCCATGCCATTGTCATCAAAATACTCCACAAGCTTGTCATCAGAATGCTCCATGACCCTTGTCATCACAATTCTCCATGCACTTGTCAGCACAATGCTCCCTGACCCTTATCATCACAATGCTCCAAGCTATTGTCATGACAATGCTCCATTACCTTTGTCATCAGAATCCTCCATGACACTTGGCATCACAATGCTCCATGTCATTGTCATCACAATGGGCCATTACATATGTCATCACAATGCTCCCTGACACCTATCTTCACAATACTGCATGACCTGGTCATCACAATGCTCCACGCCCTTGTCATCACAATGTGCCATTACAACTCTCATCACAATAATCCATGAAACTTATTAGACCAATGCTCCTTGCCCTTGTTATCACAATGTTCCATGACCCATGTAATCAGAATGCTCCATGCCCCTTTTCATCAGAATGCTCCATGAGACATGTCATCAGAAGGCTCCATGGATTTCTCTTCACAATGCTCCATGACCTTTGTCATCACAATGCTCAAAGACCCATGTAATCACAATGCTTCATGCCCCTGTCATCGCAATGGACCATGACATTTGGCATCACAATGCTCCATGCCATTGTCTTTGAAATTGACCATGACATATGTTATCACAATGCCCCCTTACACCTGTCTTCACAATACTCCATGCCCTTGTCATCACAATGCTCCATGCCCTTGTCATCACAATGCACCATGTCCAATGTCATCACAATAATCTATTAAACTTGTCAGACCAATGCTCCATGCCCCTGTCATCACAATGTTCCATGCCCTTGTCATCACAATGCTCCATGGCCCTTGTCATCACAATGCTCCGTGACTCCAGTCATCACAATGTTTCATAACGTTTCTCATCACCACGGTCCATGGCTGTGTCATCGCAAGGCTCTGTGACATTTGTAACCACAATGCTCCATGAAATTTTCATCACAATGCTCCGTGGCCCTTGTCATCACAATGCTCCATGCCTTTTTCAGAACAATGCTCCATGACCCTTGTCATCACAATGATCCATGCCCTTGTCATCCCAATGTTCCATGACCCCTGTATTCACAGTGCTCCATGACGCTTGTCATCACAGTGCTCCATGACACCTGTCTTCATAATGCTCCATGCCTTTGTCAGCAAAATGCTACATGACCTTTTCATTACAATGCTCTATGCACTTGTCATCAAAATACTCGATTACCATTGTCATCACAATCCTCCATGAACCTTGGGATCACATTGCTTCATGCCCTTGTCCTCACAATGCTCCATGCTCCTTGAAATCAAAATGATCCATGACCTCTGTCATCACAATGCTCCAACCCTTGTGATCACAATGTTCCATAACACTTGTCCTCACAATGCTCCATGATGCCTGTCATCACAATACTCCATACACTTTTCATCACAATGCTCCATGACCTTTGTCATCACAATTCTCAATACACTTGTCATCACAATGCTCCCTGACACTTGTCGTCAGTATGCTCCATGAAACCTGTCATGACAAGGCTCCATGCCTTTTTCATCACAATGATGCATGCCCTTTTCATCACAATGCTCCAAGACCCCTGGAATCACAATGCTCCATGCTCTTGCCATCCAAAGCTTCATGACGCATGTCATCAGAATGTTCCATGGACTTCTCATCACAATGCTCCCTGCTCTTGTCATCACAATGCTCTAAGACCCCTGTAATCACAATGCCCCATGCCCCTTTTCATCTCAATGCTCCATGAACCCTGTCATCACAATGAACAATGCCCATCATCATAATGCTTCAGGCTATTGTCATCAAAATCAAATCAAAATGCTCCATGACCTCTGTCATCACAATGCTCAAAATCCTGGTGATAACAATGTTGCATAACACTTATCATCACAACACCCCATGACGCTCATCATCACAATTATCCATGGTCTTCTCATCACAAGGCTCCATGAAATTTGTCATCAAAATTCTCAATACACTTGTCATCACAATGCTAGCTGACACTTGTCGTCAGAATGCTCCTTGAAACCTGTCACAAAAAGGCTCCCTCTCTTTTTCATCACAAAGACCCATGCCGTTTTCATCCCAATGCTGCATGCCATTGTCATCAAAATACACCACAGGCTTGTCATCAGAATGCTCCATGACCCTTGTCATCACAATTCTCCATGCACTTGTCAGCACAATGCTCCCTGACCCTTGTCATCACAATGCTCCAAGCCATTTTCATCACAATGCTCCATTACATTTGTCATCAGAATCCTCCATGACACTTGGCATCACAATGCTCCATGCCATTGTCATCACAATGCTCCATGTCTTTGTCAGCAAAATGCTACATGACCTTGTCATTACAATCCTCTATGCGCTTGTCATCACAATACTCCATTTCCATTGTCATCACAATCCTCCATCAACATTGGATCACATTGCTTCATGCCCTTGTCATCACAATGCTCCATGCTCCTTGAAATCAAAATGATCCATGACCTCTGTCATCACAATGTTCCAAACCCTTGTGATCACATTGTTCCATAACACTTGTCATCACAGCGTTCCATGATGCCTGTCATTACAATACTCCATGCCCTTTTCATCACAATGCTCCATGACCATTGTCATCAAAATTCTCAATACACTTGTGATCACAATGCTCCCTGACACTTGTCATCAGAATGCTCCTTGAACCCCGTCACGAAAAGGCTCCATGCCTTTTTCATCGCGATGCCCCATGCCGTTTTCATCACATTGCTCCATGCCATTTTCATCAAAATACTCCACAAGGTTTTTATCAGAATGCTCCCTGACTCTTGTCATCACAATTCTCCATGCACTTGTCAGCACAAGGCTCCCTGACCCTTGTCATCACAATGCTCCAAGCCATTGTCATCACAATGCTCCATGACCCCTGTCATCACAATAATCCATGAACATTTTCAGCCCAATGCTCCACGACCTTCTCATCACAATGCTCAATAGCCAGTATCATCACTATGCTCCATGACCACTGTCATCACAACACTCCATGACACCTGACAACACAATGATCCGGGACTCTTGTCATCACAATGCTCCATACCCTAGTCATCGCAATGCTCTATGACCCCTGTTATCAAAACACTCCATGAACATTTTCAGCCAAGTGCTCCATGACCCTTGTCAACCCAAAGCTCCATGACCCCTGTATTCACAATGCTCCTTGATGCTTCTCATCACAGTGCTCCATGACACTTGTCATCACAATGCTCCCTGACCCTTGTCATCAGTATGCTCCTTGAACCCTGTCATGACAAGTTTCCATGCATTTTTCATCACAATGATCCATGACCGTTTCATCACAATGCTCCACGGTCCCTGTAATCGCAATGCTCGATGCCCTTGTCATCACAAAACTCCATGACGCATGTCATCAGAATGCTCCATGGGCTTCTCATCACAGTGCTCTATGCCCTAGTCATAACAATGCTCCAAGACCGCTGTAATCACAATGCTCCATGTCCCTTTTCATCAGAATGCTCCATGAGACTTGCCATCACAAGTCTCCATGGTCTTCTCATCACAATGTTCCAGGACATTGACATCACCATGATCCATTCACTTGTCATCACAATGCTCCATTACCCCTGTCATCACAATAATCCATGAACATTTTCAGCCCAATGCTCCACGACTTTCTCATCACAATGCTCCATGCCCTTGCCATCACAATGCTCCATTACCCCTGTCATAACAATGCTCCATGACCCTTGCCATCACGATGTTCCATGGCCTTGTCACCACAAGGCTCCATGACCCTTCTCATCACAATGCTCCAAGAACACTGTAATCACAATGTTCTATGCCCCTTTTCATCTCAATGATCCATGAACCCTGTCATCACAATGCACCATGCCCATCATCATAATGCTTCATGCAATTGTCATAACAACGAAATCAAAATGTTCCATGACCTCTGTCATAACAATGTTCCAAACCCTTGTGATCACAATATTCCATAACACTTGTCATCACAATGCCCCAGGATGCTCGTCATCACAATTATCCATGGTCTTCTCATCACAATGCTCCATGAACTTCGTCATCACAAGGCTCAATACACTTGTCATCAACATGCTCCCTGACACATGTTGTCTGTATGCTCCTTGAGCCCTGTCATGACAAGGCTCCATGCCTTTTTCATCACAATGATCCATGCCCTTTTCATCACAATGCTCCAAGTCCCATGTAATCACAATGGTGCATGCCATTGTCATCAGAAAGCTCAATGACGCATGCCATCAGTATGCTCCTTGGACTTCTCCTCACAATCCTCCATGCCCTGGTCTTCACAATGTTCCAGGACCCCTGTAATCACAATGCTCCATTCCCCTTTTAATCAGTATGCTCCATGAGACTTGTCATCACAAGGCTCCATGGTTTTGTCATCACAATGCTCTAGGACCTTGTCATCACAGTGCTTCATGACCTTGTCATCAAAATTTTCAATGGCCCTTGTCATCATAATGCTCCAAACCCTAATCATCACAATGCTCCATTTTCTTTGTCATCACAATCCTCCATTACATTTGGTATCACAAAGCTCCATGCCATTGACATCGCCATGGACCATGACATATGTCATCACAATGATCCCTGACACCTGTCTTCACAATACTCCATGACCTTATCATCACAATGCTCCATGCCCTTGTCATCACAATGCACCATGCCCACTCTCATCACAATAATCTATGAAACTTGTCAGACAAATGCTCCATGCCTCTGTCATCACAATGCTCCATGCCCTTGTCATCACAATGCTCCATGACCCCTGTCATCACAATGCTACATGACTCCAGTCATCATAATGCTTCATAACGTTTGTCATCACAATGGTCCATGCCCGCGTCATCACAAGGCACTGTGACCTTTGTAACCACAATGCTCCATGAACTTTTCATCACAATTCTCTGAGAAACTTGTCATCACAATGCTCCATGTCTTTGTAAGAACAATGCTCCATGACAATTGTCATCACAATGTGCCACGTGCATTTCATCACAACGTTCCAAACCTTGTCATTGCAATGCTCCATAAAACTTGTAATCACAATGGTCCATGCACTTCTCATCAAAATGCTCTCTCACCAGAGATATCACAATGTTCCATCACTAGTCATCACAATACACCCTCATTCTTGTAATCACAATGTTCCATGACACTGTCATCACAATGCTACATCCTCTTATCATCACAATGTTCCATGACCCCTGCCATCACAATGTTCCATAAGCCCTGTCATCAAAATGCTCCATGACCCTTTCCATCACAAAGCTCCAAGACCCCTGTCATCACAATGTTCTATAACCACTGCCATCAAAATGTTCAATTATACTTTTTATCAAATTGCTGCATGACGCGGTCATCAAAATGCTCCCTGCCCTTCTCATCAAAATGCTCCATGATTTGTCATCACAAAACTCCAAGACCCTTGGCATCACAATGCTCCATGTCACTGTCATCACAATGCTCCATGAACCATCTCATCACATTGCTCCATGCCCTTGTCGTCACACAGCTCCATGACACTTGTCATCACAATGCTCGATGCCCTTCTCATCACAATGCTCCATGCCCTTGTCATTACAGTCCAGCATGACCCATGTATCACAGTGTTCCTTGCCCTTGTCATCACAATGCTCCATGCACACTCTCATCACAATAATCCATGAAACATTTCAGACCGAAGTTCCATACCCTTCTCATCACAATGCTCCATTACCCCTGTCATAACAATGCACCATGACACCTGCCATCACAATGATCCACGGCCTAGTCATCACAAGGTTCCATGATAATTCTCATCACAATGCTCAAGTCCCCTGATATCACAATGCTCCATGCCCTTGTCATCACAAATCTCCATGACGCATGTCATCAGAATGTTCCATGGCCTTCTCATCACAGTGCTCCATGTCCTTGTCATCAAAATGCTCCAAGACCCTTGTAATCACAATGCTCCATGCCCAATTTCATCTCAGTTCTCCATGAAATCTGTCATCACAATGCTCCAAGACCCTTGTAATCACAATGCTCCATGCCCCTTTTCATCTCAATGCTCCATGAACCCTGTCATCACAATGCACAATGCCCATTATCATAATGCTTCAGGCTATTGTCATCACAATGAAATCAATATTCTGCATGACCTCTGTAATCAAAATGCTCCAAATCCTTGTGATCACAATGTTGCATAACACGTATCATCACAACACCCCATGACGCTCATCATCACAATTATCTATGGTCTTCTCATCACAATGCTCCATGATCTTTGTCATCACAATGCTCAATCCACTTGTCATCACAATGCTCCCTGACCCTTGTCGTCAGTATGCTCCTTGAACCCTGTCATGACAAGTTTCCATGCATTTTTCATCACAATGATCCATGACCATTTCATCACAATGCTCCAAGGTCCCTGTAATCACAATGCTCCATGCCCTTGTCATCACAAAACTCCATGACGCATGTCATCAGAATTCTCCATGGCCTTCTCATCACAATGCTCTATGCCCTAGTCATAACAATGCTCCAAGACACCTGTAATCACAATGCTCCATGCCCCTTTTCATCAGAATGCTCCATGAGACTTGCCATCACAAGTCTCCATGGTCTTCTCATCACAATGATCCAGGACCTTGACATCACCAGGATCCATGCCCTTGTCATCACAATGCTCCATGACCCCTGTCATCACAATAATCCATGAACATTTTCAGCCCAATGCTCCACGACCTTCTCATCACAATGCTCCATTGCCAATATCATCACAATGCTCCATGACCACTGTCATCACAACACTCCATGACACCAGACAACACAATGATCCAGGACTCTTGTCATCACAATGCTCCATTCCTTTGTCGTCACAATGCTACATGACACCTATCATCACAACTCTCCATGAACATTTTCAGCCCAGTGCTCCATGACCCTTGTCATCAAAATGATCCATGCCCTTGTCATCCCAATGCTCCGTGACCACTGTATTCACAATGCTCCTTGACGCTTGTCATCACAGTGCTCCATGACACATGTCATCACAATGCTCCATGCCTTTGTCAGCAAAATGCTACATGAACTTGTCATTACAATGCTCTATGCGCTTGTCATCACAATACTCCATTTCCATTGTCATCACAATCCTCCATGAACTTTGGGATCACATTGCTTCATTCCCTTGTCATCACAATGCTCCATGCTCCTTGAAATCAAAATGATCCATTACCTCTGTCATCACAATGCTCCAAACCCTTGTGATCACAATGTTCCATAACACTTGTCATCACAACGCTCCATGATGCCTGTCATCACAATACTCCATGCCCTTTTCATCACAATGCTCCATGACCTTTGTCACCACAATTCTCAATACACTTGTCATCACAATCCTCCCTGACACTTGTCATCAGAATGCTCCTTGAACCCTGTCACGAAAAGGCTCCATGCCTTTTTCATCACAATGCCCCATGCCATTTTCATCAGAATGCTCCATGCCATTGTCATCAAAATACTCCACAAGCTTGTCATCAGAATGCTCCATGACCCTTGTCATCACAATTCTCCATGCACTTTTCAGCACAATGCTCCCTGGCCCTTGTCTTCACAATGCTCCAAGCCATTGTCATAACAAGGCTCCATTACATTTGTCATCAGGATCCTCCCTGACACTTGGACTCACAGTGCTCCATGCCATCCTCATCACAATGGGCCATTACATATGTGATCACAATGCTCCCTGACACCTGTCTTCACAATACGGCATGACCTGGTCATCACAATGCTCCATGCCCTTGTCATCACAGTGTGCCATACCAACTCTCATCGCAATACTCCATGAATGTTATTAGACCAATGTTCCATGTCCTTGTCATCACAATGCTCCATGCCTTTTTTACCACAATGCTCCATGACCCCTGTCATCACAGTGCTCCGTGACTCCAGTCATCACAATGCTTCATGACCTTTGTCATCACAGTGGTCCATGCCCTCGTCATCAACAGTCTCTGTGACCATTTTAACCACGATGCTCCATGAACTTTTCATCACAATGCTCTTTGACCCTTGTCATCACAATGCTCTATGACTTTCTCAGCACAATGCTCAATGACACTTGTCATCACAATGCACCATGCGCTTGTCATCACAGTGCTCCACAACATTGTCATCACAATGCTCCATAAAATTTGTCATCACAATGCTCCATGCACTTCTCATCAAAATGCTCTCTCACCACTGATATCACAATGCTACATCACTATTTGTCACAATACTCCCTCACCCCTGTCATCACAATGTTCCATGACTCCTGTCATCACAATGCTACATGCACTTATCATCACAATGTTCGATGACCCCTGAAATCACAATGTTCCATAACACCTGTCATCAAAATATTCCTTGACACTTTTCATCAAATTGCTCCATGACCCTGTCATCAGAATGCTCCCTGCCCTTCTCATCACAGTGCACAACGCCCTTGCCATCAAAATGCTCCATGACCTTTGTCATCACAAAGATCCATGACCCTTGGCATCACAATGCTCCATGTCATTGTCATCACAGTGCTCCATGAACGCTCTCATCACATTGCTCTATGCCCTTGTCTTCACATAGCTCCATGACACATGTCATCAGAATGCTCCATGGCCTTCTCATCACAATGCTCCAAGCCCTTGCCATCACAATGCTCCATTACCCCTGTCATAACCATGACCCATGACCCCTGCCATCACGATGTTCCATGGCCTTGTCATCACAAGGCTCCATGACCCTTCTTATCACAATGCTCCAAGAACACTGTAATCACAATGCTCTATGCCCCTTTTCATCTCAATGATCCATGAACCCTGTCATCACAATGCACCATGCCCATCATCATAATGCTTCATGCAATTGTCATCACAACGAAATCAAAATGTTCCATGACCTCTGTCATAACAATTCTCCAAACCATTGTGATCACAATATTCCATAACACTTGTCATCACAATGCCCCAGGATGTTCGTCATCACAATTATCCATGGTCTTCTCATCACAATGCTCCATGACCTTCGTCATCACAATGCTCAATACACTTGTCATCAACATGCTCCCTGACACTTGTTGTCTGTATGCTCCTTGAAACCTGTCATGACAAGGCTCCATGCCTTTTTCATCACAATGATCCATGCCCTTTTAATCACAATGCTCCAAGTCCCATGTAATCACAATGGTCCATGCCATTGTCATCACAAAGCTCAATGACGCATGCCATCAGAATGCTCCTTGGTCTTCTCCTCACAATGCTCCATGCCCTTGTCTTCACAATGTTCCATGCCCTTGTCATCACAATGCTCCATGCCCATGTTATCACAATTCTCCATGACCCCTGTCATCACAATGCTCCGTGACTCCAGTCATCACAATGCTTCATGACTTTTGTCATCACAATGGTCCATGCCCTCGTCATCAACCGTCTCTGTGACCTTTTTAACCACAATGATCCATGAACATTTTCAGCACAATGCTCCATGACCCTTGTCATCACATTACTCCATGCGCTTTTCAGCACAATGCTCCATGACACATGTCATCACAATGCACCATGCGGTTGTCATCACAGTGCTCCACAACATTGTCATCACAATGCTCCATAAAATTTGTCATCACAATGCTCCATGCACTTCTCATCAAAATGGGCTCTCACCACTGATATAACAATGCTACATCACTATTTGTCACAATACTCCCTCACCCCTGTCATCACAATGTTCCATGACTCCTGTCATCACAATGCTACATGCACTTATCATCACAATGTTCGATGACCCCTGCAATCACAATGTTCCATAACACCTGTCATCAAAATATTCCATGACACTTTTCATCAAATTGCTCCATGACCCTGTCATCAGAATGCTCCCTGCCCTTCTCATCACAATGCACAACGCCCTTGCCATCAAAATGCTCCATGACTTTGTCATCACAATGATCCAAGACCCTTGGCATCACAATGCTCCATGTCATTGTCATCACAATGCTCCATGAACCCTCTCATCACATTGCTCCATGCCCTTGTCATCACACAGCTCCATGACACTTGTCATCACAATGCTCGATGCCCTTCTCATCACAATGCTCCATGCCTTTGTCATTACAGTCCTACATGACCCATGTATCAGAGTGTTCCGTGCCCTTGTCATCACAATGCTCCATGCCCACACTCATCACAATAATCCATGAAATATTTCAGACCAAAGTTCCATACCCTTCTCATCACAATGCTCCATTACCCCTGTCATAACAATGCACCATGACACCTGCCATCACAATGATCCACGGCCTAGTGATCACAAGGTTCCATGATAATTCTCATCACAATGCTCCAGACCCCTGATATCACAATGCTCCATGCCCTTGTCATCACAAAGCTCCATGACGCATGTCATCAGAATGTTCCATGGCCTTCTCATCACAATGCTCCATGCCCTTGTCATCACAATGCTCCAAGACCCTTGTCATCACAATGCTCCATGCCGCATTTCATCTCAATGCTCCATGAAATCTGTCATCACAATGCTCCAAGACCCTTGTAATCACAATGCTCCATGCCGCTTTTCATCTCAATGCTCCATGAACCCTGTCATCACAATGCACCATGCCCATCATCATAATGCTTCAGGCTATTGTCATCACAATGAAATCAATATTCTGCATGACCTCTGTCATCATAATGCTCCAAACTCTTGTGATCACAATGTTGCATAACACGTATCATCACAACACCCCATGACGCTCATCATCACAATTATTCATGGTCTTCTCATCACAATGCTCCATGATCTTTGTCATCACAATGCTCAATACACTTGTCATCACAATGCTCCCTGACCCTTGTCGTCAGTATGCTCCTTGAACCCTGTCATGACAAGTTTCCATGCATTTTTCATCACAATGATCCATGACCATTTCATCACAATGCTCCAAGGTCCCTGTAATCACAATGCTCCATGCCCTTGTCATCACAAAACTCCAAGACGCATGTCATCAGAATTCTCCATGGCCTTCTCATCACAATGCTCTATGCCCTAGTCATAACAATGCTCCAAGACCCCTGTAATCACAATGCTCCATGCCCCTTTTCATCAGAATGCTCCATGAGACTTGCCATCACATGTCTCCATGGTCTTCTCATCACAATGTTCCAGGACCTTGACATCATCATGATCCATTCCCTTGTCATCACAATGCTCCATGACCCCTGTCATCAAAATAATCCATGAACATTTTCAGCCCAATGTTCCACGACCTTCTCATCACAATGCTCCATTGTCAATATCATCACAATGCTCCATGACCACTGTCACCACAACACTTCATGACACCTGACAACACAATGATCCAGGACACTTGTCATCACAATGCTCCATTCCCTTGTCGTCACAATGCTACATGACACCTGTCAGCACAACTCTCCATGAACATTTTCAGCCCAGTGCTCCATGACCCTTGTCATCACAATGATCCATGCCCTTGTCATCCCAATGCTCCATGACGCCTGTATTCACAATGCTCCTTGAGGCTTGTCATCACAGTGCTCCATGACACATGTCATCACAATGCTCCATGCCTTTGTCAGCAAAATGCTACATGACCTTGTCATTACAATGCTCTATGCGCTTGTCATCACAATACTCCATTTCCATAGTCATCACAATCCTCCATGAACTTTGGGATCACATTGCTTCATGCCCTTGTCATCACAATGCTCCATGCTCCTTGAAATCAAAATGATCCATGACCTCTGTCATCACAATGCTCCAAACCCTTGTGATCACAATGTTCCATAACACTTGTCATCACAATGCTCCATGATGCCTGTCATCACAATATTCCATGCCCCTTTCATCACAATGCTCGATGACCTTTGTCACCACAATTCTCAATACACTTGTCATCACAATGCTCCCTGACACTTGTCATCAGAATGATCCTTGAACCCTGTCATGAAATGGCTCCATGCCATTTTCATCACAATGCTCCATGCCATTGTCATCAAAATACTACACAAGCTTGTCATCAGAATGCTCCATGACCCTTGTCATCACAATTCTCCATGCACTTGTCAGCACAATGCTCCCTGACCCTTGTCATCACAATGCTCCAAGCCATTGTCATCACAATGCTCCATTACCTTTGTCATCAGAATCCTCCCTGACACTTGGCCTCACAATGCTCCATGCCATCCTCATCACAATGGGCCATTACATATGTGATCACAATGCTCCCTGACACCTGTTTTCACAATACGGCATGACCTGGTCATCACAATTCTCCATGCCCTTGTCATCACAGTGTGCCATTCCAATTCTCATCGCAATACTCCATGAAAGTTGTTAGACCAATGTTCCATGTCCTTGTCATCACAATGCTCCATACACTTGTTATCACAATGCTCCATGACCCCTGTCATCACAATGCTCCGTGACTCCAGTCATCACAATGCCTCATGACCTTTGTCATCACAATGGTCCATGCCCTCGTCATCAACAGTCTCTGTAACCTTTTTAACCACAATGCTCCATGAACTTTTCATCACAATGCTCTTTGACCCTTTTCATCACAATGCACCATGCGCTTGTCATCACAGTGCTCCACAACATTGTCATCACAATGCTCCATAAAATTTGTCATCACAATGCTCCATGCACTTCTCATCAAAATGCTCTCTCACCACTGATATCACAATGCTACATCACTATTTGTCACAATACTCCCTCACCCCTGTCATCACAATGTTCCATGACTCCTGTCATCACAATGCTCCATGCAATTATCATCACAATGTTCGATGACCCCTGAAATCACAATGTTCCATAACACCTGTCATCAAAATGTTCCATGACACTTTTCATCAAATTGCTCCATGACCCTGTCATCAGAATGCTCCCTGCCCTTCTCATCACAATGCACAACGCCCTTGCCATCAAAATGCTCCATGACCTTTGTCATCACAAAGATCCATGACACTTGGCATCACAATGCTCCATGTCATTGTCATCACAATGCTCCATGAACGCTCTCATCACATTGCTCCATGCCCTTGTCTTCACATAGCTCCATGACACATGTCATCAGAATGCTCCATGGCCTTCTCATCACAATGCCCCAAGCCCTGGCCATCACAATGCTCCATTACACCTGTCATAACAATGCTCCATGACCCCTGCCATCACGATGTTCCATGGCCTTGTCATCACAAGGCTCCATGACCCTTCTCATCACAATGCTCCAAGAACACTGTAATCACAATGCTCTATGCCACTTTTCATCTCAATGATCCATGAACCCTGTCATCACAATGCACTATGCCCATCATCATAATGCTTCATGCTATTGTCATAACAACGAAATCAGAATGTTCCATGACATCTGTCATAACAATGTTCCAAACCCTTGTGATCACAATATTCCATAACACTTGTCATCACAATGCCCCAGTATGCTCGTCATCAAAATTATCCATGGTCTTCTCATCACAATGCTCCATGACCTTCGTCATCAAAAAGCTCAATACACTTGTCATCAACATGCTCCCTGACACTTGTTGTCTGTATGCTCCTTGAACCCTGTCATGACAAGGCTCCATGCCTTTTTCATCACAATGATCCATGCCCTTTTCATCACAATGCTCCAAGTCCCATGTAATCACAATGGTCCATGCCATTTTCATCACAAAGCTCAATGACGCATGTCATCAGAATGTCCCTTGGTCTATTCTTCACAATGATCCCTGCCCTTATCTTCACAATGTTCCAAGACCCCTGTAATCACAATGCTCCATTCCCCTTTTCATCAGTATGCTCCATGAGACTTGTCATCACAAGGCTCCATGGTTTTGTCATCACAATGCTCCAGGACCTTGTCATCACAATGCTTCACGACCTTGTCATCAAAATTTTCACTGGCCTTTGTAATCATAATGCTCCAAACCCTAATCATCACAATGATCCATTATATTTGTCATCACAATCCTCCATTACATTTGGTATCACAAAGCTCCATGCCATTGTCATCGCCATGGACCATGACATATGTCATCACAATGCTCCCTGAAACCTGTCTTCACAATACTCCATGACCTTATCATCACAATGCTCCATGCCCTTGTCATCACAATGCACCATGCCCACTCTCATCACAATAATCTATGAAACTTGTCAGACCAATGCTCCATGCCACTGTCATCACAATTCTCCATGCCCTTGTCATCACAATGCTCCATGACCCCTGTCATCACAATGCTCCGTGACTCCAGTCATCACAATGCTTCATAACATTTGTCATCACAATGGTCCATGCCCGCGTCATCACAAGGCTCTGTGACCTTTGTAACCACAATGCTCCATGAACTTTTCATCACAATTCTCTGAGAAACTTGTCATCACAATGCTCCATGTCTTTGTCAGAACAGTGCTCCATGAACATTGTCATCACAATGTGCCACGCGCATTTCATCACAACGTTCCAAACTTTGTCATTGCAATGCTCCATAAACCTTGTAATCACAATGGTCCATGCACTTCTCATCAAAATGCTCTCTCACCAGAGATATCACAATGTTCCATCATTAGTCATCACAATACACCCTCATCCTTGTAATCACAATGTTCCATGACACTGTCATCACAATGCTACATCCCCTTATCATCACAATGTTCCATGACCCCTGCCATCACAATGTTCCATAAGCCCTGTCATCAAAATGCTCCATGACCCTTTCCATCCCAAAGCTCCAAGACCCCTGCCATCACAATGTTCTATAACCCCTGCCATCAAAATGTTCCATTACACTTTTTATCAAATTGCTGCATGACCCGGTCATCAAAATGCTCCCTGCCCTTCTCATCAAAATGCTCCATGACTTGTCATCACAAAGCTCCAAGACCCTTGGCATCACAATGCTCCATGTCATTGTCATCACAATGCTCCATGAACCCTCTCATCACATTGCTCCATGCCCTTGTAATCACAAAGCTCCATGACACTTGTCATCACAATGCTCGATGCCCTTCTCATCACAATGTTCCATGCCCTTGTCATTACAGTCCTGCATGACCCATGTATCAAAGTGTTCTGTGCTCTTGTCATCACAATGCTCCATGCCCACTCTCATCACAATAATCCATGAAACATTTCAGACCAAAGTTCCATACCCTTCTCATCACAATGCTCCATTACCCCTGTCATAACAATGCACCATGACACCTGCCATCACAATGATCCACGGCCTAGTCATCAAAAGGTTCCATGATAATTCTCATCACAATGCTCAAGACCCCTGATATCACAATGCTCCATGCCCTGGTCATCACAAAGCTCCATGACGCACGTCATCAGAATGTTCCATGGCCTTCTCATCACAATGCTCCTTTCCCTTGTCATCACAATGCTCCAAGACCCTTGTCATCACAATGCTCCATGCCGCTTTTCATCTCAATGCTCCATGAACCCTGTCATCACAATGCACCATGCCCATCATCATAATGCTTCAGGCTATTGTCATCACAATGAAATCAATATTCTGCATGACCTCTGTCATCATAATGCTCCAAACCCTTGTGATCACAATGTTGCATAACACGTATCATCACAACACCCCATGACGCTCATCATCACAATTATCCATGGTCTTCTCATCACAATGCTCCATGATCTTTGTCATCACAATGCTCAATACACTTGTCATCACAATGCTCCCTGACCCTTGTCGTCAGTATGCTCCTTGAACCCTGTCATGACAAGTTTCCATGCATTTTTCATCACAATGATCCATGACCATTTCATCACAATGCTCCAAGGTCACTGTAATCACAATGCTCCATGCCCTTGTCATCACAAAACTCCATGACGCATGTCATCAGAATGCTCCATGGCGTTCTCATCACAATTCTCTATGCCCTAGTCATAACAATGCTCCAAGACCCCTGTAATCACAATGCTCCATGCCCCATTTCATCAGAATGCTCCATGAGACTTGCCATCACAAGTCTCCATGGTCTTCTCATCACAATGATCCAGTACCTTGACATCACAATGATCCATTCCCTTGTCATCACAATGCTCCATGACCCCTGTCATCACAATAATCCATGAACATTTTCAGCCCAATGCTCCACGACCTTCTCATCACAATGCTCCATTGCCAATATCATCACAATGCTCCATGACCACTGTCATCACAACACTCCATGACACCTGACAACACAATGATCCATTACTCTTGTCATCACAATGCCCCATTCCCTTGTCGTCACAATGCTACATGACACCTGTCATCACAACTCTCCATGAACATTTTCAGCCCAGTGCTCCATGACCCTTGTCATCAAAATGATCCATGCCCTTGTCATCCCAATGCTCCATGACCCCTGTATTCACAATGCTCCTTGACGCTTGTCATCACAGTGCTCCATGACACCTGTCATCACAATGCTCCATGCCTTTGTCAGAAAAATGCTACATGACCTTGTCATTATAATTCTCTATGCGCTTGTCATCACAATACTCCATTTCCATTGTCATCACAATCCTCCATGAACCTTGGGATCACATTGCTTCATGCCCTTGTCATCACAATGCTCCATGCTCCTTGAAATCAAAATGATCCATGACCTCTGTCATCACAATGCTCCAAACCCTTGTGATCACAATGTTCCATAACACTTGTCATCACAATGCCCCAGGATGCTCGTCATCACAATTATCCATGGTCTTCTCATCACAATGCTCCATGACCTTCGTCATCAAAATGCTCAATACATTTGTCATCAACATGCTCCCTGACACTTGTTGTCTGTGTGCTTCTTGAACCCTGTCATGACAAGGCTCCATGCCTTTTTCATCACAATGATCCATGCCCTTTTCATCACAATGCTCCAAGTCCCATGTAATCACAATGGTCCATGCCATTGTCATCACAAAGCTCAATGACGCATGCCATCAGAATGCTCCTTGGTCTATTCTTCACAATGCTCCCTGCCCTTATCTTCACAATGTTCCAAGACCCCTGTAATCACAATGCTCCATTCCGCTTTTAATCAGTATGCTCCATGAGACTTGTCATCACAAGGCTCCATGGTTTTGTCATCACAATGCTCCAGGACCTTGTCATCACAATGCTTCACGACCTTGTCATCAAAATTTTCAATGGCCTTTGTAATCATAATGCTCCAAACGCTAATCATCACAATGATCCATTATATTTGTCATCACAATCCTCCAATACATTTGGTATCACAAAGCTCCATGCCATTGTCATCGCCATGGACCATGACATATGTCATCACAATGCTCCCTGAAACCTGTCTTCACAATACTCCATGACCTTATCATCACAATGCTCCATGCCCTTGTCATCACAATGCACCATGCCCACTCTCATCACAATAATCTATGAAACTTGTCAGACCAATGCTCCATGCCACTGTCATAACAATTCTCCATGTCCTTGTCATCACAATGCTCCATGACCCCTGTCATCACAATGCTCCGTGACTCCAGTCATCACAATGCTTCATAACATTTGTCATCACAATGGTCCATGCCCGCGTCATCACAAGGCTCTGTGACCTTTGTAACCACAATGCTCCATGAACTTTTCATCACAATTCTCTGAGAAACTTGTCATCACAATGCTCCATGTCTTTGTCAGAACAGTGCTCCATGAACATTGTCATCACAATGTGCCACGCGCATTTCATCACAACGTTCCAAACTTTGTCATTGCAATGCTCCATAAACCTTGTAATCACAATGGTCCATGCACTTCTCATCAAAATGCTCTCTCACCAGAGATATCACAATGTTCCATCATTAGTCATCACAATACACCCTCATCCTTGTAATCACAATGTTCCATGACACTGTCATCACAATGCTACATCCCCTTATCATCACAGTGTTCCATGACCCCTGCCATCACAATGTTCCATAAGCCCTGTCATCAAAATGCTCCATGACCCTTTCCATCCCAAAGCTCCAAGACCCCTGCCATCAAAATGTTCTATAACCCCTGCCATCAAAATGTTCCATTACACTTTTTATCAAATTGCTGCATGACCCGGTCATCAAAATGCTCCCTGCCCTTCTCATCAAAATGCTCCATGACTTGTCATCACAAAGCTCCAAGACCCTTGGCATCACAATGCTCCATGTCATTGTCATCACAATGCTCCATGAACCCTCTCATCACATTGCTCCATGCCTTTGTAATCACAAAGCTCCATGACACTTGTCATCACAATGCTCGATGCCCTTCTCATCACAATGCTCCATGCCCTTGTCATTACAGTCCTGCATGACCCATGTATCACAGTGTTCTGTGCCCTTGTCATCACAATGCTCCATGCCCACTCTCATCACAATAATCCATGAAACATTTCAGACCAAAGTTCCATACCCTTCTCATCACAATGCTCCATTACCCCTGTCATAACAATGCACCATGACACCTGCCATCACAATGATCCACGGCCTAGTCATCAAAAGGTTCCATGATAATTCTCATCACAATGCTCAAGACCCCTGATATCACAATGCTCCATGCCCTGGTCATCACAAAGCTCCATGACGCACGTCATCAGAATGTTCCATGGCCTTCTCATCACAATGCTCCTTGACCTTGTCATCACAATGCTCCAAGACCCTTGTCATCACAATGCTCCATGCCGCTTTTCATCTCAATGCTCCATGAACCCTGTCATCACAATGCACCATGCCCATCATCATAATGCTTCAGGCTATTGTCATCACAATGAAATCAATATTCTGCATAACCTCTGTCATCATAATGCTCCAAACCATTGTGATCACAATGTTGCATAACACGTATCATCACAACACCCCATGACGCTCATCATCACAATGATCCATGGTCTTCTCATCACAATGCTCCATGATCTTTGTCATCACAATGCTCAATACACTTGTCATCACAATGCTCCCTGACCCTTGTCGTCAGTATGCTCCTTGAACCCTGTCATGACAAGTTTCCATGCATTTCTCATCACAATGATCCATGACCATTTCATCACAATGCTCCAAGTTCCCTGTAATCACAATGCTCCATGCCGTTGTCATCACAAAACTCCATGACGCATGTCATCAGAATGCTCCATGGCCTTCTCATCACAATTCTCTATGCCGTAGTCATAACAATGCTCCAAGACCCCTGTAATCACAATGCTCCATGCCCCTTTTCATCAGAATGCTCCATGAGACTTGCCATCACAAGTCTCCATGGTCTTCTCATCACAATGATCCAGGACCTTGACATCACAATGATCCATTCCCTTGTCATCACAATGCTCCATGACCCCTGTCATCACAATAATCCATGAACATTTTCAGCCCAATGCTCCACGACCTTCTCATCACAATGCTCCATTGCCAATATCATCACAATACTCCATGACCACTGTCATCAAAACACTCCATGACACCTGACAACACAATGATCCAGGACTCTTGTCATCACAATGCCCCATTCCCTTGTCGTCACAATGCTACATGACACCTGTCATCACAACTCTCCATGAACATTTTCAGCCCAGTGCTCCATGACACTTGTCATCAAAATGATCCATGCCCTTGTCATCCCAATGCTCCATGACCCCTGTATTCACAATGCTCCTTGACGCTTGTCATCACAGTGCTCCATGACACATGTCATCACAATGCTCCATGCCTTTGTCAGCAAAATGCTACATGACCTTGTCATTATAATTCTCTATGCGCTTGTCATCACAATACTCCATTTCCATTGTCATCACAATCCTCCATGAACTTTGGGATCACATTGCTTCATGCCCTTGTCATCACAATGCTCCATGCTCCTTGAAATCAAAATGATCCATGACCTCTGTCATCACAATGCTCCAAACCCTTGTGATCACAATGTTCCATAACACTTGTGATCACAACGCTCCATGATGTCTGTCATCACAATACTCCATGCCCTTTTCATCACAATGCTCCATGACCTTTGTCACCACAATTCTCAATACACTTGTCATCACAATGCTCCCTGACACTTGTCATCAGAATGCTCCTTGAACACTGTCACGAAAAGGCTCCATGCCTTTTTCATCACAATGCCCCATGCCATTTTCTTCACAATGCTCCATGCCATTGTCATCAAAATACTCCACAAGCTTGTCATCAGAATGCTCCATGACCCTTGTCATCACAATTCTCCATGCACTTGTCAGCACAATGCTCCCTGACCCTTGTCATCACAATGCTGCAAGCCATTGTCATCACAATGCTCCATGACCTTTGTCATCAGAATCCTCCCTGACACTTGGCATCACAATGCTCCATGCCATCCTCATCACAATGGGCCATTACATATGTGATCACAATGCTCCCTGACACCTGTCTTCACAATACGGCATGACCTGTTCATCACAATGCTCCATTCCCTTGTCATCACAGTGTGCCATTCCAACTCTCATCCCAATACTCCATGAAAGTTATTAGACCAATGTTCCATGCCCTTGCCATCACAATGCTCCATGCCATTGTTATCACAATGTTCCATGACCCTGTAATCACAATGCTCCGTGACTCCAGTCATCACAATGCTTCATGACCTTTGTCATCACAATGGTCCATGCCCTCGTCATCAACAGTCTCTGTGACCTTTTTAACCACAATGCTCCATGAACTTTTCATCACAATGCTCTTTGACCCTTGTCATCACAATGCTCTATGCCTTTCTCAGCACAATGCTCCATGACCCTTGTCATCACAATGCTCCATGCGCTTGGCAGTACAATGCTCCATGACACATGTCATCACAATGCACAATGCCCTTGCCATCAAAATGCTCCATGACCTTTGTCATCACAAAGATCCATGACCCTTGGCATCACAATGCTCCATGTCATTGTCATCACAGTGCTCCATGAACGCTCTCATCACATTGCTCCATGCTCTTGTCTTCACATAGCTCCATGACACATGTCATCAGAATGCTCCATGGCCTTCTCATCACAATGCTCCAAGCCCTTGCCATCACAATGCTCCATTACCCCTGTCATAACAATGCTCCATGACCCCTGCCATCACGATGTTCCATGGCCTTGTCATCACAAGGCTCCATGACGCTTCTCATCACAATGCTCCAAGAACACTGTAATCACAATGCTCTATGCCCCTTTTCATCTCAATTATCCATGAACCCTGTCATCACAATGCACTATGCCCATCATCATAATGCTTCATGCTATTGTCATAACAACGAAATCAGAATGTTCCATGACCTCTGTCATAACAATGTTCCAAACCCTTGTGATCACAATATTCCATAACACTTGTCATCACAATGCCCCAGGATGCTCGTCATCACAATTATCCATGGTCTTCTCATCACAATGCTCCATGACCTTCGTCATCAAAATGCTCAATACATTTGTCATCAACATGCTCCCTGACACTTGTTGTCTGTATGCTCCTTGAACCCTGTCATGACAAGGCTGCATGCCTTTTTCATCACAATGATCCATGCCTTTTTCATCACAATGCTCCAAGTCCCATGTAATCACAATGGTCCATGCCATTGTCATCACAAAGCTCAATGACGCATGCCATCAGAATGCTCCTTGGTCTATTCTTCACAATGCTACCTGCCCTTATCTTCACAATGTTCCTAGACCCCTGTAATCACAATGCTCCATTCCCCTTTTAATCAGTATGCTCCATGAGACTTGTCATCACAAGGCTCCATGGTTTGTCATCACAATGCTCCAGGACCTTGTCATCACAATGCTTCACGACCTTGTCATCAAAATTTTCAATGTACTTTGTAATCATAATGCTCGAAACCCTAATCATCACAATGATCCATTATATTTGTCATCACAATCCTCCATTACATTTGGTATCACAAAGCTCCATGCCATTGTCATTGCCATGGACCATGACATATGTCATCACAATGCTCCCTGACACCTGTCTTCACAATACTCCATGACCTTATCATCACAATGCTCCATGCCCTTGTCATCACAATGCACCATGCCCACTCTCATCACAATAATCTATGAAACTTGTCAGACCAATGCTCCATGCCACTGTCATCACAATTCTCCATGCCCTTGTCATCACAATGCTCCATGACCCCTGTCATCACAATGCTCCGTGACTCCAGTCATCACAATGCTTCATAACGTTTGTCATCACAATGGTCCATGCCCGTGTCATCACAAGGCTCTGTGACCTTTGTAACCACAATGATCCATGAACTTTTCATCACAATTCTCTGAGAAACTTGTCATCACAATGCTCCATGTCTTTGTCAGAACAGTGCTCCATGAACATTGTCATCACAATGTGCCACGCGCATTTCATCACAACGTTCCATACCTTGTCATTGCAATGCTCCATAAACCTTGTAATCACAATGGTCCATGCACTTCACATCAAAATGCTCTCTCACCAGAGATATCACAATGTTCCATCATTAGTCATCACAATACACCCTCATCCTTGTAATCACAATGTTCCATGACACTGTCATCACAATGCTACATCCCCTTATCATCACAATGTTCCATGACCCCTGCCATCACAATGTTCCATAAGCCCTGTCATCAAAATGCTCCATGACCCTTTCCATCCCAAAGCTCCAAGACCCCTGCCATCACAATGTTCCATTACACTTTTTATCAAATTGCTGCATGACCCGGTCATCAAAATGCTCCCTGCCCTTCTCATCAAAATGCTCCATGACTTGTCATCACAAAGCTCCAAGACCCTTGGCATCACAATGCTCCATGTCATTGTCATCACAATGCTCCATGAACCCTCTCATCACATTGCTCCATGCCCTTGTAATCACAAAGCTCCATGACACTTGTCATCACAATGCTCGATGCCTTTCTCATCACAATGCTCCATGCCCTTGTCATTACAGTCCTGCATGACCCATGTATCAAAGTGTTCTGTGCTCTTGTCATCACAATGCTCCATGCCCACTCTCATCACAATAATCCATGAAACATTTCAGACCAAAGTTCCATACCCTTCTCATCACAATGCTCCATTACCCCTGTCATAACAATGCACCATGACACCTGCCATCACAATGATCCACGGCCTAGTCATCAAAAGGTTCCATGATAATTCTCATCACAATGCTCAAGACCCCTGATATCACAATGCTCCATGCCCTGGTCATCACAAAGCTCCATGACGCACGTCATCAGAATGTTCCATGGCCTTCTCATCACAATGTTCCTTGCCCTTGTCATCACAATCCTCCAAGACCCTTGTCATCACAATGCTCCATGCCGCTTTTCATCTCAATGCTCCATGAACCCTGTCATCACAATGCACCATGCCCATCATCATAATGCTTCAGGCTATTGTCATCACAATGAAATCAATATTCTGCATGACCTCTGTCATCATAATGCTCCAAACCCTTGTGATCACAATGTTGCATAACACGTATCATCACAACACCCCATGACTCTCATCATCACAATTATCCATGGTCTTCTCATCACAATGCTCCATCCCATCCTCATCACAATGGGCCATTACATATGTGATCACAATGCTCCCTGACACCTGTCTTCACAATACGGCCTGACCTGGTCATCACAATGCTCCATGCCCTTGTCATCACAGTGTGCCATTCCAACGCTCATCGTAATACTCCATGAAAGTTATTAGACAAATGTTCCATGCCCTGGCCATCACAATGCTCCATGCCCTTCTTATCACAATGCTCCATGACCCCTGTCATCACAATGCTCCGTGACTCCAGTCATCACAATGCTTCATGACCTTTGTCATCACAATGGTCCATGCCCTCGTCATCAACAGTCTCTGTGACCTTTTTAACCTCAATGCTCCATGAACTTTTCATCACAATGCTCTTTGACACTTGTCATCACAATGCTCTATGCCTTTCTTAGCACAATGCTCCATGACCCTTGTCATCACAATGCTCCAAGACCCTTGTCAGCACAATGCTCCATGACACATGTCATCACAATGCACAACGCCATTGCCATCAAAATGCTCCATGACCATTGTCATCACAAAGATCCGTGACCCTTGGCATCACAATGCTCCATGTCATTGTCATCACCATGCTCCATGAACGCTCTCATCACATTGCTCCATGCCCTTGTCTTCACATAGCTCCAGGACACATGTCATCAGAATGCTCCATGGCCTTCTCATCACAATGCTCCATGCCCTTGCCATCACAATGCTCCATTACACCTGTCATAACAATGCTCCATGACCCCTGCCATCACGATGTTGCATGGCCTTGTCATCACAAGGCTCCATGACCCTTCTCATCACAATGCTCCAAGAACACTGAAATGACAATCCTCTATGCCCCTTTTCATCTCAATGATCCATGAACCCTGTGATCACAATGCACCATGCCCATCATCATAATGCTTCATGCTATTGTCATAACAACGAAATCAAAATGTTCCATGACCTCTGTCATAACAATGCTCCAAACCCTTGTGATCACAATATTCCATAACACTTGTCATCACAATGCCCCAGGATGCTCGTCATCACAGTTATCCATGGTCTTCTCATCACAATGCTCCATGACCTTCGTCATCACAATGCTCAATACACTTGTCATCAACATGCTCCCTGACACTTGTTGTCTGTATGCTCCTTGAACCCTGTCATGACAAGGCTCCATGCCTTTTTCATCACAATGATCCATGCCCTTTTCATCACAGTGCTCCAAGTCCCATGTAATCACAATGGTCCATGCCATTGTCATCACAAAGCTCAATGACGCATGCCATCAGAATGCTCCTTGGTCTTCTCCTCACAATGCTCCATGCACTTGTCTTCACAATGTTCCAAGACCCCTGTAATCACAGTGCTCCATTCCCCTTTTCATCAGTATGCACCATGAGACTTGTCATCACAAGACTCCATGGTTTTGTCATCACAATGCTCCAGGACATTGTCATCACAATGCTTCACGACCTTGTCAACAAAATTTTCAATGGCCCTTGTCATCATAATGCTCCAAACCCTAATCATCACAATGCTTCATTATATTTGTCATCACAATCCTCCATTACATTTGGTATCACAAAACTCCATGCCATTGTCATCGCCATGGACCATGACATATGTCATCACAATGCTCCCTGACACCTGTCTTCACAATACTCCATGACCTTATCATCACAATGCTCCATGCCCTTGTCATCACAATGCACCATGCCCACTCTCATCACAATAATCTATGAAACTTGTCAGACCAATGCTCCATGCAACTGTCATCACAATGCTCCATGCCCTTGTCATCACAATGCTCCATGACCCCTGTCATCACAATGCTCCGTGACTCCAGTCATCACAATGCTTCATAACGTTTGTCATCACAATGGTCCATGCCCGCGTAATCACAAGGCTCTGTGACCTTTGTAACCACAATGCTCCATGAACTTTTCATCACAATTCTCTGAGAAACTTGTCATCACAATGCTCCATGTCTTTGTCACAACAATGCTCCCTGACCATTGTCATCACAATGTGCCACGCGCATTTCATCACAACGTTCCAAACCTTGTCATTGCAATGCTCCATAAACCTTGTAATCACAATGGTCCATGCACTTCTCATCAAAATGCTCTCTCACCAGAGATATCAAAATGTTCCATCACTAGTCATCACAATACACCCTCATCCTTGTAATCACAATGTTCCATGACACTGTCATCACAATGCTACATCCCCTTATCATCACAATGTTCCATGACCCCTGCCATCACAATGTTCCATAAGCCCTGTCATCAAAATGCTCCATGACCCTTTCCATTCCAAAGCTCCAAGACCCCTGCCATCACAATGTTCTATAACCCCTGCCATCAAAATGTTCCATTACACATTTTATCAAATTGCTGCATGACACGGTCATCAAAATGCTCCCGGCCCTTCTCATCAAAATGCTCGATGACTTGTCATCACAAAGCTCAAAGACCCTTGGCATCACAATGCTCCCTGTCATTGTCATCACAATGCTCCATGAACCCTCTCACCACATTGCTCCATGCCCTTGTCATCACACAGCTCCATGACACTTGTCATCACAATGCTCGATGCCCTTCTCATCACAATGCTCCATGCCCTTGTCATTACAGTCCTGTATGACCCATGTATCACAGTGTACCGAGCCCTTGTCATCACAATGCTCCATGCCCACTCTCATCACAATAATCCATGAAACATTTCAGACCAAAGTTCCATACCCTTCTCATCACAATGCTCCATTAACCCTGTCATAACAATGCACCATGACACCTGCCATCACAATGATCCACGGCCTAGTCATCACAAGGTTCCATGATAATTCTCATCACAATTCTCAAGACCCCTGATATCACAATGCTCCATGCCCTTGTCATCACAATGCTCCAAGACTCTTGTCATCACAATGCTCCATGCCCCATTTCATCTCAATGCTCCATGAAGTCTGTCTTCACAATGCTCCAAGACCCTTGTAATCACAATGCTCCATCCCAATTTTCATCTCAATGCCCCATGAACCCTGTCATCACAATGCACCATGCCCATCATCATAATGCTTCAGGCTATTGTCATCACAATGAAATCAATATTCTGCATGACCTCTGTCATCATAATGCTCCAAACCCTTGTGATCACAATGTTGCATAACACGTATCATCACAACACCCCATGACGCTCATCATCACAATTATCCATGGTCTTCTCATCACAATGCTCCATGATCTTTGTCATCACAATGCTCAATCCACTTGTCATCACAATGCTCCCTGACCCTTGTCGTCAGTATGCTCCTTGAACCCTGTCATGACAAGTTTCCATGCATTTTTCATCACAATGATCCATGACCATTTCATCACAATGCTCCAAGGTCCCTGTAATCACAATGCTCCATGCCCTTGTCATCACAAAACTCCATGACGCATGTCATCAGCATGCTCCATGGACTTCTCATCACAGTGCTCTATGCCCTAGTCATAACAATGCTCCAAGACCCCAGTAATCACAATGCTCCATGCCCCTTTTCATCAGAATGCTCCATGAGACTTGCCATCACAAGTCTCCATGGTCTTCTCATCACAATGTTCCAGGACCTTGACATCACCATGATCCATTCCCTTGTCATCACAATGCTCCATGACCCCTGTCATCACAATAATCCGTGGACATTTTCAGCCCAATGCTCCACGACCTTCTCATCACAATGCTCCATGGCCAATATCATCACAATGCTCCATGACCACTGTCATCACAACACTCCATGACACCTGACAACACAATGATCCAGGACTCTAGTCATCACAATGCTCCATTAACTTGTCGTCACAATGCTACATGACACCTGTCATCACAACTCTCCATGAACATTTTCAGCCCAGTGCTCCATGACCCTTGTCATCATAATGATCCATGCCCTTGTCATCCCAATGCTCCATGACCCCTGTATTCACAATGCTCCTTGACGCTTGTCATCACAGTGCTCCATGACACATGTCATCACAATGCTCCATGCCTTTGTCAGCAAACTGCTACATGACCTTGTCATTACAATGCTCTATGCACTTGTCATCACAATACTCCATGACGCATGTCATCAGAATGCTCCATGGCCTTCTCATCACAATTTTCTATGCCCTAGTCATAACAATGCTCCAAGACCCCTGTAATCACAATGCTGCATGCCCCTTTTCATCAGAATGCTCCATGAGACTTGCCATCACAAGTCTCCATGGTCTTCTCATTACAATGTTCCAGGACCTTGACATCACATTGATCCATTCCCTTGTCATCAAAATGCTCCATGACCCCTGTCATCACAATAATCCATGAACATTTTCAGCCCAATGCTCCACGACCTTCTCATCACAATGCTCCATTGCCAATATCATCACAATGCTCCATGACCACTGTCATCACAACACTCCATGACACCTGACAACACAATGATCCAGGACTCTTGTCATCACAATGCCCCATTCCCTTGTCGTCACAATGCTACATGACACCTGTCATCACAACTCTCCATGAACATTTTCAGCCCAGTGCTCCATGACCCTTGTCATCACAATGATCCATGCCCTTGTCATCCCAATGCTCCATGACCCCTGTATTCACAATGCTCCTTGACGCTTGTCATCACAGTGCTCCATGACACATGTCATCACAATGCTCCATGCCTTTGTCAGCAAAATGCCACATGACCTTGTCATTACAATGCTCTATGCGCTTGTCATCACAATACTCCATTTCCATTGTCATCACAATCCTCCATGAACTTTGGGATCACATTGCTTCATGCCCTTGTCATCACAATGCTCCATGGTCCTTGAAATCAAAATGATCCATGACCTCTGTCATCACAATGCTCCAAACCCTTGTGATCACAATGTTCCATAACACTTGTCATCACAACGCTCCATGATGCCTGTCATCACAATACTCCATGCCCTTTTCATCACAATGCTCCATGACGTTTGTCACCACAATTCTCAATACACTTGTCATCACAATGCTCCATGACCTTTGTCACCACAATTCTCAATACACTTGTCATCACAATGCTCCCTGACACTTGTCATCAGAATGCTCCTTGAACACTGTCACGAAAAGGCTCCATGCCTTTTTCATCACAATGCCCCATGCCATTTTCTTCACAATGCTCCATGCCATTGTCATCAAAATACTCCACAAGCTTGTCATCAGAATGCTCCATGACCCTTGTCATCACAATTCTCCATGCACTTGTCAGCACAATGCTCCCTGACCGTTGTCATCACAATGCTCCAAGCCATTGTCATCACAATGCTCCATGCCCTTGTCATCACAGTGTGCCATTCCAACTCTCATCCCAATAATCCATGAAAGTTATTAGACCAATGTTCCATGCCCTTGCCATCACAATGCTCCATGCCCTTGTTACCACAATGCTCCATGACCCTGTCATCACAATGCTCCCTGACTCCAGTCATCACAATGCTTCATGACCTTTGTCATCACAATGGTCCATGCCCTCGTCATCAACAGTCTCTGTGACCTTTTTAACCACAATGCTCCATGAAATTTCATCACAATGCTCTTTGACCCTTGTCATCACAATGCTCTATGCCTTTCTCAGCACAATGCTCCATGACCCTTGTCATCACAATGCTCCATGTGCTTGTCAGCACAATGCTCCATGACACATGTCATCACAATGCACCATGCGCTTGTCATCACAGTGCTCCACAACATTGTCATCACAATGCTCCATAAAATTTGTCATCACAATGCTCCATGCACTTCTCATCAAAATGCTCTCTCACCACTGATATCACTATGCTACATCACTATTTGTCACATTACTCCCTCACCCCTGTCATCACAATGTTCCATGACTCCTGTCATCACAATGCTACATGCACTTATCATCACAATGTTCGATGATCCCTGAAATCACAATGTTCCATAACACCTGTCATCAAAATGTTCCATGACGCTTTTCATCAAATTGCTCCATGACCCTGTCATCAGAATGCTCCCTGCCATTCTCATCACAATGCACAACGCCCTTGCCATCAAAATGCTCCATGACCTTTGTCATCACAAAGATCCGTGACCCTTGGCATCACAATGCTACCTGTCATTGTCATCACCATGCTCCATGAACGATCTCAACACATTGCTCCATGCCCTTGTCTTCACATATCTCCATGACACATGTCATCAGAATGCTCCATGGCCTTCTCATCACAATGCTCTATGCCCTTTCCATCACAATGCTCCATTACCCCTGTCATAACAATGCTCCATGAACACTGCCATCACGATGTTCCATGGCCTTGTCATCACAAGGCTCCTTGACCCTTCTCATCACAGTGCTCCAAGAACACTGTAATCACAATGCTCTATGCCCCTTTTCCTCTCAATGATCCATGAACCCTGTCATCAAAATGCACCATGCCCATCATCATAATGCTTCATGCTATTGTCATAAAAACGAAATCAAAATGTTCCATGACCTCTGTCATAACAATGCTCCCACCCTTGTGATCACAATATTCCATAACACTTGTCATCACAATGCCCCAGGATGCTCGGCATCACAGTTATCCATGGACTTCTCATCACAATGCTCCATGACCTTCGTCATCACAATGCTCAATACACTTGTCATCAACATGCTCCCTGACACTTGTTGTCTGTATGCTCCTTGAACCCTGTCATGACAAGGCTCCATGCCTTTTTCATCACAATGATCCATGCTCTTTTCATCACAATGCTCCAAGTCCAATGTAATCACAATGGTCCATGCCATTGCCACCACAAAGCTCAATGACGCATGCCATCAGAATGCTCCTTGGCCTTCTCCTTACAATGCTCCATGCCCTTGTCTTCACAATGTTCCAAGACCCCTGTAATCACAATGCTCCATTCCCCTTTTAATCAGTATGCTCCATGAGACTTGTCATCACAAGGCTCCATGGTTTTGTCATCACAATGCTCCAGGACCTTGTCATCACAATGCTTCACGACCTTGTCATCAAAATTTTCAATGGCCCTTGTCATCATAATGCTCCAAACCCTAATCATCACAATGCTCCATTATATTTGTCATCACAATCCTCCATTACATTTGGTATCACAAAGCTCCATGCCATTGTCATCGCCATGGACCATGACATATGTCATCACAATGCTCCCTGACACCTGTCTTCACAATACTCCATGACCTTATCATCACAATGCTCCATGCCCTTGTCATCACAATGCACCATGCCCACTCTCATCACAATAATCTATGAAACTAGTCAGACCAATGCTCCATGCCACTGTCATCACAATGCTCCATGCCCTTGTCATCACAATGCTCCATGCCCTTGTCATCACAATGCACCATGCCCACTCTCATCACAATAATCTATGAAACTAGTCAGACCAATGCTCCATGCCACTGTCATCACAATGCTCCATGCCCTTGTCATCACAATGCTCCATGACCCTTGTCATCACAATGCTCCACGCCCCTTTTCATCTCAATTCTCCATGAAACCTGTCATCACAATGCACCATGCCCATTATCATAATGCTTCAGGCTATTGTCATCACAATGAAATCAATATTCTGCATGACCTCTGTCATCATAATGCTCCAAACCCTTGTGATCACAATGTTGCATAACACGTATCATCACAACACCCCATGACGCTCATCATCACAATTATCCATGGTCTTCTCATCACAATGCTCCATCCCATCCTCATCACAATGGGCCATTACATATGTGATCACAATGCTCCCTGACACCTGTCTTCACAATACGGCCTGACCTGGTCATCACAATGCTCCATGCCCTTGTCATCACAGTGTGCCATTCCAACGCTCATCGTAATACTCCATGAAAGTTATTAGACAAATGTTCCATGCCCTGGCCATCACAATGCTCCATGCCCTTCTTATCACAATGCTCCATGACCCCTGTCATCACAATGCTCCGTGACTCCAGTTATCACAATGCTTCATGACCTTTGTCATCACAATGGTCCATGCCCTCGTCATCAACAGTCTCTGTGACCTTTTTAACCTCAATGCTCCATGAACTTTTCATCACAATGCTCTTTGACCCTTGTCATCACAATGCTCTATGCCTTTCTTAGCACAATGCTCCATGACCCTTGTCATCACAATGCTCCAAGACCCTTGTCAGCACAATGCTCCATGACACATGTCATCACAATGCACCATGCGCTTGTCATCACAGTGCTCCACAACATTGTCATCACAATGCTCCATAAAATTTGTCATCACCATGCTCCATGCACTTCTCATCAAAATGCTCTCTCACCACTGATATCACAATGCTACATCACTATTTGTCACATTACTCCCTCACCCCTGTCATCACAATGTTCCTTGACTCCTGTCATCACAATGCTACATGCACTTATCATCACAATGTTCGATGATCCCTGAAATCACAATGTTCCATAACACCTGTCATCAAAATGTTCCATGATGCTTTTCATCAAATTGCTCCATGACCCTGTCATCAGAATGCTCCCTGCCATTCTCATCACAATGCACAACGCCATTGCCATCAAAATGCTCCATGACCATTGTCATCACAAAGATCCGTGACCCTTGGCATCACAATGCTCCATGTCATTGTCATCACCATGCTCCATGAACGCTCTCATCACATTGCTCCATGCCCTTGTCTTCACATAGCTCCAGGACACATGTCATCAGAATGCTCCATGGCCTTCTCATCACAATGCTCCATGCCCTTGCCATCACAATGCTCCATTACACCTGTCATAACAATGCTCCATGACCCCTGCCATCACGATGTTGCATGGCCTTGTCATCACAAGGCTCCATGACCCTTCTCATCACAATGCTCCAAGAACACTGAAATGACAATCCTCTGTGCCCCTTTTCATCTCAATGATCCATGAACCCTGTCATCACAATGCACCATGCCCATCATCATAATGCTTCATGCTATTGTCATAACAACGAAATCAAAATGTTCCATGACCTCTGTCATAACAATGCTCCAAACCCTTGTGATCACAATATTCCATAACACTTGTCATCACAATGCCCCAGGATGCTCGTCATCACAGTTATCCATGGTCTTCTCATCACAATGCTCCATGACCTTCGTCATCACAATGCTCAATACACTTGTCATCAACATGCTCCCTGACACTTGTTGTCTGTATGCTCCTTGAACCCTGTCATGACAAGGCTCCATGCCTTTTTCATCACAATGATCCATGCCCTTTTCATCACAGTGCTCCAAGTCCCATGTAATCACAATGGTCCATGCCATTGTCATCACAAAGCTCAATGACGCATGCCATCAGAATGCTCCTTGGTCTTCTCCTCACAATGCTCCATGCCCTTGTCTTCACAATGTTCCAAGACCCCTGTAATCACAGTGCTCCATTCCCCTTTTCATCAGTATGCACCATGAGACTTGTCATCACAAGACTCCATGGTTTTGTCATCACAATGCTCCAGGACATTGTCATCACAATGCTTCACGACCTTGTCAACAAAATTTTCAATGGCCCTTGTCATCATAATGCTCCAAACCCTAATCATCACAATGCTTCATTATATTTGTCATCACAATCCTCCATTACATTTGGTATCACAAAACTCCATGCCATTGTCATCGCCATGGACCATGACATATTTCATCACAATGCTCCCTGACACCTGTCTTCACAATACTCCATGACCTTATCATCACAATGCTCCATGCCCTTGTCATCACAATGCACCATGCCCACTCTCATCACAATAATCTATGAAACTTGTCAGACCAATGCTCCATGCAACTGTCATCACAATGCTCCATGCCCTTGTCATCACAATGCTCCATGACCCCTGTCATCACAATGCTCCGTGACTCCAGTCATCACAATGCTTCATAACGTTTGTCATCACAATGGTCCATGCCCGCGTAATCACAAGGCTCTGTGACCTTTGTAACCACAATGCTCCATGAACTTTTCATCACAATTCTCTGAGAAACTTGTCATCACAATGCTCCATGTCTTTGTCACAACAATGCTCCCTGACCATTGTCATCACAATGTGCCACGCGCATTTCATCACAACGTTCCAAACCTTGTCATTGCAATGCTCCATAAACCTTGTAATCACAATGGTCCATGCACTTCTCATCAAAATGCTCTCTCACCAGAGATATCAAAATGTTCCATCACTAGTCATCACAATACACCCTCATCCTTGTAATCACAATGTTCCATGACACTGTCATCACAATGCTACATCCCCTTATCATCACAATGTTCCATGACCCCTGCCATCACAATGTTCCATAAGCCCTGTCATCAAAATGCTCCATGACCCTTTCCATTCCAAAGCTCCAAGACCCCTGCCATCACAATGTTCTATAACCCCTGCCATCAAAATGTTCCATTACACTTTTTATCAAATTGCTGCATGACACGGTCATCAAAATGCTCCCGGCCCTTCTCATCAAAATGCTCGATGACTTGTCATCACAAAGCTCAAAGACCCTTGGCATCACAATGCTCCCTGTCATTGTCATCACAATGCTCCATGAACCCTCTCACCACATTGCTCCATGCCCTTGTCATCACACAGCTCCATGACACTTGTCATCACAATGCTCGATGCCCTTCTCATCACAATGCTCCATGCCCTTGTCATTACAGTCCTGTATGACCCATGTATCACAGTGTACCGAGCCCTTGTCATCACAATGCTCCATGCCCACTCTCATCACAATAATCCATGAAACATTTCAGACCAAAGTTCCATACCCTTCTCATCACAATGCTCCATTAACCCTGTCATAACAATGCACCATGACACCTGCCATCACAATGATCCACGGCCTAGTCATCACAAGGTTCCATGATAATTCTCATCACAATTCTCAAGACCCCTGATATCACAATGCTCCATGCCCTTGTCATCACAATGCTCCAAGACTCTTGTCATCACAATGCTCCATGCCCCATTTCATCTCAATGCTCCATGAAGTCTGTCTTCACAATGCTCCAAGACCCTTGTAATCACAATGCTCCATCCCAATTTTCATCTCAATGCTCCATGAACCCTGTCATCACAATGCACCATGCCCATCATCATAATGCTTCAGGCTATTGTCATCACAATGAAATCAATATTCTGCATGACCTCTGTCATCATAATGCTCCAAACCCTTGTGATCACAATGTTGCATAACACGTATCATCACAACACCCCATGACGCTCATCATCACAATTATCCATGGTCTTCTCATCACAATGCTCCATGATCTTTGTCATCACAATGCTCAATACACTTGTCATCACAATGCTCCCTGACCCTTGTCGTCAGTATGCTCCTTGAACCCTGTCATGACAAGTTTCCATGCATTTTTCATCACAATGATCCATGACCATTTCATCACAATGCTCCAAGGTCCCTGTAATCACAATGCTCCATGCCCTTGTCATCACAAAACTCCATGACGCAAGTCATCAGAATGCTCCTTGGCCTTCTCATCACAGTGCTCTATGCCCTAGTCATAACAATGCTCCAAGACCGCTGTAATCACAATGCTCCATGCCCGTTTTCATCAGAATGCTCCATGAGACTTGCCATCACAAGTCTCCATGGTCTTTTCATCACAATGTTCCAGTACGTTGACATCACCATGATCCATTCACTTGTCATCACAATGCTCCATGACCCCTGTCATCACAATAATCCATGAATATTTTCGGCCCAATGCTCCACGACCTTCTCATCACAATGCTCCATTGCCAATATCATCACAATGCTCCATGACCACTGTCATCACAAAACTCCATGACACCTGACAACACAATGATCCAGGACTCTTGTCATCACAATGCTCCATTCCCTTGTCGTCACAATTCTACGTGACACCTGTCATCACAACTCTCCATGAACATTTTCAGCCCAGTGCTCCAAGACCCTTGTCATCAAAATGGTCCATGTCCTTGTTATCCCAATGCTCCATGACCCCTGTATTCACAATGCTCCGTGATGCTTGTCATCACAGTGCTCCATGACACCTGTCATCACAATGCTCCATGCCTTTGTCAGCAAAATGCTACATGACCTTGTCATTACAATGCTCTATGCGCTTGTCATCACAATACTCCATTACCATTGTCATCACAATCCTCCATGAACCTTAGGATCACATTGATTCATGCCCTTGTCATCACAGTGCTCCATGCTCCTTGAAATCAAAATGATCCATGACCTCTGTCATCACAATGTTCCAATCCCTTGTGATCACAATGTTCCAAAGCACTTGTCCTCACAACGATCCATGATGCCTGTCATCACAATACTCCATGCCCTTTTCATCACAATGCTCCATGAACTTTGTCATCACAATTCTCAATAAACTTGTCCTCACAATGCTCCCTGACACTTGTCGTCATAATGCTCCTTGAAACCTGGCACGAAAAGGCTCCATGCCTTTTTCATCACAAAGCCCCATGCCGTTTTCATCCCAATGCTCCATGCCATTGTCATCAAAATACTCCACAAGCTTGTCATCAGAATGCTCCCTGACCCTTGTCATCACAATGCTCCAAGCCATTGTCATCACAATGCTCCATTACCTTTTTCATCAGAATCCCTCATGACACTTGGCATCACAATGCTCCCTGACACGTCTCTTCACAATACTGCATGACCTGGTCATCACAAAGTTCCATGCCCTTGTCATCACAATGCGCCATTGCAACTCTCATCACAATAATCCATGAAACTTATTAGACCAATGCTGCATGCCCATGTCATCACAATGCTCCATGCACTTGTTATCACAATGTTCCAAGACCCCTGTAATCAGAATGCTCCATGCCCCTTTTCATCAGTATGCTCCATGAGACTTGTCATCACAAGGCTCCATGGTTTTCTCATCACAATGCTCCAGGACCTTGTCATCACAATTCTTCACGACATTGTCATGAAAATTCTCAATGGCCCTTGTCATCATAATGCTCCAAGCCCTAGTCATCACAATGCTCCATTATATTTGTCATCACAATCCTCCATTACATTTGGCATCACAATGCTCCCTGCCATTGTCATCGCAATGGACCATGACATATGTCATCACAATGCTCCCTGACACCTGTCTTCACAATACTCCATGCCCTTGTCATCACAATGATCCATGCCCTTGTCATCACAATGCACCATGTCCTCTGTCATCACAATAATCTCTGAAACTAGTCAGACCAAAGCTCCATGCCCCTGTCATCACAATGTTCCATGCCATTTTCATCACAATGCTCCATGACCCCTGTCATCACAATGCTCCGTGACTCCAGTCATCACAATGCTTCATAACGTTTGTCATCACAACGGTCCATGTCCGCATCATCACAAGGCTCTGTGACTTTTTAAACAAAATGTCCTTGAACTTTTCATCACAATGCTCTGTGACCTTTGTCATCACTATACTCCATGTCTTTGTCAGAACAATGCTCCATAACCCTTGTCATCACAATGTGCCATGTGCTTTTCATCACAATGATCCAAAAACTTGTCATCGCTATGCTCCATAAACCTTGTAATCACAATGCTCCATGCACTTCTCATCCAAATGCTCTCTCACATGAGATATCACAATGTTCCATCACTAGTCATCACAATCCTCCCTCACCCCTGTTATGACAATATTCCATGACCCCTGTCATCACAATGCTACATCCCCTTATCAGCACAATGTTCCATGACCCCTGACATCACAATGTTCCATAACCCCTGTCATCAAAATGCTCTATGACCCTTTTCATCCCAAAGCTCCATGACCCCTGGCATCACAATGTTCTATAACACCTGTCATCAAAAGGTTCCATTACACTTTTCATCAAATTGCTGCATGACCCTGTCATCAAAATGCTCCATGACCTTTGTCATCACAAAGCTGCATGACCTTTGGCATCACAATGCTACATGTCATTGTCATCACAATGCTCCATGAACCCTCTCATCACATTGCTTCATACCCTTGCCATCACAAAGCTCCATGGCACTTGTCATCACATTGCTCGATGCCCTTCTCATCACAATAATCCATGCCCTTGTCATTACAATCCTCCATGACCCATGTATCACAGTGTACCGTGCCCTTGTCATCACAATGTGCCATGTCCACTCTCATCACAATAATCCATGAAACATTTCAGACCAAAGCTCAATGCCCTTCTCATCACAATGCTCCATTACTTCTGTCATAACAAGCTCCATGACCCCTGCCATCACAATGTTCCCGGGCCTTGTCATCACAAGGCTCCATGACCCTTGTCATCACAATGCTCCAAGACCCATGTAATCACTATGCTCCATGCCCTAGTCAAAAAAGCTCCATGACGCATGTCATCAGAATGTTCCATGGCCTTCTCCTCACAATGCTCCAAGCCCTTGTCAGCACAATGCTCCAAGACCCCCGTAATCACAATGCTCCATGCCCCTTTTCATCAGAATGCTCCATTAGACTTGTCATCACAAGTCTCCATGGTCATCTCATCACAATGCTCCATTCCCTTGTCATCACAATGCTCCATGACCCCTGTCATCACAATACTCCATGAATATTTTCAGCACAATGCTCCATGACCTTCTCATCACAATGCTCCATGACCAATATTATCACAATGCTCCATGACCACTGTCAACACAAAACTCCATGACACCTGACAACACAATGATCCGGGACTCTTGTCATTACAATGCTCCAAGACCCCTGCAATCACAGTGCTCCATGTCCGTGTCATCACAATACTCCATGTACATTTTCAGCCCAATGCTCCATGACACTTGTCATCACAATGATCCATGCCCTTGTCATCCCAATGCTCCATGACCCCTGTATTCACAATGCTCCTTGACGCTTGTCATCACAGTGCTCCATGACACATGTCATCACAATGCTCCATGCCTTTGTCAGCAAAATGCTACATGACATTGTCATTACAATGCTCTATGCACTTGTCATCACAATACTCCATTTCCATTGTCATCACAATCCTCCATAAACTTTGGGATCACATTGCTTCATGCCCTTGTCATCACAATGCTCTATGCTCCTTGAAATCAAAATGATCCATGACCTCTGTCATCACAATGCTCCAAACCCTTGTGATCACAATGTTCCATAACACTTGTCATCACAACGCTCCATGATGCCTGTCACCACAATACTCCATGCCCTTTTCATCGCAATGCTCCTTGACCTTTGTCACCACAATTCTCAATACACTTGTCATCACAATGCTCCCTGACACTTGTCATCAGAATGCTCCTTGAAACCTGTCACGAAAAGGCTCCATGCCTTTTACATCACAATGCCCCATGCCATTTTCATCACAATGCTCCATGCCATTGTCATCAAAATACTCCACAAGCTTGTCATCAGAATGCTCCATGACCCTTGTCATCACAATTCTCCATGCACTTGTCAGCACAGTGCTCCCTGACCCTTGTCATCACAATGCTCCAAGCCATTGTCATCACAATGCTCCATGACCTTCGTCATCACAATGCTCAATACACTTGTCATCAACATGCTCCCTGACACTTGTTGTCTGTATGCTCCTTGAACCCTGTCATGACAAGGCTCCATGCCTTTTTCATCACAATGATCCATGCCCTTTTCATCACAATGCTCCAAGTCCCATGTAATCACAAAGGTCCATGCCATTGTCATCACAAAGCACAATGACGCATGCCATCAGAATGCTCCTTGGTCTTCTCCTCACAATGCTTCATGCCCTTGTCTTCACAATGTTCCAAGACCCCTGTAATCACAATACTCCATTCCCCTTTTCATCAGTATACTCCATGAGACTTGTCATCACAAGACTCCATGGTTTTGTCATCACAATGCTCCAGGACCTTGTCATCACAATGCTTCACGACCTTGTCATCAAAATTTTCAATGGCCCTTGTCATCATAATGTTTCAAGCCCTAATCATCACAATGCTCCATTATATTTGTCATCACAATCCTCCATTACATTTTGTATCACAAAGCTCCATGCCATTGTCATCGCCATGGACCATGACATATGTCATCACAATACTCCCTGACACCTGTCTTCACAATACTCCATGACCTTATCATCACAATGCTCCATGCCCTTGTCATCACAATGCACCATGCCCACTCTCATCACAATAATCTATGAAACTTGTCAGACCAATGCTCCATGCCACTGTCATCACAATGCTCCATGCCCTTTTCATCACAATGCTCCATGACACCTGTCATCACAATGCTCCGTGACTCCAGTCATCACAATGCTTCATAACGTTTGTCATCACAATGGTCCATGCCCGCGTAATCACAAGGCTCTGTGACCTTTGTAACCACAATGATCCATGAACTTTTCATCACAATTCTCTGAGAAACTTGTCATCACAATGCTCCATGTCTTTGTCACAACAATGCTCCCTGACCATTGTCATCACAATGTGCCACGTGCATTTCATCACAACGTTCCAAACCTTGTCATTGCAATGCTCCATAAACCTTGTAATCACAATGGTCCATGCACTTCTCATCAAAATGCTCTCTCACCAGAGATATCACAATGTTCCATCACTAGTCATCACAATACACCCTCATCCTTGTAATCACAATGTTCCATGACACTGTCATCACAATGCTACATCCCCTTATCATCACAATGTTCCATGACCCCTGCCATCACAATGTTCCATAAGCCCTGTCATCAAAATGCTCCATGACCCTTTCCATTCCAAAGCTCCAAGACCCCTGCCATCACAATGTTCTATAACCCCTGCCAACAAAATGTTCCATTACACCTTTTATCAAATTGCTGCATGACCCGGTCATCAAAATGCTCCCTGCCCTTCTCATCAAAATGCTCGATGACTTGTCATCACAAAGCTCCAATACCCTTGGCATCACAATGCTCCCTGTCATTGTCATCACAATGCTCCATGAGCCCTCTCACCACATTGCTCCATGCCCTTGTCATCACACAGCTCCATGACACTTGTCATCACAATGCTCGATGCCCTTCTCATCACAATGCTCCATGCCCTTGTCATTACAGTCCTGCATGACCCATGTATCACAGTGTTCCGTGCCCTTCTCATCACAATGCTCCATGCCCACTCTCATCACAATAATCCATGAAACATTTCAGACCAAAGTTCCATACCCTTCTCATCACAATGCTCCATTAACCCTGTCATAAGAATGCACCATGACACCTGCCATCACAATGATCCACGGCCTAGTCATCACAAGGTTCCATGATAATTCTCATCACAATGCTCAAGACCCCTGATATCATAATGCTCCATGCCCTTGTCATCACAAAGCTCCATGACGCATGTCATCAGAATGTTCCATGGCCTTCTCATCACAATGCTCCATGCCCTTGTCATCACAATGCTCCAAGACCTTTGTCATCACAATGCTCCATGCCCCATTTCATCTCAATGCTCCATGAAGTCTGTTATCACAATGCTCCAAGACCCTTGTAATCACAATGCTCCATGCCCCTTTTCATCTCAATGCTCCATGAACCCTGTCATCACAGTGCACCATGCCCATCATCATAATGCTTCAGGCTATTGTCATCACAATGAAATCAATATTCTGCATGACCTCTGTCATCATAATGCTCCAAACCCTTGTGATCACTATGTTGCATAACACGTATCATCACAACACCCCATGATGCTCATCATCACAATTATCCATGGTCTTCTCATCACAATGCTCCATGATCTTTGTCATCACAATGCTCAATACACTTGTCTTCACAATGCTCCCTGAACCTTGTCGTCAGTATGCTCTTTGAACGCTGTCATGACAAGTTTCCATGCATTTTTCATCACAATGATCCATGACCATTTCATCACAATGCTCCAAGGTCCCTGTAATCACAATGCTCGATTCCCTTGTCATCACAAAACTCCATGACCACTCTCATCACAACACTCCATGACACCTGACAACACAATAATCCGGGACCCTTGTCATCACAATGCTCCAAGACCCCTGTCATCACAATACTCCATGAACATTTTCAGCCCAATGCTCCATGACCTTCTCATCACAATGCTCCATGCCCTTGTCATCACAATGCACCATATCCACTGTCATCACAATAATCTATGAAACTTGTCAGACCAGTGCTCAATGTCCCTGTCAACACAATGCTCCAAGACCCATGTAATCACAATGCTCCATGCCCTTGTCATCACAAAGCTCCATGACGCATGTCATCAGAATGTTCCATTGCCTTCTCCTCACAATGCTCCATGCCCTTGTCATCACAATGCTCCAAGACCCCCGTAATCATAATGCTCCATGCCCCTTTTCATCAGAATGCTCCATTAGACTAGTCATCACAAGTCTCCATGCTTAACTCATCACAGTGCTCCAAGACCTTTTCATCACCATGCTCCATTCCCTTGTCATCACAATGCTCCATGACCCCTGTCATCACAATACTCCATGAACATATTCAGCCCAGTGCTCCATGACATTCTCATCACAATGCTCCATGACAAATATCATCACAATGCTCCATGAACACAGTCATCACAACACCCCATGACACCTGACAACACAGTGATCTGAGACCCTTGTCATCGTAATGCTCCAAGACCCCTGTAATCACAATGCTCCATGACCCCTGTCATCAAAATACTTCATGAACATTTTCAGCCCAATGCTCCATGACCCTTGTCATCAAAATGGTCCATGTCCTTGTTATCCCAATGCTCCATGACCCCTGTATTCACAATGCTCCGTGACGCTTGTCATCACAGTGCTCCATGACACCTGTCATCACAATGCTCCATGCCTTTGTCAGCAAAATGCTACATGACCTTGTCATTACAATGCTGTATGCGCTTGTCATCACAATACTCTATTACCATTGTCATCACAATCCTCCATGAACCTTGGGATCACATTGATTCATGCCCTTGTCATCACAGTGCTCCATGCTCCTTGAAATCAAAATGATCCATGACCTCTGTCATCACAATGTTCCAATCCCTTGTGATCACAATGTTCCAAAGCACTTGTCCTCACAACGCTCCATGATGCCTGTCATCACAATACTCCATGCCCTTTTTATCACAATGCTCCATGAACTTTGTCATCACAATTCTCAATAAACTTGTCCTCACAATGCTCCCTGACACTTGTCGTCATAATGCTCCTTGAAGCCTGGCACGAAAAGGCTCCATGCCTTTTTCATCACAAAGCCCCATGCCGTTTTCATCCCAATGCTCCATGCCATTGTCATCAAAATACTCCACAAGCTTGTCATCAGAATGCTCCCTGACCCTTGTCATCACAATACTCCATGCCCTTTTCATCACAATGCTCCATGAACTTTGTCATCACAATTCTCAATAAACTTGTCCTCACAATGCTCCCTGACACTTGTCGTCATAATGCTCCTTGAAGCCTGGCACGAAAAGGCTCCATGCCTTTTTCATCACAAAGCCCCATGCCGTTTTCATCCCAATGCTCCATGCCATTGTCATCAAAATACTCCACAAGCTTGTCATCAGAATGCTCCCTGACCCTTGTCATCACAATGCTCCAAGCCATTGTCATCACAATGCTCCATTACCTTTTTCATCAGAATCCCTCATGACACTTGGCATCACAATGCTCCATGCCATTGTCATCACAATGGGCCATTACATATGTCATCACAATGCTCCCTGACACCTCTCTTCACAATACTGCATGACCTGGTCATCACAAAGTTCCATGTCCTTGTCATCACAATGCGCCATTGCAACTCTCATCACAATAATCCATGAAACTTATTAGACCAATGCTGCATGCCCATGTCATCACAATGCTCCATGCACTTGTTATCACAATGTTCCAAGACCCCTGTAATCAGAATGCTCCATGCCCCTTTTCATCAGTATGCTCCATGAGACTTGTCATCACAAGGCTCCATGGTTTTCTCATCACAATGCTCCAGGACCTTGTCATCACAATTCTTCACGACATTGTCATGAAAATTCTCAATGGCCCTTGTCATCATAATGCTCCAAGCCCTAGTCATCACAATGCTCCATTATATTTGTCATCATAATCCTCCATTACATTTGGCATCACAATGCTCCCTGCCATTGTCATCGCAATGGACCATGACATATGTCATCACAATGCTCCCTGACACCTGTCTTCACAATACTCCATGCCCTTGTCATCACAATGATCCATGCCCTTGTCATCATAATGCACCATGTCCTCTGTCATCACAATAATCTCTGAAACTAGTCAGACCAAAGCTCCATGCCCCTGTCATCACAATGTTCCATGCCCTTTTCATCACAATGCTCCATGACCCCTGTCATCACAATGCTCCGTGACTCCAGTCATCACAATGCTTCATAACGTTTGTCATCACAACGGTCCATGTCCGCATCATCACAAGGCTCTGTGACTTTTTAAACAAAATGTCCTTGAACTTTTCATCACAATGCTCTGTGACCTTTGTCATCACTATACTCCATGTCTTTGTCAGAACAATGCTCCATAACCCTTGTCATCACAATGTGCCATGCGCTTTTCATCACAATGATCCAAAAACTTGTCATCGCTATGCTCCATAAACCTTGTAATCACAATGCTCCATGCACTTCTCATCCAAATGCTCTCTCACATGAGATATCACAATGTTCCATCACTAGTCATCACAATCCTCCCTCACCCCTGTTATCACAATATTCCATGACCCCTGTCATCACAATGCTACATCCCCTTATCAGCACAATGTTCCATGACCCCTGACATCACAATGTTCCATAACCCCTGTCATCAAAATGCTCTATGACCCTTTTCATCCCAAAGCTCCATGACCCCTGGCATCACAATGTTCTATAACCCCTGTCATCAAAAGTTTCCATTACACTTTTCATCAAATTGCTGCATGACCCTGTCATCAAAATGCTCCATGACCTTTGTCATCACAAAGCTCCATGACCTTTGGCATCACAATGCTACATGTCATTGTCATCACAATGATCCATGAACCCTCTCATCACATTGCTTCATGCCCTTGTCATCACAAAGCTCCATGGCACTTGTCATCACATTGCTCGATGCCCTTCTCATCACAATAATCCATGCCCTTGTCATTACAATCCTCCATGACCCATGTATCACAGTGTACCGTGCCCTTGTCATCACAATGTGCCATGTCCACTCTCATCACAATAATCCATGAAACATTTCAGACCAAAGCTCAATGCCCTTCTCATCACAATGCTCCATTACTTCTGTCATAACAAGCTCCATGACCCCTGCCATCACAGTGTTCCCGGGCCTTGTCATCACAAGGCTCCATGACCCTTGTCATCACAATGCTCCAAGACCCATGTAATCACAATGCTCCATGCCCTAGTCATCAAAAGCTCCATGACGCATGTCATCAGAATGTTCCATGGCCTTCTCCTCACAATGCTCCAAGCCCTTGTCAGCACAATGCTCCAAGACCCCCGTAATCACAATGCTCCATGCCCCTTTTCATCAGAATGCTCCATTAGACTTGTCATCACAAGTCTCCATGGTCATCTCATCACAATGCTCCATTCCCTTGTCATCACAATGCTCCATGACCCCTGTCATCACAATACTCCATGAATATTTTCAGCACAATGCTCTATGACTTTCTCATCACAATGCTCCATGACCAATATTATCACAATGCTCCATGACCACTGTCATCACAAAACTCCATGACACCTGACAACACAATGATCCGGGACTCTTGTCATCACAATGCTCCAAGACCCCTGCAATCACAGTGCTCCATGTCCCCTGTCATCACAATACTCCATGTACATTTTCAGCCCAATGCTCCATGACACTTGTCATCACAATGATCCATGCCCTTGTCATCCCAATGTTCCATGACCCCTGTATTCACAATGCTCCGTGACGCTTTTCATCACAGTGCTCCATGTCACATGTCATCACAATGCTCCATGCCTTTGTCAGCAATATGCTACATGACCTTGTCAGTACAATGCTCTATGTGCTTATCATCACAATACTCCATTACCATTGTCATCACAATCCTCCATGTACCTTAGGATCACATTGCTTCATGCGCATGTCATCAAAATGCTCCATGCTCCTTGAAATCAAAATGATCCATGACCTCTGTCATCACAATGCTGCAAACCCTTGTGATCACAATGTTCCATAACACTTGTCATCACAACGCTCCATGATGCCTGCCATCACAATACTCCATGCCCTTTTCATCACAATGCTCCATGACCTTTGTCATCACAATTCTCAATACGCTTGTCATCACAATGCTCCCTGACACTTGTCGTCAGAATGCTCCTTGAACCCTGTCACGAAAAGGCTCCATGCCTTTTTCATCACAAAGCCCCATGCTGTTTTCATCCCAATGCTCCATGCCATTGTCATCAAAATACTCCAAAAACTTGTCATCAGAATGCTCCATGACCCTTGTCATCACAATTCTCCATGCACTTGTCAGCACAATGCTCCCTGACCCTTCTCATAACAATGCTCCAAGCCATTGTCACCACAATGCTCCATTCCCTTTGTCATCAGAATCCTCCATGACACTTGGCATCACAATGAGCCATGCCATTGTCATCACAATGGGCCATTACATATGTCATCACAATGCTCCCTGACACTTCTCTTCACAATACTGCATGACCTGGTCATCACAATGCTCCATGCCCCTTTTCATCAGTATGCTCCATGAGACGTGTCATCACAAGGCTCCATGGATTTCTCATCACAATGCTCCTGGTCCTTGTCATCTCAACGCTTCAGGACCTTGTCATGAAAATTCTCAATAGCCCTTGTCATCATAATGCTCCAAGCCCTAGTCATCACAATGCTCCTTTATATTTGTCAACACAATCCTCAAATACATTTGGCATCACAATGCTCCATGCCATTGTCATCGCAATGGACTATGACATATGTCATCACAATGCTCCCTGTCACCTGTCTTCACAATACTCAATGCCCTTGTCATCACAATGCTCCATGCCCTTGTCATCACAATGCACCATGTCCACTGTCATCACAATAATCTATGAAACTTCTCAGTCCAGTGCTCCATGACCCCTGTCATCACAATGCTCCATGCCTTTGTCAGCAAAATGCTACATGACCTTGTCATTACAATGCTCTATGCGCTTGTCATCACAATACTCCATTACCATTGTCATCACAATCCTCCATGAACCTTGGGATCACATTGATTCATGCCCTTGTCATCACAGTGCTCCATGCTCCTTGAAATCAAAATGATCCATGACCTCTGTCATCACAATGTTCCAATCCCTTGTGATCACAATGTTCCAAAGCACTTGTCCTCACAACGCTCCATGATGCCTGTCATCACAATACTCCATGCCCTTTTCATCACAATGCTCCATGAACTTTGTCATCACAATTCTCAATAAACTTGTCCTCACAATGCTCCCTGACACTTGTCGTCATAATGCTCCTTGAAACCTGGCACGAAAAGGCTCCATGCCTTTTTCATCACAAAGCCCCATGCCGTTTTCATCCCAATGCTCCATGCCATTGTCATCAAAATACACCACAAGCTTGTCATCAGAATGCTCCCTGACCCTTGTCATCACAATGCTCCAAGCCATTGTCATCACAATGCTCCATTACCTTTTTCATCAGAATCCCTCATGACACTTGGCATCACAATGCCCCATGCCATTGTCATCACAATGGGCCATTACCTATGTCATCACAATGCTCCCTGATACCTCTCTTCACAATACTGCATGACCTGGTCATCACAAAGTTCCATGCCCTTGTCATCACAATGCGCCATTGCAACTCTCATCACAATAATCCATGAAACTTATTAGACCAATGCTGCATGCCCATGTCATCACAATGCTCCATGCACTTGTTATCACAATGTTCCAAGAACCCTGTAATCAGAATGCTCCATGCCCTTTTTCATCAGTATGCTCCATGAGACTTGTCATCACAAGGCTCCATGGTTTTCTCATCACAGTGCTCCAGGACCTTGTCATCACAATTCTTCACGACATTGTCATGAAAATTCTCAATGGCCCTTGTCATCATAATGCTCCAAGCCCTAGTCATCACAATGCTCCATTATATTTGTCATCACAATCCTCCATTACATTTGACATCACAATGCTCCCTGCCATTGTCATCACAATGGACCATGACATATGTCATCACAATGCTCCCTGACACCTGTCTTCACAATACTCCATGCCCTTGTCTTCACAATGATCCATGCCCTTGTCATCACAATGCACCATGTCCTCTGTCATCACAGTAATCTCTGAAACTAGTCAGACCAAAGCTCCATGCCCCTGTCATCACAATGTTCCATGCCCTTTTCATCACAATGCTCCATGACCCCTGTCATCACAATGCTCCGTGACTCCAATCATCACAATGCTTCATAACGTTTGTCATCACAACGGTCCATGTCCGCATCATCACAAGGCTCTGTGACTTTTTAAACAAAATGCTCCTTGAACTTTTCATCACAATGCTCTGTGACCTTTGTCATCACTATACTCCATGTCTTTGTCAGAACAATGCTCCATAACCCTTGTCATCACAATGTGCCATGCGCTTTTCATCACAATGATCCAAAAACTTGTCATCGCTATGCTCCATAAACCTTGTAATCACAATGCTCCATGCACTTCTCATCCAAATGCTCCCTCACATGAGATATCACAATGTTCCATCACTAGTCATCACAATCCTCCCTCACCCCTGTTATGACAATATTCCATGAACCCTGTCATCACAATGCTACATCCCCTTATCAGCACAATGTTCCATGACCCCTGACATCACAATGTTCCATTACCCCTGTCATCAAAATGCTCTATGACCCTTTTCATCCCAAAGCTCCATGACCCCTGGCATCACAATGTTCTATAACCCCTGTCATCAAAAGGTTCCATTACACTTTCCATCAAATTGCTGCATGACCCTGTCATCAAAATGCTCCATGACATTTGTCATCACAAAGCTCCATGACCTTTGGCATCACAATGCTACATGTCATTGTCATCACAATGCTCCATGAACCCTCTCATCACATTGCTTCATGCCCTTGTCATCTCAAAGCTCCATGGCACTTGTCATCACATTGCTCGATGCCCTTCTCATCACAATAATCCATGCCCATGTCATTACAATCCTCCATGACCTATGTATCACAGTGTACCATGCCCTTGTCATCACAATGTGCCATGTCCACTCTCATCACAATAATCCATGAAACATTTCAGACCAAAGCTCAATGCCCTTCTCATCACAATGCTCCATTACTTCTGTCATAACAAGTTCCATGACCCCTGCCATCACAATGTTCCCGGGCCTTGTCATCACAAGGCTCCATGACCCTTGTCATCACAATGCTCCAAGACCCATGTAATCACAATGCTCCATGCCCTAGTCATCAGAAGCTCCATGACGCATGTCATCAGAATGTTCCATGGCCTTCTCCTCACAATGCTCCAAGCCCTTGTCAGCACAATGCTCCAAGACCCCCGTAATCACAATGCTCCATGCCCCTTTTCATCAGAATGCTCCATTAGACTTGTCATCACAAGTCTCCATGGTCATCTCATCACAATGCTCCATTCCCTTGTCATCACAATGCTCCATGCCCCCTGTCATCACAATACTCCATGAATATTTTCAGCCCAATGCTCCACGACCTTCTCATCACAATGCTCCATTGCCAATATCATCACAATGCTCCATGACCACTGTCATCACAACACTCCATGACACCTGACAACACAATGATCCGGGACTCTTGTCATCACAATGCTCCAAGACCCCTGCAATCACAGTGCTCCATGTCCCCTGTCATCACAATACTCCATGTACATTTTCAGCCCAATGCTCCATGACACTTGTCATCACAATGATCCATGCCCTTGTCATCCCAATGTTCCATGAACCCTGTATTCACAATGCTTCGTGACGCTTTTCATCACAGTGCTCCATGTCACATGTCATCACAATGCTCCTTTCCTTTGTCAGCAATATGCTACATGACCTTGTCAGTACAATGCTCTATGTGCTTATCATCACAATACTCCATTACCATTGTCATCACAATCCTCCATGTACCTTAGGATCACATTGCTTCATGCGCATGTCATCAAAATGCTCCATGCTCCTTGAAATCAAAATGATCCATGACCTCTGTCATCAAAATGCTCCAAACCCTTGTGATCACAATGTTCCATAACACTTGTCATCACAACGCTCCATGATGCCTGCCATCACAATACTCCATGCCCTTTTCATCACAATGCTCCATGACCTTTGTCATCACAATTCTCAATACACTTGTCATCACAATGCTCCCTGACACTTGTCGTCAGAATGCTCCTTGAACCCTGTCACGAAAAGGCTCCATGCCTTTTTCATCACAAAGCCCCATGCTGTTTTCATCCCAATGCTCCATGCCATTGTCATCAAAATACTCCAAAAACTTGTCATCAGAATGCTCCATGACCCTTGTCATCACAATTCTCCATGCACTTGTCAGCACAATGCTCCCTGACCCTTCTCATAACAATGCTCCAAGCCATTGTCACCACAATGCTCCATTCCCTTTGTCATCAGAATCCTCCATGACACTTGGCATCACAATGAGCCATGCCATTGTCATCACAATGGGCCATTACATATGTCATCACAATGCTCCCTGACACTTCTCTTCACAATACTGCATGACCTGGTCATCACAATGCTCCATGCCCCTTTTCATCAGTATGCTCCATGAGACGTGTCATCACAAGGCTCCATGGATTTCTCATCACAATGCTCCTGGTCCTTGTCATCTCAACGCTTCAGGACCTTGTCATGAAAATTCTCAATAGCCCTTGTCATCATAATGCTCCAAGCCCTAGTCATCACAATGCTCCTTTATATTTGTCAACACAATCCTCAAATACATTTGGCATCACAATGCTCCATGCCATTGTCATCGCAATGGACCATGACATATGTCATCACAATGCTCCCTGTCACCTGTCTTCACAATACTCAATGCCCTTGTCATCACAATGCTCCATGCCCTTGTCATCACAATGCACCATGTCCACTGTCATCACAATAATCTATGAAACTTCTCAGTCCAGTGCTCCATGACCCCTGTCATCACAATGCTCCATGCCTTTGTCAGCAAAATGCTACATGACCTTGTCATTACAATGCTCTATGCGCTTGTCATCACAATACTCCATTACCATTGTCATCACAATCCTCCATGAACCTTGGGATCACATTGATTCATGCCCTTGTCATCACAGTGCTCCATGCTCCTTGAAATCAAAATGATCCATGACCTCTGTCATCACAATGTTCCAATCCCTTGTGATCACAATGTTCCAAAGCACTTGTCCTCACAACGCTCCATGATGCCTGTCATCACAATACTCCATGCCCTTTTCATCACAATGCTCCATGAACTTTGTCATCACAATTCTCAATAAACTTGTCCTCACAATGCTCCCTGACACTTGTCGTCATAATGCTCCTTGAAACCTGGCACGAAAAGGCTCCATGCCTTTTTCATCACAAAGCCCCATGCCGTTTTCATCCCAATGCTCCATGCCATTGTCATCAAAATACACCACAAGCTTGTCATCAGAATGCTCCCTGACCCTTGTCATCACAATGCTCCAAGCCATTGTCATCACAATGCTCCATTACCTTTTTCATCAGAATCCCTCATGACACTTGGCATCACAATGCCCCATGCCATTGTCATCACAATGGGCCATTACCTATGTCATCACAATGCTCCCTGATACCTCTCTTCACAATACTGCATGACCTGGTCATCACAAAGTTCCATGCCCTTGTCATCACAATGCGCCATTGCAACTCTCATCACAATAATCCATGAAACTTATTAGACCAATGCTGCATGCCCATGTCATCACAATGCTCCATGCACTTGTTATCACAATGTTCCAAGACCCCTGTAATCAGAATGCTCCATGCCCTTTTTCATCAGTATGCTCCATGAGACTTGTCATCACAAGGCTCCATGGTTTTCTCATCACAGTGCTCCAGGACCTTGTCATCACAATTCTTCACGACATTGTCATGAAAATTCTCAATGGCCCTTGTCATCATAATGCTCCAAGCCCTAGTCATCACAATGCTCCATTATATTTGTCATCACAATCCTCCATTACATTTGACATCACAATGCTCCCTGCCATTGTCATCACAATGGACCATGACATATGTCATCACAATGCTCCCTGACACCTGTCTTCACAATACTCCATGCCCTTGTCTTCACAATGATCCATGCCCTTGTCATCACAATGCACCATGTCCTCTGTCATCACAGTAATCTCTGAAACTAGTCAGACCAAAGCTCCATGCCCCTGTCATCACAATGTTCCATGCCCTTTTCATCACAATGCTCCATGACCCCTGTCATCACAATGCTCCGTGACTCCAATCATCACAATGCTTCATAACGTTTGTCATCACAACGGTCCATGTCCGCATCATCACAAGGCTCTGTGACTTTTTAAACAAAATGCTCCTTGAACTTTTCATCACAATGCTCTGTGACCTTTGTCATCACTATACTCCATGTCTTTGTCAGAACAATGCTCCATAACCCTTGTCATCACAATGTGCCATGCGCTTTTCATCACAATGATCCAAAAACTTGTCATCGCTATGCTCCATAAACCTTGTAATCACAATGCTCCATGCACTTCTCATCCAAATGCTCCCTCACATGAGATATCACAATGTTCCATCACTAGTCATCACAATCCTCCCTCACCCCTGTTATGACAATATTCCATGAACCCTGTCATCACAATGCTACATCCCCTTATCAGCACAATGTTCCATGACCCCTGACATCACAATGTTCCATTACCCCTGTCATCAAAATGCTCTATGACCCTTTTCATCCCAAAGCTCCATGACCCCTGGCATCACAATGTTCTATAACCCCTGTCATCAAAAGGTTCCATTACACTTTCCATCAAATTGCTGCATGACCCTGTCATCAAAATGCTCCATGACATTTGTCATCACAAAGCTCCATGACCTTTGGCATCACAATGCTACATGTCATTGTCATCACAATGCTCCATGAACCCTCTCATCACATTGCTTCATGCCCTTGTCATCTCAAAGCTCCATGGCACTTGTCATCACATTGCTCGATGCCCTTCTCATCACAATAATCCATGCCCTTGTCATTACAATCCTCCATGACCCATGTATCACAGTGTACCATGCCCTTGTCATCACAATGTGCCATGTCCACTCTCATCACAATAATCCATGAAACATTTCAGACCAAAGCTCAATGCCCTTCTCATCACAATATTCCATTACTTCTGTCATAACAAGTTCCATGACCCCTGCCATCACAATGTTCCCGGGCCTTGTCATCACAAGGCTCCATGGCCCTTGTCATCACAATGCTCCAAGACCCATGTAATCACAATGCTCCATGCCCTAGTCATCAGAAGCTCCATGACGCATGTCATCAGAATGTTCCATGGCCTTCTCCTCACAATGCTCCAAGCCCTTGTCAGCACAATGCTCCAAGACCCCCGTAATCACAATGCTCCATGCCCCTTTTCATCAGAATGCTCCATTAGACTTGTCATCACAAGTCTCCATGGTCATCTCATCACAATGCTCCATTCCCTTGTCATCACAATGCTCCATGCCCCCTGTCATCACAATACTCCATGAATATTTTCAGCCCAATGCTCCACGACCTTCTCATCACAATGCTCCATTGCCAATATCATCACAATGCTCCATGACCACTGTCATCACAACACTCCATGACACCTGACAACACAATGATCCGGGACTCTTGTCATCACAATGCTCCAAGACCCCTGCAATCACAGTGCTCCATGTCCCCTGTCATCACAATACTCCATGTACATTTTCAGCCCAATGCTCCATGACACTTGTCATCACAATGATCCATGCCCTTGTCATCCCAATGTTCCATGAACCCTGTATTCACAATGCTTCGTGACGCTTTTCATCACAGTGCTCCATGTCACATGTCATCACAATGCTCCATTCCTTTGTCAGCAATATGCTACATGACCTTGTCAGTACAATGCTCTATGTGCTTATCATCACAATACTCCATTACCATTGTCATCACAATCCTCCATGTACCTTAGGATCACATTGCTTCATGCGCATGTCATCAAAATGCTCCATGCTCCTTGAAATCAAAATGATCCATGACTTCTGTCATCAAAATGCTCCAAACACTTGTGATCACAATGTTCCATAACACTTGTCATCACAACGCTCCATGATGCCTGCCATCACAATACTCCATGCCCTTTTCATCACAATGCTCCATGACCTTTGTCATCACAATTCTCAATACACTTGTCATCACAATGCTCCCTGACACTTGTCGTCAGAATGCTCCTTGAACCCTGTCACGAAAAGGCTCCATGCCTTTTTCATCACAAAGCCCCATGCTGTTTTCATCCCAATGCTCCATGCCATTGTCATCAAAATACTCCAAAAACTTGTCATCAGAATGCTCCATGACCCTTGTCATCACAATTCTCCATGCACTTGTCAGCACAATGCTCCCTGACCCTTCTCATAACAATGCTCCAAGCCATTGTCACCACAATGCTCCATTCCCTTTGTCATCAGAATCCTCCATGACACTTGGCATCACAATGAGCCATGCCATTGTCATCACAATGGGCCATTACATATGTCATCACAATGCTCCCTGACACTTCTCTTCACAATACTGCATGACCTGGTCATCACAATGCTCCATGCCCCTTTTCATCAGTATGCTCCATGAGACGTGTCATCACAAGGCTCCATGGATTTCTCATCACAATGCTCCTGGTCCTTGTCATCTCAACGCTTCAGGACCTTGTCATGAAAATTCTCAATAGCCCTTGTCATCATAATGCTCCAAGCCCTAGTCATCACAATGCTCCTTTATATTTGTCAACACAATCCTCAAATACACTTGGCATCACAATGCTCCATGCCATTGTCATCGCAATGGACCATGACATATGTCATCACAATGCTCCCTGTCACCTGTCTTCACAATACTCAATGCCCTTGTCATCACAATGCTCCATGCCCTTGTCATCACAATGCACCATGTCCACTGTCATCACAATAATCTATGAAACTTCTCAGACCAGTGCTCCATGACCCCTGTCATCACAATTCTCCATGCCTTTGTCAGCAAAATGCTACATGACCTTGTCATTACAATGCTCTATGCGCTTGTCATCACAATACTCCATTACCATTGTCATCAAAATCCTCAATGAACCTTGGGATCACATTGATTCATGCCCTTGTCATCACAGTGCTCCATGCTCCTTGAAATCAAAATGATCCATGACCTCTGTCATCACAATGTTCCAATCCCTTGTGATCACAATGTTCCAAAGCACTTGTCCTCACAACGCTCCATGATGCCTGTCATCACAATACTCCATGCCCTTTTCATCACAATGCTCCATGAACTTTGTCATCACAATTCTCAATAAACTTGTCCTCACAATGCTCCCTGACACTTGTCGTCATAATGCTCCTTGAAACCTGGCACGAAAAGGCTCCATGCCTTTTTCATCACAAAGCCCCATGCCGTTTTCATCCCAATGCTCCATGCCATTGTCATCAAAATACACCACAAGCTTGTCATCAGAATGCTCCCTGACCCTTGTCATCACAATGCTCCAAGCCATTGTCATCACAATGCTCCATTACCTTTTTCATCAGAATCCCTCATGACACTTGGCATCACAATGCTCCATGCCATTGTCATCACAATGGGCCATTACCTATGTCATCACAATGCTCCCTGATACCTCTCTTCACAATACTGCATGACCTGGTCATCACAAAGTTCCATGCCCTTGTCATCACAATGCGCCATTGCAACTCTCATCACAATAATCCATGAAACTTATTAGACCAATGCTGCATGCCCATGTCATCACAATGCTCCATGCACTTGTTATCACAATGTTCCAAGACCCCTGTAATCAGAATGCTCCATGCCCTTTTTCATCAGTATGCTCCATGAGACTTGTCATCACAAGGCTCCATGGTTTCCTCATCACAATGCTCCAGGACCTTGTCATCACAATTCTTCACGACATTGTCATGAAAATTCTCAATGGCCCTTGTCATCATAATGCTCCAAGCCCTAGTCATCACAATGCTCCATTATATTTGTCATCACAATCCTCCATTACATTTGACATCACAATGCTCCCTGCCATTGTCATCACAATGGACCATGACATATGTCATCACAATGCTCCCTGACACCTGTCTTCACAATACTCCATGCCCTTGTCATCACAATGATCCATGCCCTTGTCATCACAATGCACCATGTCCTCTGTCATCACAGTAATCTCTGAAACTAGTCAGACCAAAGCTACATGCCCCTGTCATCACAATGTTCCATGCCCTTTTCATCACAATGCTCCATGACCCCTGTCATCACAATGCTCCGTGACTCCAGTCATCACAATGCTTCATAACGTTTGTCATCACAACGGTCCATGTCCGCATCATCACAAGGCTCTGTGACTTTTTAAACAAAATGCTCCTTGAACTTTTCATCACAATGCTCTGTGACCTTTGTCATCACTATACTCCATGTCTTTGTCAGAACAATGCTCCATAACCCTTGTCATCACAATGTGCCATGCGCTTTTCATCACAATGATCCAAAAACTTGTCATCGCTATGCTCCATAAACCTTGTAATCACAATGCTCCATGCACTTCTCATCCAAATGCTCTCTCACATGAGATATCACAATGTTCCATCAGTAGTCATCACAATCCTCCCTCACCCCTGTTATCACAATATTCCATGACCCCTGTCATCACAATGCTACATCCCCTTATCAGCACAATGTTCCATGACCCCTGACATCACAATGTTCCATAACCCCTGTCATCAAAATGCTCTATGACCCTTTTCATCCCAAAGCTCCATGACCCCTGGCATCACAATGTTCTATAACCCCTGTCATCAAAAGGTTCCATTACATTTTTCATCAAATTGCTTCATGACCCTGTCATCAAAATGCTCCATGACATTTGTCATCACAAAGCTCCATGACCTTTGGCATCACAATGCTACATGTCATTGTCATCACAATGCTCCATGAACCCTCTCATCACATTGCTTCATCCCCTTGTCATCTCAAAGCTCCATGGCACTTGTCATCACATTGCTCGTTGCCCTTCTCATCACAATAATCCATGCCCTTGTCATTACAATCCTCCATGACCCATGTATCACAGTGTACCATGCCCTTGTCATCACAATGTGCCATGTCCACTCTCATCACAATAATCCATGAAACATTTCAGACCAAAGCTCAATGCCCTTCTCATCACAATGCTCCATTACTTCTGTCATAACAAGCTCCATGACCCCTGCCATCACAATGTTCCCGGGCCTTGTCATCACAAGGCTCCATGACCCTTGTCATCACAATGCTCCAAGACCCATGTAATCACAATGCTCCATGCCCTAGTCATCAAAAGCTCCATGACGCATGTCATCAGAATGTTCCATGGCCTTCTCCTCACAATGCTCCAAGCCCTTGTCAGCACAATGTCCAAGACCCCCGTAATCACAATGCTCCATGCCCCTTTTCATCAGAATGCTCCATTAGACTTGACATCACAATTCTCCATGGTCATCTCATCACAATGATCCATTCCCTTCTCATCACAATGCTCCATGACCCCTTTCATCACAATACTCCATGAATATTTTCAGCACAATGCTCCATTACTTTCTCATCACAATGCTCCATGACCAATATTATCACAATGCTCCATGACCACTGTCATCACAAAACTCCATGACACCTGACAACACAATGATGCGGGACTCTTGTCATCACAATGCTCCAAGACCCCTGCCATCACAGGGCTCCATGTCCCCTGTCATCACAATACTCCATGTACATTTTCAGCCCAATGCTCCATGACACTTGTCATCACAATGATCCATGCCCTTGTCATCCCAATGTTCCATGACCCCTGTATTCACATTGCTCCGTGACGCTTTTCATCACAGTGCTCCATGTCACATGTCATCACAATGCTCCATGCCTTTGTCAGCAATATGCTACATGACCTTGTCAGTACAATGCTCTATGTGCTTATCATCACAATACTCCATTACCATTGTCATCACAATCCTCCATGTACCTTAGGATCACATTGCTTCATGCGCATGTCATCAAAATGCTCCATGCTCCTTGAAATCAAAATGATCCATGACCTCTGTCATCACACTGCTCCAAACCCTTGTGATCACAATGTTCCATAACACTTGTCATCACAACGCTCCATGATGCCTGCCATAACAATACTCCATGTCCTTTTCATCACAATGCTCCATGACCTTTGTCATCACAATTTTCAATACACTTGTCATCACAATGCTCCCTGACACTTGTCCTCAGAATGCTCCTTGAAACCTGTCACGAAAAGGCTCCATGCCTTTTTCATCACAAAGCCCCATGCTGTTTTCATCCCAATGCTCCATGCCATTGTCATCAAAATACTCCACAAGCTTGTCATCAGAATGCTCCATGACCCTTGTCATCACAATTCTCCATGCACTTGTCAGCACAGTGCTCACTGACCCTTCTCATAACAATGCTCCAAGCCATTGTCACCACAATGCTCCATTCCCTTTGTCATCAGAATCCTCCATGACACATGGCATCCCAATGAGCCATGCCATTGTCATCACAATGGGCCATTACATATGTCATCACAATGCTCCCTGACACTTCTCTTCACAATACTGCATGACCTGGTCATCACAATGCTCCATGCCCCTTTTCATCAGTATGCTCCATGAGACGTGTCATCACAAGGCTCCATGGATTTCTCATCACAGTGCTCCTGGTCCTTGTCATCTCAACGCTTCAGGACCTTGTCATGAAAATTCTCAATAGCCCTTGTCATCATAATGCTCCAAGCCCTAATCATCACAATGCTCCTTTATATTTGTCAACACAATCCTCAAATACATTTGGCATCACAATGCTCCATGCCATTGTCATCACAATGGACCATGACATATGTCATCACAATGCTCCCTGTCACCTGTCTTCACAATACTCAATGCCCTTGTCATCACAGTGCTCCATGCCCTTGTCATCACAATGCACCATGTCCACTGTCATCACAATAATCTATGAAACTTCTCAGACCAGTGCTCCATGCACCTGTCATCACAATGCTCCATGCCCTTGTCATCACAATGCTCCATGACCCCTGTCATCAGAATGCTCCGTGAATCAAGTCATCACAATGCTCCATTACCTTTGTCATCAGAATCCTCCCTGACACTTGGCATCACAATGCTCCATGCCATCCTCATCACAATGGGCCATTACATATGTGATCACAATGCTCTCTGAAAGCTGTCTTCACAATACGACATGACCTGGTCATCACAATGCTCCATGCCCTTGTCATCACAGAGTGCCATTCCAACTCTCATCGCAATACTCCATGAAAGGTATTAGACTAATGTTCCATGCCATTGTCATCACAATGCTCCATGCCCTTTTTATCACAATGCTCCATGACACCTGTCATCACAATGCTCCGTGACTCCAGTCATCTCAGTGATTCATTACCTTTGTCATCACAATGGTCCATGCCCTCGTCATCAACAGTCTCTGTGACCTTTTTAACCACAATGCTCCATGAACTTTTCATCACAATACTCTTTGACCCTTGTCATCACAATGCTCTATGCCTTTCTCAGCACAATGCTCCATGACACTTGTCATCACAAAGCTCCATGTGCTTGTCAGCACAATGCTCCATGACACATGTCATCACAATGCACCATGCGCTTGTCATCACAGTGCTCCACAACCTTGTCATCACAATGCTCTATAAAATTTGTCATCACAATGCCCCATGCACTTCTCATCAAAATGCTCTCTCACCACTGATATCACAATGCTACATCATTATTTGTCACAATACTTCCTCACCCCTGTCATCACAATGTTCCATGACTCCTGTCATCACAATGCTACATGCACTTATCATCACAATGTTCGATGACCCCTGACATCACAATGTTCCATAACACCTGTCATCAAAATGTTCCATGACACATTTCATCAAATTGCTCCATGACCCAGTCATCACAATGCTCCCTGACCTTCTCATCACAATGCACAACGCCCTTGCCATCAAAATGCTCCATGACCTTTGTTATCACAAAGATCCATGACCCTTGGCATCACAGTGCTCCATGTCATTGTCATCACAATGTTCCATGAACGCTCTCATCACATTGCTCCATGCCCTTGTCTTCACATAGCTCCATGACACATGGCATTAGTACGCTCCATGGCCTTCTCATCATAATGCTCCAAGCCCTTGCCATCACAATGCTCCATTACCCCTGTCATAACAATGCTCCATGACCCCTGCCATCACGATGTTCTATAACACCTGCCATCTAAATGTTCTATTACACTTTTTATCAAATTGCTGCATGAACCGTTCATCAAAATGCTCCCTGCCCTTCCCATCACAATGCACAATGCCCTTGTCATCAAAAAGCTCCATGACTTGTTATCAAAATGCTCCATGACCCTTGGCATCACAATGCTCCATGTCATTGTCATCACAATGCTCCATGAAACCTCTCATAATATTGCTCAGTGCCCTTGTCATCACAAAGCTCCATGACACTTGTCATCACAATGCTCGATTCTCTTCTCATCACAATGCTCCATGCCCTTGTCATTAGAGTCCTGCATGACCCATGTATCACAGTATTCTGTGCGCTTGTCATCACAATGCTCCATGCCCAATCTCATCACAATAATCCATGAAACATTTCAGACCAAAGTTCCATACCCTTCTCATCACAATTCTCCATTACCCCTGTCATAACAATGCACCATGACCCCTGCCATCACAATATTCTACGGCCTAGTCATCACCAGGTTCCATGACACTTCTCATTACAATGCTCAAGACCCCTGAAATCACAATGATACATTCCCTTGTCATCACAAAGCTCCATGACGCATGTCATCAGAATGTTCCAAGGCCTTCTCATCACAATGCTCCATACCCTTGTCATCACAATGCTCCACGACCCCTGTAATCACAATGCTCCATGCCCCTTTTTATCTCAATGCATCATGAACCCTGTCATCACAATGAACCATGGACATCATCATAATGCTTCAGGCTATTGTCATCACAATTAAATCAATATTCTCCATGACCTCTGTGATCATAATGCTCCAAACCCTTGTGATCACAATGTTGCATAACACTTATCATCACAACACCCCATTACGCTCATCATCAAAATTATCCATGGTCTTCTCATCGCAATGCTCCATGATCTTTGTCATCACAATGCTCAATACACTTGTCATCACAATGCTCCCTGACACTTGTCATCAGTATGCTCCTTGAACCATGTCATGACAAGGCTCCATGCCTTTTTCATCACAATGATCCATGACCTTTTCATCACAATCCTCCAAGATCCCTGTAATCACAATGCTCCATGCCCCTGTCATCACAAAACTCCATGACGCATGGCATCAGAATGCCCCATAGCCTTCTCATCACAATGATCCATGCCCTTGTCATCACAATGCTCCAAGACCCCTGTAATCACAATGCTCCATGCTCCTTTTCATCAGAATGCTCCATGAGACTTGTCATCACAAGTCTCCATGGTCTTCTCATCACAATGGTCCAGGACCTTGTCATCACCATGCTCCATTCCCTTGTCATCACAATGCTCCATGACCACTGTCATCACAATAATCCATGAACATTTTCAGCCCAATGATCCACGACGTTCTCATCACAATGCTCCATGGCCAATATCATCACAATGCTCCATGACCACTGTCATCACAACACTCCATGACAGCTGACAACACAATGATCCGGGAGAGTTGTCATCACAATGCTCCATTCCCTAGTCATCACAATGCTCGATGACCCCTGTCATCACAACACTCCATGAATATTTTCAGCCCAGTTCTCCATGACCCTTGTCATCTCAATGATGCATGCCCTTGTCATCCCAATGCCCCATGACCCCTGTATTCACAGTGCTCCGTGAAGCTTGTCATCACAGTGATCCATGACACATGTCATCACAATGCTCCATGCCTTTGTCAGCAAAATGCTACAAGACCTTGTCATTACAGTCCTGCATGACCCATGTATCAGAGTGTTCCGTGCCCTTGTCATCACAATGCTCCATGCCCACTCTCATCACAATAATCCATGAAACATTTCAGACCAAACTTCCATACCCTTCTCATCACAATTCTCCATTACTCCTGTCATAACAATGCACCATTACCCCTGCCATCACAATGTTCCACGGCCTAGTCATCACAAGGTTCTATGACACTTCTCATCACAATGCTCAAGACCCCTGAAATCACAATGTTACATTCCCTTGTCATCACAAACCTCCATGACGCATGTCATCAGAATGTTCCATGGCCTTCTCATCACAATGCTCCATACCCTTTTCATCACAATGCTCCAAGACCCCTGTATCCCAATGCTCCATGCCGCTTTTCATCTCAATGCTTCATGAACACTGTCATCATAATGAACCATGCCCATCATCATAATGCTTCAGGCTATTGTCATCACAATTAAATCAATATTCTCCATGACCTCTGTCATCATAATGCTCCAAACCCTTGTGATCACAATGTTTGATAACACTTATCATCACAACACCCCATGACGCTAATCATCACAATTATCCATGGTCTTCTCATCACAATGCTCCATGATCTTTGTCATCACAATGCTTAATACACTTATCATCACAGTGCTCCCTGACACTTGTCGTCAGTATGCTCCTTGCACCCTGTCATGACAAGGCTCCATGCCTTTTTCATCACAATGATCCATGACCTTTTCATCACAATCCTCCAAGATCCCTGTAATCACAATGCTCCATGCCCTTGTCATCACAAAACTCCATGACACATGTCATCAGAATGCTCCATGGCCTTCTCATCACAATGATCCATGCCCTTGTCATCACAATGCTCCAAGACCCCTGTAATCACAATGCTCCATGCCCCTTTTCATCAGAATGCTCCATGAGACTTGTCATCACAAGTCTCCATGGTCTTCTCATCACAATGCTCCAGGACCTTGTCATCACCATGCTCCATTCTCTTGTCATCACAATGCTCCATGACCCCTGTCATCACAATAATCCATGAATATTTTCAGCCCAATGCTCCACTACCTTCTCATCACAATGCTCCATGGCCAATATCATCACCATGCTCCATGACCACTGTCATCACAACACTCCATGACACCTGACAACACAATGATCCGGGACTCTTCTCATCAAAATGCTCCATTCCCTAGTCATCACAATGCTCCATGACACCTGTCATCACAACACTCCATGAACATTTTCAGCCCAGTGCTCCATGACCCTTGTCATCACAATGATCCATGCCCTTGTCATCCCAATGCCCCATGACCCCTGTATTCACAGTGCTCCGTGAAGCTTGTCATCACAGTGATCCATGACACATGTCATCACAATGCTCCATGCCTTTGTCAGCAAAATGCTACAAGACCTTGTCATTACAGTCCTGCATGACCCATGTATCAGAGTGTTCCGTGCCCTTGTCATCACAATGCTCCATGCCCACTCTCATCACAATAATCCATGAAACATTTCAGACCAAACTTCCATACCCTTCTCATCACAATTCTCCATTACTCCTGTCATAACAATGCACCATTACCCCTGCCATCACAATGTTCCACGGCCTAGTCATCACAAGGTTCTATGACACTTCTCATCACAATGCTCAAGACCCCTGAAATCACAATGTTACATTCCCTTGTCATCACAAACCTCCATGACGCATGTCATCAGAATGTTCCATGGCCTTCTCATCACAATGCTCCATACCCTTTTCATCACAATGCTCCAAGACCCCTGTATCCCAATGCTCCATGCCGCTTTTCATCTCAATGCTTCATGAACACTGTCATCATAATGAACCATGCCCATCATCATAATGCTTCAGGCTATTGTCATCACAATTAAATCAATATTCACCATGACCTCTGTCATCATAATGCTCCAAACCCTTGTGATCACAATGTTTGATAACACTTATCATCACAACACCCCATGACGCTAATCATCACAATTATCCATGGTCTTCTCATCACAATGCTCCATGATCTTTGTCATCACAATGCTTAATACACTTATCATCACAGTGCTCCCTGACACTTGTCGTCAGTATGCTCCTTGCACCCTGTCATGACAAGGCTCCATGCCTTTTTCATCACAATGATCCATGACCTTTTCATCACAATCCTCCAAGATCCCTGTAATCACAATGCTCCATGCCCTTGTCATCACAAAACTCCATGACACATGTCATCAGAATGCTCCATGGCCTTCTCATCACAATGATCCATGCCCTTGTCATCACAATGCTCCAAGACCCCTGTAATCACAATGCTCCATGCCCCTTTTCATCAGAATGCTCCATGAGACTTGTCATCACAAGTCTCCATGGTCTTCTCATCACAATGCTCCAGGACCTTGTCATCACCATGCTCCATTCTCTTGTCATCACAATGCTCCATGACCCCTGTCATCACAATAATCCATGAATATTTTCAGCCCAATGCTCCACTACCTTCTCATCACAATGCTCCATGGCCAATATCATCACCATGCTCCATGACCACTGTCATCACAACACTCCATGACACCTGACAACACAATGATCCGGGACTCTTCTCATCAAAATGCTCCATTCCCTAGTCATCACAATGCTCCATGACACCTGTCATCACAACACTCCATGAACATTTTCAGCCCAGTGCTCCATGACCCTTGTCATCACAATGATCCATGCCCTTGTCATCCCAATGCCCCATGACCCCTGTATTCACAGTGCTCCGTGAAGCTTGTCATCACAGTGATCCATGACACATGTCATCACAATGCTCCATGCCTTTGTCAGCAAAATGCTACAAGACCTTGTCATTACAGTCCTGCATGACCCATGTATCAGAGTGTTCCGTGCCCTTGTCATCACAATGCTCCATGCCCACTCTCATCACAATAATCCATGAAACATTTCAGACCAAACTTCCATACCCTTCTCATCACAATTCTCCATTACTCCTGTCATAACAATGCACCATTACCCCTGCCATCACAATGTTCCACGGCCTAGTCATCACAAGGTTCTATGACACTTCTCATCACAATGCTCAAGACCCCTGAAATCACAATGTTACATTCCCTTGTCATCACAAACCTCCATGACGCATGTCATCAGAATGTTCCATGGCCTTCTCATCACAATGCTCCATACCCTTTTCATCACAATGCTCCAAGACCCCTGTATCCCAATGCTCCATGCCGCTTTTCATCTCAATGCTTCATGAACACTGTCATCATAATGAACCATGCCCATCATCATAATGCTTCAGGCTATTGTCATCACAATTAAATCAATATTCACCATGACCTCTGTCATCATAATGCTCCAAACCCTTGTGATCACAATGTTTGATAACACTTATCATCACAACACCCCATGACGCTAATCATCACAATTATCCATGGTCTTCTCATCACAATGCTCCATGATCTTTGTCATCACAATGCTTAATACACTTATCATCACAGTGCTCCCTGACACTTGTCGTCAGTATGCTCCTTGCACCCTGTCATGACAAGGCTCCATGCCTTTTTCATCACAATGATCCATGACCTTTTCATCACAATCCTCCAAGATCCCTGTAATCACAATGCTCCATGCCCTTGTCATCACAAAACTCCATGACACATGTCATCAGAATGCTCCATGGCCTTCTCATCACAATGATCCATGCCCTTGTCATCACAATGCTCCAAGACCCCTGTAATCACAATGCTCCATGCCCCTTTTCATCAGAATGCTCCATGAGACTTGTCATCACAAGTCTCCATGGTCTTCTCATCACAATGCTCCAGGACCTTGTCATCACCATGCTCCATTCTCTTGTCATCACAATGCTCCATGACCCCTGTCATCACAATAATCCATGAATATTTTCAGCCCAATGCTCCACTACCTTCTCATCACAATGCTCCATGGCCAATATCATCACCATGCTCCATGACCACTGTCATCACAACACTCCATGACACCTGACAACACAATGATCCGGGACTCTTCTCATCAAAATGCTCCATTCCCTAGTCATCACAATGCTCCATGACACCTGTCATCACAACACTCCATGAACATTTTCAGCCCAGTGCTCCATGACCCTTGTCATCACAATGATCCATGCCCTTGTCATCCCAATGCTCCATGACCCCTGTATTCACAATACTCCGTGAAGCTTGTCATCACAGTGCTCCATGACACATGTCATCACAATGCTCCATGCCTTTGTCAGCAAAATGTTACAAGAACTTGTCATTACAGTCCTCTATGCGCTGGTCATCACAATACTCCATTTCTATTGTCATCACAATCCTCCATCAACCTTGGGATCACATTGCTTCATGCCCTTGTCATCACAATGCTCCATGCTCCTTGAAGTCAAAATGATCCAAACCTCTGTCATCACAATGCTCCAAACACTTGTGATCACAATGTTCTATAACACTTGTCATCACAACGCTCCATGATGCCTGTCATCACAATACTCCATGCCCTTTTCATTACAAAGCTCCATGACCTTTGTCATAACTATTCTCTATACACTTGTCATCACAATGCTCCCTGACACTTGTCATCAGAATGCTCCTTGAACCCTGTCACGAAAAGGCTTCATGCCTTTACCATCACAATGCCCCATTCCATTTTCATCACAATACTCCATGCCATTGTCATCAAAATACTCCACAAGCTTGTCATCAGAATGTTCCATGACCCTTGTCATCACAATGCTCCAAGCCATTGTCATCACAATGCTCCATTACCTTTGTCATCAGATTCCTCCATGACACTTGTCATCGCTATGCTCCATGCCATCGTCATCACAATGGGCCATTACATATGTCATCACAATGCTCCATGACACCTGGCTTCACAATACTGCATGACCTGGTCATCAGGATGCTCCATGCCCTTTTCATCAAAAGGCGCCATTCCAACTGTCATCGCAATAATCCATGAAACTTATTAGACCAATATTCCATGCCCTTGTCATCACAATGCACCATGCCCACTCTCATCATAATAATCTATGAAACATGTCAGACCAGTGCTCCATGCCTCTGTCATCACAATGCACCATGCCCTTGTCATCACAATGCTCATGACCCCTGTCATCACAATGCTCTGTGACTCCAGTCATCACAATGCTTCATAACGTTTGTCATTACAATGGTCCATGCGCGCGTCATCACAAGTCTCTGTGACCTTTGTAACCACAATGCTCCATGAACTTTTCATCACAATTCTCTGTGACACTTGTCATCACAATGCTCCATGTTTTTTTCAGAGCAATGCTCCATGACCATTGTCATCACAATGTGCCACGCGCATCTCACCACAACTGTCCACAACCTTGTCATTGCAATGCTCCATAAAACTTGTAATCACAATGGTCCATGCACTTCTCATCAAAATGCTCTCTCACCAGAGATATCACAATGTTCCATCATTAGTCATCACAATACTCCCTCACCCGTGGAATCACAATGATCCATGACCCTGTCATCACAATGCTACATCCACTTATCATCACAATGTTCCATGACCCCTGCCATCACAATGTTCCATAACCCCTGTCATCAAAATGTTCCATGACCCTTTCCATCCCAAAGCTCCAAACCCCTGACATCACTGTGTTCTATAACCCCTGCCATCTAAATGTTCCATTACACTTTTTATCAAATTGCTGCATGACCCGGTCATCAAAATGCTCCCTGCCCTTCTCATCACAATGCACCATGCCCTTGTCATCAAAATGCTCCATAACTTGTCATCACTAATCTCCATGATCCTTGGCATCACAATGCTCAATGTCATTGTCATCACAATGCTCCATGAACCCTCTCATAACATTGTTCAATGCCATTGTCATCACAAAGCTCCATGATACTTGTCATCACAATGCTCGATGCCCTTCTCATCACAATGCTCCATGCCCTTGTCATTACAGTCCTGCATGACCCATGTATCACAGTGTTCCGTGCCCTTGTCATCACAATGCTCCATTACCTCTGTCATAACAATGTACCATGACCCCTGCCATCACAATGTTCCACGGCCTAGTCATCAAAATGTTCCATGAAACTTGTCATCGCAATGCTGAAGACCACTGAAATCACAATGCTCCATGCCCTTGTTATCACAAAGCTCTATGACGCATGTCATCAGAAAGTTCCATGGCCTTCTCATCACAATTCTCCTTGCCATAGTCATCACAATGCTCCAAGACCCCTGTAAACATAATGCTCCACGCCCCTTTTCATCTCAATGCTCCATGAACCCTGTCATCACAATGCACCATGCCCATCATCATAATGCTTCAGGCTATTGTCATCACAATGAAATCAATATTCTCCATGACCTCTTTCATCATAATGTTCCAAAACCTTGTGATCACAATGTTCCATAACACTTATCATCACAACATCCCATGACGCTCATCATCACAGTTATCCATGGACTTCTCATCACAATGCTCCATGATCTTTGTCATCACAATGCTCAATACACTTGTCATCACAATGCTCCCTGACACTTGTCGTCAGTATACCCCTTGAACCCTGTCATGAGAAGGCTCCATGCCTTTTTCATCACAATAATCCATGACCTTTTCATCACAATGCTTCAAGATCCCTGTAATCACAATGCTCCATGCCCTTCACATCAAAAAGCTGAATGACGCATGTCATCAGAATGTTCCATGGACTTCTCATCACAATGCTCCATGCCCTTTTCATCACAATGCTCCAAAACCCCTGTAATCACAATGCTCCATGCTCCTTTTCATCAGAATGCTCCATGAGACTTGTCATCACAAGTCGCCATGGACTTCTCATCACAATGCTCCAGGACCTTGTCCTCACCATGCTCCATTCCCTTGTCATCACAATGCTCCATGACACCTGTCATCACAACACTCCATGAACATTTTCAGCCCCATGTTCCATGACCTTCTCATCACAATGCTCCATGGCCAATATCATCACAATGCTCCATGACCACTGTCATCACAACACTCCATGATACCTGACAACACAATGATCCGGGACTCTTGTCATCACAATGCTCCATTCCCTAGTCATCACAATGCTCCACGACCCCTGTCATCACAACACTCCATGAACTTTTTCAGCCCAGTGCTCCATGACACTTGTCATCACAGTGATCCATGCCGTTGTCATCCCAATGCTCCATGACCCCTGAATTCACAAAGCTCCGTGACGCTTGTCATCACAGTGCTCCATGACACATGTCATCACAATGCTCCATGTCTTTCTCAGCAAAATGCTCCATGACCTTGTCATGACAATGCTCTATGCGCTTTTCATCACAATACTCCATTTCCATTGTCATAACTATCCTCCATGAAGTTTGGGATCACATTGCTTCATGCCCTTGTCATCACAATGCTCCATGCTCCTTGAAATCAAAATGATCCATGACCTCTGTCATCACAATGCTCCAAACCCTTGTGATCACAATGTTGCATAACACTTGTCATCACAACGCTCCATGATGCCTGTCATCACAATACTGCATGCCGTTTTCATCACAATGCTCCATGACCTTTGTCAGCAAAAATCTCAAGACACTTGTCATCACAATGCTCCCTGGCAATTGTCATCAGAATGCTCCTTGAAACCTGTCACGAAAAGTCTCCATGCCTTTTTCATCTCAATGCCCCATGCCGTTTTCATCACAATGCTCCGTGACCCTTGTCATTACAATTCTCCATGCACTTGTCAGCACAATGCTCCCTGACCCTTCTCCTCACAATGCTCCAAGCCATTGTCATCACAATGCTCCATTACCTTTGTCATCAGAATCCCTCATGACACTTGGCATCACAATAATCCATGCCATTGTCATCACAATGGGCCATTACATATGTCATCACAATGCTCCCTGACACCTGTCTTCACAATACTGCATGATCTGCTCATCACGATGTTCGATGCCCTTGTCATCACAATGCGCCATTCCAACTCTCATCGCAATAATCCATGAAACTTATTAGACCAATGTTCCATGCACTTGTCATCAAAATGCTCCATGCCCTTGTTAACACAATGCTCCATGACCTCTGTCATCACAATGCTCCATCATTCCAGTCACCACAATGGTTCATACCCTCGTCATCAACAGTCTCTGTGACCTTTTTAACCACAATGCTCCATGAACTTTTCATCACAATGGTCCTTGACCCTTGTCATCACAATACTCTATGCCTTTCTCAGCACAATGCTCTATGACCCTTGTCATCACAATGCACCATGCGCTTGTCATTACAATGCTCCACAATCTTGTCATCACAATGCTCCATAAAATTTGTCATCACAATGCTCCATGCACTTCTCATCAAAATGCTCTCTCACCACTGATATCACAATGCTACATCACTATTTGTCACAACACTCCCTCACCCCTGTCATCACAATGTTACATGACTCCTGTCATCACAATGCTACATGCACTTATCATCACAATGATCGATGACCCCTGACATCACAATGTTCCATAACACCTGTCATCAAAATGTTCCATGACACTTTTCATCAAATTGCTCCATGACCCTGTCATCACAATGCTCCCTGCCCTTCTCATCACAATGCACCACGCCCCTGCCATCAAAATGCTCCATGACCTTTGTCATCACAAAGATCCATGACCATTGGCATCACAATGCTCCATGTCATTGTCATCACATTGCTCCATGCCCTTGTCTTCACATAGCTCCATGACACATGTCATCAGAATGCTCCATGGCCTTCTCATCACAATGCTCCATGCCCTTGCCATGACAATGCTCCATTACCCCTGTCATAACAATGCTCCATGACCCCTGCCATCACGATGTTCCATGGCCTTGTCATCACAAGAATCCATGACCGTTCTCATCACAATGCTCTAAGAACACTGTAATCACAATTCTCTATGCCCCTTTTCATCTCAATGATCCATGAACCATGTCATCACAATGCACCATGCCCATCATCATAATGCTTCATGCTATTGTCATCACAATGAAATCAAAATGCTCCATGACCTCTGTCATAACAATGTTCCATACCCTTGTGATCACCATAATCCATAACACTTATCATCACAACACCCCATGACGCTCATCATCACAATTATACATGGTCTTCTCTTCACAATGCTCCATGATCTTTGTCTTCACAATTCTCAATACACTTGTCATCACAATGCTCCCTGACACTGGTGGTCAGTATGCTCCTTGAACCCTTTCATGACAAGGCTCCATGCCTTCTTCATCATAATAATCCATGCCCTTTTCATCACAATGCTCCAAGATGCCTGTAATCACAATGCTCCATGCACTTGTCATCTAAAAGCTCCATGACACTTGTCATCAGAATGCTCCATTCCCTAGTCATCACAATGCTCCATGACCCCTGTCATCACAACACTCCATGAATATTTTCATCCCAGTGCTCCATGACCCTTGTCATCACAATGATCCATGACCTTGTCATCCCAATGCTCCATGAACCCTGTATTCACAATGCTCCGTGACGCTTGTCAACACAGTGCTCCATGACACATGTCATCACAATGCTCCATGCCTTTGTCAGCAAAATGCTACATGACCTTTTCATTACAATGCTCTATGTCGTTGTCATCACAATACTCCATTTCCATTGTCATCACAATCCTCCATGAATTTTGGGATCACATTGCTTCATGCTCTTTTCATCACAATGCTCCATGCTCCTTGAAATCAAAATGATCCATGACCTCTGTCATCACAATGCTCCAAACCCTTGTGATTACAGTGTTCCATAACACTTGTCATCACAACGTTCCATGATGCCTGTCATCACAATACTCCATGCCCTTGTCATCACAATGCTCCTAGACACCTGTCATCACAATGCTCCGTGACTCCAGTCATCACAATGCTTCATGACGTTTGTCATCACAATGATCCATGCCCGCATCATCACAAGGCTCTGTGACCTTTGTAACCACAATGCTCCATGAACATTTCATCACAATTCTCTGTGAACCTTGTCATCACAATGCTCCATATCTTTGTCAGAACAATGCTCCATGACCCTTGTCATCACATAGGTCCATGCCCTTGTCATCCCAATGATCCATGACCCCTGTATTCACAATGGACGGTAACGATTGTCATCACTGTGGCCATGACACATGTCATCACAATGCTGCATGCCTTTGTCATCAAAATGCTACATGACCTTGTCATGACAGTGCTCTATGCGCTTGTCATCACAATACTCCATTTCCATTGTCATCACAATCCTCCATGAACTTTGGGATCACATTGCTTCATGCCCTTGTCATCACAATTCACCATGCTCCTTGAAATCAAAATGATCCATGACCTCTGTCATCACAATGTTCCAAACCCTTCTGATCACAATGTACCATAACACTTGTCATCACAACACTCCATGATGCCTGTCATCACAATACTCCATGCCCTTTTCATTACAAAGCTCCATGACCTTTCTCATCACAATTCTCAATACACTTGTCCTCACAATGCTCCCTGACACTTGTCATCACAATGTTCCTTGAACCCTGTCACGAAAAGGCTCCATGCTTTTTTCATCACAATGCCCCATGCCGTTTTCATCACAATGCTCCATGCCATTGTCATCAAAATACTCAATAAGCTTGTCATCAGAATGCTCCATGACCCTTGTCATCACAATTCTCCATGCACTTGTCAGCACAATGCTCCATTACTTTTGTCATCAGAATCCTCCATGACACTTGGCATCACAATGCTCCAAGCCATCGTCATCATAATGGGCCATTATATATGTCATCACAATGCTCCCTGACACCTGTCTTCACAATACTGCATGATCTGCTCATCACGATGTTCGATGCCCTTGTCATCACAATGCGCCATTCCAACTCTCATCGCAATAATCCATGAAACTTATTAGACCAATGTTCCATGCACTTGTCATCAAAATGCTCCATGCCCTTGTTAACACAATGCTCCATGACCTCTGTCATCACAATGCTCCATCATTCCAGTCACCACAATGGTTCATACCCTCGTCAGCAACAGTCTCTGTGACCTTTTTAACCACAATGCTCCATGAACTTTTCATCACAATGGTCCTTGACCCTTGTCATCACAATACTCTATGCCTTTCTCAGCACAATGCTCTATGACCCTTGTCATCACAATGCACCATGCGCTTGTCATTACAATGCTCCACAATCTTGTCATCACAATGCTCCATAAAAGTTGTCATCACAATGCTCCATGCACTTCTCATCAAAATGCTCTCTCAGCACTGATATCACAATGCTACATCACTATTTGTCACAACACTCCCTCACCCCTGTCATCACAATGTTACATGACTCCTGTCATCACAATGCTACATGCACTTATCATCACAATGATCGATGACCCCTGACATCACAATGTTCCATAACACCTGTCATCAAAATGTTCCATGACACTTTTCATCAAATTGCTCCATGACCCTGTCATCACAATGCTCCCTGCCCTTCTCATCACAATGCACCACGCCCCTGCCATCAAAATTCTCCATGACCTTTGTCATCACAAAGATCCATGACCATTGGCATCACAATGCTCCATGTCATTGTCATCACATTGCTCCATGACCCTGTCATCACAATGCTCCCTGCCCTTCTCATCACAATGCACCACGCCGCTGCCATCAAAATGCTCCATGACCTTTGTCATCACAAAGATCCATGACCATTGGCATCACAATGCTCCATGTCATTGTCATCACATTGCTCCATGCCCTTGTCTTCACATAGCTCCATGACACATGTCATCAGAATGCTCCATGGCCTTCTCATCACAATGTTCCATGCCCTTGCCATGACAATGCTCCATTACCCCTGTCATAACAATGCTCCATGACCCCTGCCATCACGATGTTCCATGGCCTTGTCATCACAAGAATCCATGACCGTTCTCATCACAATGCTCTAAGAACACTGTAATCACAATTCTCTATGCCCCTTTTCATCTCAATGATCCATGAACCATGTCATCACAATGCACCATGCCCATCATCATAATGCTTCATGCTATTGTCATCACAATGAAATCAAAATGCTCCATGACCTCTGTCATAACAATGTTCCATACCCTTGTGATCACCATAATCCATAACACTTATCATCACAACACCCCATGACGCTCATCATCACAATTATACATGGTCTTCTCTTCACAATGCTCCATGATCTTTGTCTTCACAATTCTCAATACACTTGTCATCACAATGCTCCCTGACACTGGTGGTCAGTATGCTCCTTGAACCCTTTCATGACAAGGCTCCATGCCTTCTTCATCATAATAATCCATGCCCTTTTCATCACAATGCTCCAAGATGCCTGTAATCACAATGCTCCATGCACTTGTCATCTAAAAGCTCCATGACACTTGTCATCAGAATGCTCCATTCCCTAGTCATCACAATGCTCCATGACCCCTGTCATCACAACACTCCATGAATATTTTCATCCCAGTGCTCCATGACCCTTGTCATCACAATGATCCATGACCTTGTCATCCCAATGCTCCATGAACCCTGTATTCACAATGCTCCGTGACGCTTGTCAACACAGTGCTCCATGACACATGTCATCACAATGCTCCATGCCTTTGTCAGCAAAATGCTACATGACCTTTTCATTACAATGCTCTATGTCGTTGTCATCACAATACTCCATTTCCATTGTCATCACAATCCTCCATGAATTTTGGGATCACATTGCTTCATGCTCTTTTCATCACAATGCTCCATGCTCCTTGAAATCAAAATGATCCATGACCTCTGTCATCACAATGCTCCAAACCCTTGTGATTACAGTGTTCCATAACACTTGTCATCACAACGTTCCATGATGCCTGTCATCACAATACTCCATGCCCTTGTCATCACAATGCTCCTAGACACCTGTCATCACAATGCTCCGTGACTCCAGTCATCACAATGCTTCATAACGTTTGTCATCACAATGATCCATGCCCGCATCATCACAAGGCTCTGTGACCTTTGTAACCACAATGCTCCATGAACATTTCATCACAATTCTCTGTGAACCTTGTCATCACAATGCTCCATATCTTTGTCAGAACAATGCTCCATGACCATTGTCATCACAATGTGCCACACGCATTTCATCACAACGGTCCACAACGTTTTCATTGCAATGCTCCATAAACCTTGTAATAACAATGGTCCATGCACTTCTCATCAAAATGCTCTCTCACCAGAGATATCACAATGTTCCATCACTAGTCGTCAAAATACTCCCTCACCCCTGGAATCACAATGATCCATGACCCTGTAATCAAAATGCTACGTCCCCTTATCATCAAAATGTTCCATGACCCCTGACATCACAATGTTCTATAACCCCTGCCATCAAAATATTCCATTACACATTTTATCAAATTGCTGCATGACCCGGTCATCAAAATGCTCCCTGCCCTTCTCATCACAATGCACCATGCCCTTGTCATTAAAATGCTCCATGACTTGTCATCACAAAGCTCCATGACCCTTGGCATCACAATGCTCAATGTCATTGTCATCACAATGCTCCATGAAAAATCTCATAACATTGCTCAATGCCCTTGTCATCACAAAGCTCCATGACACCTGTCATCACAATGCTCGATGCCCTTCTCATCACAATGCTCCATGCCCTTGTCATTACAGTCCTGCATGACCCATGTATCACAGTGTTCCGTGCCCTTGTCATCACAATGCTCCATGCCCACTCTCATCACAATAATCCATGAAACATTTCAGACCAAAGTTCCATACCCTTCTCATCACAAGGCTCCATTACCCCTGTCATAACAATGCACCATGACCGCTGCCATCACAATGTTCCACGGCCTAGTCATCACAAGGTTCCATGACAATTCTCATCACAATGCTCAAGACCCCTGGAATCACAATGCTCCATGCCCTTGTCATCACAAAGCTCCATGACGCATGTAATCAGAATGTTCCATGGCCTCCTCATCACAATGCTCCATGTCCTTGTCATCACAATGCTCCAAAACCCTTGTAATTACAATGCTCCATGCCCCTTTTCATCTCAATGCTCCATGAACCCTGTCATCACAATGCACCATGCACATCATCATAATGCTTCAGGCTATTGTCATCACAATGAAATCAATATTTTCCATGACCTCTGTCATCATAATGCTCCAAACCCTTGTGATCACAATGTTGCATAACACTTATCATCACAACACACCATGATGCTCATCATCACAATTTTCCATGGTCTTCTCATAACAATGCTCCATGATCTTTGTCATCCCAATGCTCAATACACTTGTCATCACAATGCTCCCTGACACTTGTCGTCAGTATGCTCCTTGAACCCTGTCATGACAAGGCTCCATGCCTTTTTCATCACAATGATCCATGACTTTTTCATCTCAATACTCCAAGATCCCTGTAATCACAATGCTCCATGCCCTTGTCATCACAAAACTCCATGACGCATGTCAACAGAATGCTCCATGGCTTTCTCATCACAATGCTCCATGCCCTAGTCATCAGAATGCTCTAAGACCCCTGTAAACACAATGCTCCAGTCCCCTTTTCTTCAGAATGCTCCATGAGGCTTGTCATCACAACTTTCCATGGTCTTCTTTTCACAATGCTCCAAGACCTTGTCACCACCATGCTCCATTCCCTTGTCATCACAATGCTCCATGACCCCTGTCATCACAATAATCCATGAACATTTTCAGCCCAATGTTCCACTACTTTCTCATCACAATGCTCCATGGCCAATATCATCACAATGCTCCATGACCACTGTAATCACAGCACTCCATGACACCTGACAACACAATGATCCGGGACTCTTTTCATCACAGTGCTCCATTCCCTATTCATCACAATGCTCCATGACTCCTGTCATCACAACACTCCATGAACATTTTCAGCCCACTGCTCCATGACCCTTGTCATCACATAGGTCCATGCCCTTGTCATCCCAATGATCCATGACCCCTGTATTCACAATGGACGGTAACGATTGTCATCACTGTGGCCATGACACATGTCATCACAATGCTGCATGCCTTTGTCATCAAAATGCTACATGACCTTGTCATGACAGTGCTCTATGCGCTTGTCATCACAATACTCCATTTCCATTGTCATCACAATCCTCCATGAACTTTGGGATCACATTGCTTCATGCCCTTGTCATCACAATTCACCATGCTCCTTGAAATCAAAATGATCCATGACCTCTGTCATCACAATGTTCCAAACCCTTCTGATCACAATGTACCATAACACTTGTCATCACAACACTCCATGATGCCTGTCATCACAATACTCCATGCCCTTTTCATTACAAAGCTCCATGACCTTTCTCATCACAATTCTCAATACACTTGTCCTCACAATGCTCCCTGACACTTGTCATCACAATGTTCCTTGAACCCTGTCACGAAAAGGCTCCATGCTTTTTTCATCACAATGCCCCATGCCGTTTTCATCACAGTGCTCCATGCCATTGTCATCAAAATACTCAATAAGCTTGTCATCAGAATGCTCCATGACCCTTGTCATCACAATTCTCCATGCACTTGTCAGCACAATGCTCCATTACTTTTGTCATCAGAATCCTCCATGACACTTGGCATCACAATGCTCCAAGCCATCGTCATCATAATGGGCCATTATATATGTCATCACAATGCTCCCTGACACCTGTCTTCACAATACTGCATGATCTGCTCATCACGATGTTCGATGCCCTTGTCATCACAATGCGCCATTCCAACTCTCATCGCAATAATCCATGAAACTTATTAGACCAATGTTCCATGCACTTGTCATCAAAATGCTCCATGCCCTTGTTAACACAATGCTCCATGACCTCTGTCATCACAATGCTCCATCATTCCAGTCACCACAGTGGTTCATACCCTCGTCATCAACAGTCTCTGTGACCTTTTTAACCACAATGCTCCATGAACTTTTCATCACAATGGTCCTTGACCCTTGTCATCACAATACTCTATGCCTTTCTCAGCACAATGCTCTATGACCCTTGTCATCACAATGCACCATGCGCTTGTCATTACAATGCTCCACAATCTTGTCATCACAATGCTCCATAAAAGTTGTCATCACAATGCTCCATGCACTTCTCATCAAAATGCTCTCTCAGCACTGATATCACAATGCTACATCACTATTTGTCACAACACTCCCTCACCCCTGTCATCACAATGTTACATGACTCCTGTCATCACAATGCTACATGCACTTATCATCACAATGATCGATGACCCCTGACATCACAATGTTCCATAACACCTGTCATCAAAATGTTCCATGACACTTTTCATCAAATTGCTCCATGACCCTGTCATCACAATGCTCCCTGCCCTTCTCATCACAATGCACCACGCCCCTGCCATCAAAATTCTCCATGACCTTTGTCATCACAAAGATCCATGACCATTGGCATCACAATGCTCCATGTCATTGTCATCACATTGCTCCATGACCCTGTCATCACAATGCTCCCTGCCCTTCTCATCACAATGCACCACGCCGCTGCCATCAAAATGCTCCATGACCTTTGTCATCACAAAGATCCATGACCATTGGCATCACAATGCTCCATGTCATTGTCATCACATTGCTCCATGCCCTTGTCTTCACATAGCTCCATGACACATGTCATCAGAATGCTCCATGGCCTTCTCATCACAATGTTCCATGCCCTTGCCATGACAATGCTCCATTACCCCTGTCATAACAATGCTCCATGACCCCTGCCATCACGATGTTCCATGGCCTTGTCATCACAAGAATCCATGACCGTTCTCATCACAATGCTCTAAGAACACTGTAATCACAATTCTCTATGCCCCTTTTCATCTCAATGATCCATGAACCATGTCATCACAATGCACCATGCCCATCATCATAATGCTTCATGCTATTGTCATCACAATGAAATCAAAATGCTCCATGACCTCTGTCATAACAATGTTCCATACCCTTGTGATCACCATAATCCATAACACTTATCATCACAACACCCCATGACGCTCATCATCACAATTATACATGGTCTTCTCTTCACAATGCTCCATGATCTTTGTCTTCACAATTCTCAATACACTTGTCATCACAATGCTCCCTGACACTGGTGGTCAGTATGCTCCTTGAACCCTTTCATGACAAGGCTCCATGCCTTCTTCATCATAATAATCCATGCCCTTTTCATCACAATGCTCCAAGATGCCTGTAATCACAATGCTCCATGCACTTGTCATCTAAAAGCTCCATGACACTTGTCATCAGAATGCTCCATTCCCTAGTCATCACAATGCTCCATGACCCCTGTCATCACAACACTCCATGAATATTTTCATCCCAGTGCTCCATGACCCTTGTCATCACAATGATCCATGACCTTGTCATCCCAATGCTCCATGAACCCTGTATTCACAATGCTCCGTGACGCTTGTCAACACAGTGCTCCATGACACATGTCATCACAATGCTCCATGCCTTTGTCAGCAAAATGCTACATGACCTTTTCATTACAATGCTCTATGTCGTTGTCATCACAATACTCCATTTCCATTGTCATCACAATCCTCCATGAATTTTGGGATCACATTGCTTCATGCTCTTTTCATCACAATGCTCCATGCTCCTTGAAATCAAAATGATCCATGACCTCTGTCATCACAATGCTCCAAACCCTTGTGATTACAGTGTTCCATAACACTTGTCATCACAACGTTCCATGATGCCTGTCATCACAATACTCCATGCCCTTGTCATCACAATGCTCCTAGACACCTGTCATCACAATGCTCCGTGACTCCAGTCATCACAATGCTTCATAACGTTTGTCATCACAATGATCCATGCCCGCATCATCACAAGGCTCTGTGACCTTTGTAACCACAATGCTCCATGAACATTTCATCACAATTCTCTGTGAACCTTGTCATCACAATGCTCCATATCTTTGTCAGAACAATGCTCCATGACCATTGTCATCACAATGTGCCACACGCATTTCATCACAACGGTCCACAACGTTTTCATTGCAATGCTCCATAAACCTTGTAATAACAATGGTCCATGCACTTCTCATCAAAATGCTCTCTCACCAGAGATATCACAATGTTCCATCACTAGTCGTCAAAATACTCCCTCACCCCTGGAATCACAATGATCCATGACCCTGTAATCAAAATGCTACGTCCCCTTATCATCAAAATGTTCCATGACCCCTGACATCACAATGTTCTATAACCCCTGCCATCAAAATATTCCATTACACATTTTATCAAATTGCTGCATGACCCGGTCATCAAAATGCTCCCTGCCCTTCTCATCACAATGCACCATGCCCTTGTCATTAAAATGCTCCATGACTTGTCATCACAAAGCTCCATGACCCTTGGCATCACAATGCTCAATGTCATTGTCATCACAATGCTCCATGAAAAATCTCATAACATTGCTCAATGCCCTTGTCATCACAAAGCTCCATGACACCTGTCATCACAATGCTCGATGCCCTTCTCATCACAATGCTCCATGCCCTTGTCATTACAGTCCTGCATGACCCATGTATCACAGTGTTCCGTGCCCTTGTCATCACAATGCTCCATGCCCACTCTCATCACAATAATCCATGAAACATTTCAGACCAAAGTTCCATACCCTTCTCATCACAAGGCTCCATTACCCCTGTCATAACAATGCACCATGACCGCTGCCATCACAATGTTCCACGGCCTAGTCATCACAAGGTTCCATGACAATTCTCATCACAATGCTCAAGACCCCTGGAATCACAATGCTCCATGCCCTTGTCATCACAAAGCTCCATGACGCATGTAATCAGAATGTTCCATGGCCTCCTCATCACAATGCTCCATGTCCTTGTCATCACAATGCTCCAAAACCCTTGTAATTACAATGCTCCATGCCCCTTTTCATCTCAATGCTCCATGAACCCTGTCATCACAATGCACCATGCACATCATCATAATGCTTCAGGCTATTGTCATCACAATGAAATCAATATTTTCCATGACCTCTGTCATCATAATGCTCCAAACCCTTGTGATCACAATGTTGCATAACACTTATCATCACAACACACCATGATGCTCATCATCACAATTTTCCATGGTCTTCTCATAACAATGCTCCATGATCTTTGTCATCCCAATGCTCAATACACTTGTCATCACAATGCTCCCTGACACTTGTCGTCAGTATGCTCCTTGAACCCTGTCATGACAAGGCTCCATGCCTTTTTCATCACAATGATCCATGACTTTTTCATCTCAATACTCCAAGATCCCTGTAATCACAATGCTCCATGCCCTTGTCATCACAAAACTCCATGACGCATGTCAACAGAATGCTCCATGGCTTTCTCATCACAATGCTCCATGCCCTAGTCATCAGAATGCTCTAAGACCCCTGTAAACACAATGCTCCAGTCCCCTTTTCTTCAGAATGCTCCATGAGGCTTGTCATCACAACTTTCCATGGTCTTCTTTTCACAATGCTCCAAGACCTTGTCACCACCATGCTCCATTCCCTTGTCATCACAATGCTCCATGACCCCTGTCATCACAATAATCCATGAACATTTTCAGCCCAATGTTCCACTACTTTCTCATCACAATGCTCCATGGCCAATATCATCACAATGCTCCATGACCACTGTAATCACAGCACTCCATGACACCTGACAACACAATGATCCGGGACTCTTTTCATCACAGTGCTCCATTCCCTATTCATCACAATGCTCCATGACTCCTGTCATCACAACACTCCATGAACATTTTCAGCCCACTGCTCCATGACCCTTGTCATCACATAGGTCCATGCCCTTGTCATCCCAATGATCCATGACCCCTGTATTCACAATGGACGGTAACGATTGTCATCACTGTGGCCATGACACATGTCATCACAATGCTGCATGCCTTTGTCATCAAAATGCTACATGACCTTGTCATGACAGTGCTCTATGCGCTTATCATCACAATACTCCATTTCCATTGTCATCACAATCCTCCATGAACTTTGGGATCACATTGCTTCATGCCCTTGTCATCACAATTCACCATGCTCCTTGAAATCAAAATGATCCATGACCTCTGTCATCACAATGTTCCAAACCCTTCTGATCACAATGTACCATAACACTTGTCATCACAACACTCCATGATGCCTGTCATCACAATACTCCATGCCCTTTTCATTACAAAGCTCCATGACCTTTCTCATCACAATTCTCAATACACTTGTCCTCACAATGCTCCCTGACACTTGTCATCACAATGTTCCTTGAACCCTGTCACGAAAAGGCTCCATGCTTTTTTCATCACAATGCCCCATGCCGTTTTCATCACAGTGCTCCATGCCATTGTCATCAAAATACTCAATAAGCTTGTCATCAGAATGCTCCATGACCCTTGTCATCACAATTCTCCATGCACTTGTCAGCACAATGCTCCATTACTTTTGTCATCAGAATCCTCCATGACACTTGGCATCACAATGCTCCAAGCCATCGTCATCATAATGGGCCATTATATATGTCATCACAATGCTCCCTGACACCTGTCTTCACAATACTGCATGATCTGCTCATCACGATGTTCGATGCCCTTGTCATCACAATGCGCCATTCCAACTCTCATCGCAATAATCCATGAAACTTATTAGACCAATGTTCCATGCACTTGTCATCAAAATGCTCCATGCCCTTGTTAAAACAATGCTCCATGACCTCTGTCATCACAATGCTCCATCATTCCAGTCACCACAATGGTTCATACCCTTGTCATCAACAGTCTCTGTGACCTTTTTAACCACAATGCTCCATGAACTTTTCATCACAATGGTCCTTGACCCTTGTCATCACAATACTCTATGCCTTTCTCAGCACAATGCTCTATGACCCTTGTCATCACAATGCACCATGCGCTTGTCATTACAATGCTCCACAATCTTGTCATCACAATGCTCCATAAAATTTGTCATCACAATGCTCCATGCACTTCTCATCAAAATGCTCTCTCACCACTGATATCACAATGCTACATCACTATTTGTCACAACACTCCCTCACCCCTGTCATCACAATGTTACATGACTCCTGTCATCACAATGCTACATGCACTTATCATCACAATGATCGATGACCCCTGACATCACAATGTTCCATAACACCTGTCATCAAAATGTTCCATGACACTTTTCATCAAATTGCTCCATGACCCTGTCATCACAATGCTCCCTGCCCTTCTCATCACAATGCACCACGCCCCTGCCATCAAACTGCTCCATGACCTTTGTCATCACAAAGATCCATGACCATTGGCATCACAATGCTCCATGTCATTGTCATCACATTGCTCCATGACCCTGTCATCACAATGCTCCCTGCCCTTCTCATCACAATGCACCACGCCCCTGCCATCAAAATGCTCCATGACCTTTGTCATCACAAAGATCCATGACCATTGGCATCACAATGCTCCATGTCATTGTCATCACATTGCTCCATGCCCTTGTCTACACATAGCTCCTTGACACATGTCATCAGAATGCTCCATGGCCTTCTCATCACAATGTTCCATGCCCTTGCCATGACAATGCTCCATTACCCCTGTCATAACAATGCTCCATGACCCCTGCCATCACGATGTTCCATGGCCTTGTCATCACAAGAATCCATGACCGTTCTCATCACAATGCTCTAAGAACACTGTAATCACAATTCTCTATGCCCCTTTTCATCTCAATGATCCATGAACCATGTCATCACAATGCACCATGCCCATCATCATAATGCTTCATGCTATTGTCATCACAATGAAATCAAAATGCTCCATGACCTCTGTCATAACAATGTTCCATACCCTTGTGATCACCATAATCCATAACACTTATCATCACAACACCCCATGACGCTCATCATCACAATTATACATGGTCTTCTCTTCACAATGCTCCATGATCTTTGTCATCCCAATGCTCAATACACTTGTCATCACAATGCTCCCTGACACTGGTGGTCAGTATGCTCCTTGAACCCTTTCATGACAAGGCTCCATGCCTTCTTCATCATAATAATCCATGCCCTTTTCATCACAATGCTCCAAGATGCCTGTAATCACAATGCTCCATGCACTTGTCATCTAAAAGCTCCATGACACTTGTCATCAGAATGCTCCATTCCCTAGTCATCACAATGCTCCATGACCCCTGTCATCACAACACTCCATGAATATTTTCATCCCAGTGCTCCATGACCCTTGTCATCACAATGATCCATGACCTTGTCATCCCAATGCTCCATGAACCCTGTATTCACAATGCTCCGTGACGCTTGTCAACACAGTGCTCCATGACACATGTCATCACAATGCTCCATGCCTTTGTCAGCAAAATGCTACATGACCTTTTCATTACAATGCTCTATGTCGTTGTCATCACAATACTCCATTTCCATTGTCATCACAATCCTCCATGAATTTTGGGATCACATTGCTTCATGCTCTTTTCATCACAATGCTCCATGCTCCTTGAAATCAAAATGATCCATGACCTCTGTCATCACAATGCTCCAAACCCTTGTGATTACAGTGTTCCATAACACTTGTCATCACAACGTTCCATGATGCCTGTCATCACAATACTCCATGCCCTTGTCATCACAATGCTCCTAGACACCTGTCATCACAATGCTCCGTGACTCCAGTCATCACAATGCTTCATAACGTTTGTCATCACAATGATCCATGCCCGCATCATCACAAGGCTCTGTGACCTTTGTAACCACAATGCTCCATGAACATTTCATCACAATTCTCTGTGAACCTTGTCATCACAATGCTCCATATCTTTGTCAGAACAATGCTCCATGACCATTGTCATCACAATGTGCCACACGCATTTCATCACAACGGTCCACAACGTTTTCATTGCAATGCTCCATAAACCTTGTAATAACAATGGTCCATGCACTTCTCATCAAAATGCTCTCTCACCAGAGATATCACAATGTTCCATCACTAGTCGTCAAAATACTCCCTCACCCCTGGAATCACAATGATCCATGACCCTGTAATCAAAATGCTACGTCCCCTTATCATCAAAATGTTCCATGACCCCTGACATCACAATGTTCTATAACCCCTGCCATCAAAATATTCCATTACACATTTTATCAAATTGCTGCATGACCCGGTCATCAAAATGCTCCCTGCCCTTCTCATCACAATGCACCATGCCCTTGTCATTAAAATGCTCCATGACTTGTCATCACAAAGCTCCATGACCCTTGGCATCACAATGCTCAATGTCATTGTCATCACAATGCTCCATGAAAAATCTCATAACATTGCTCAATGCCCTTGTCATCACAAAGCTCCATGACACCTGTCATCACAATGCTCGATGCCCTTCTCATCACAATGCTCCATGCCCTTGTCATTACAGTCCTGCATGACCCATGTATCACAGTGTTCCGTGCCCTTGTCATCACAATGCTCCATGCCCACTCTCATCACAATAATCCATGAAACATTTCAGACCAAAGTTCCATACCCTTCTCATCACAAGGCTCCATTACCCCTGTCATAACAATGCACCATGACCGCTGCCATCACAATGTTCCACGGCCTAGTCATCACAAGGTTCCATGACAATTCTCATCACAATGCTCAAGACCCCTGGAATCACAATGCTCCATGCCCTTGTCATCACAAAGCTCCATGACGCATGTAATCAGAATGTTCCATGGCCTCCTCATCACAATGCTCCATGTCCTTGTCATCACAATGCTCCAAAACCCTTGTAATTACAATGCTCCATGCCCCTTTTCATCTCAATGCTCCATGAACCCTGTCATCACAATGCACCATGCACATCATCATAATGCTTCAGGCTATTGTCATCACAATGAAATCAATATTTTCCATGACCTCTGTCATCATAATGCTCCAAACCCTTGTGATCACAATGTTGCATAACACTTATCATCACAACACACCATGATGCTCATCATCACAATTTTCCATGGTCTTCTCATAACAATGCTCCATGATCTTTGTCATCCCAATGCTCAATACACTTGTCATCACAATGCTCCCTGACACTTGTCGTCAGTATGCTCCTTGAACCCTGTCATGACAAGGCTCCATGCCTTTTTCATCACAATGATCCATGACTTTTTCATCTCAATACTCCAAGATCCCTGTAATCACAATGCTCCATGCCCTTGTCATCACAAAACTCCATGACGCATGTCAACAGAATGCTCCATGGCTTTCTCATCACAATGCTCCATGCCCTAGTCATCAGAATGCTCTAAGACCCCTGTAAACACAATGCTCCAGTCCCCTTTTCTTCAGAATGCTCCATGAGGCTTGTCATCACAACTTTCCATGGTCTTCTTTTCACAATGCTCCAAGACCTTGTCACCACCATGCTCCATTCCCTTGTCATCACAATGCTCCATGACCCCTGTCATCACAATAATCCATGAACATTTTCAGCCCAATGTTCCACTACTTTCTCATCACAATGCTCCATGGCCAATATCATCACAATGCTCCATGACCACTGTAATCACAGCACTCCATGACACCTGACAACACAATGATCCGGGACTCTTTTCATCACAGTGCTCCATTCCCTATTCATCACAATGCTCCATGACTCCTGTCATCACAACACTCCATGAACATTTTCAGCCCACTGCTCCATGACCCTTGTCATCACATAGGTCCATGCCCTTGTCATCCCAATGATCCATGACCCCTGTATTCACAATGGACGGTAACGATTGTCATCACTGTGGCCATGACACATGTCATCACAATGCTGCATGCCTTTGTCATCAAAATGCTACATGACCTTGTCATGACCGTGCTCTATGCGCTTGTCATCACAATACTCCATTTCCATTGTCATCACAATCCTCCATGAACTTTGGGATCACATTGCTTCATGCCCTTGTCATCACAATTCACCATGCTCCTTGAAATCAAAATGATCCATGACCTCTGTCATCACAATGTTCCAAACCCTTCTGATCACAATGTACCATAACACTTGTCATCACAACACTCCATGATGCCTGTCATCACAATACTCCATGCCCTTTTCATTACAAAGCTCCATGACCTTTCTCATCACAATTCTCAATACACTTGTCCTCACAATGCTCCCTGACACTTGTCATCACAATGTTCCTTGAACCCTGTCACGAAAAGGCTCCATGCTTTTTTCATCACAATGCCCCATGCCGTTTTCATCACAATGCTCCATGCCATTGTCATCAAAATACTCAATAAGCTTGTCATCAGAATGCTCCATGACCCTTGTCATCACAATTCTCCATGCACTTGTCAGCACAATGCTCCATTACTTTTGTCATCAGAATCCTCCATGACACTTGGCATCACAATGCTCCAAGCCATCGTCATCATAATGGGCCATTATATATGTCATCACAATGCTCCCTGACACCTGTCTTCACAATACTGCATGATCTGCTCATCACGATGTTCGATGCCCTTGTCATCACAATGCGCCATTCCAACTCTCATCGCAATAATCCATGAAACTTATTAGACCAATGTTCCATGCACTTGTCATCAAAATGCTCCATGCCCTTGTTAACACAATGCTCCATGACCTCTGTCATCACAATGCTCCATCATTCCAGTCACCACAATGGTTCATACCCTCGTCATCAACAGTCTCTGTGACCTTTTTAACCACAATGCTCCATGAACTTTTCATCACAATGGTCCTTGACCCTTGTCATCACAATACTCTATGCCTTTCTCAGCACAATGCTCTATGACCCTTGTCATCACAATGCACCATGCGCTTGTCATTACAATGCTCCACAATCTTGTCATCACAATGCTCCATAAAATTTGTCATCACAATGCTCCATGCACTTCTCATCAAAATGCTCTCTCACCACTGATATCACAATGCTACATCACTATTTGTCACAACACTCCCTCACCCCTGTCATCACAATGTTACATGACTCCTGTCATCACAATGCTACATGCACTTATCATCACAATGATCGATGACCCCTGACATCACAATGTTCCATAACACCTGTCATCAAAATGTTCCATGACACTTTTCATCAAATTGCTCCATGACCCTGTCATCACAATGCTCCCTGCCCTTCTCATCACAATGCACCACGCCCCTGCCATCAAAATTCTCCATGACCTTTGTCATCACAAAGATCCATGACCATTGGCATCACAATGCTCCATGTCATTGTCATCACATTGCTCCATGCCCTTGTCTTCACATAGCTCCATGACACATGTCATCAGAATGCTCCATGGCCTTCTCATCACAATGCTCCATGCCCTTGCCATGACAATGCTCCATTACCCCTGTCATAACAATGCTCCATGACCCCTGCCATCACGATGTTCCATGGCCTTGTCATCACAAGAATCCATGACCGTTCTCATCACAATGCTCTAAGAACACTGTAATCACAATTCTCTATGCCCCTTTTCATCTCAATGATCCATGAACCATGTCATCACAATGCACCATGCCCATCATCATAATGCTTCATGCTATTGTCATCACAATGAAATCAAAATGCTCCATGACCTCTGTCATAACAATGTTCCATACCCTTGTGATCACCATAATCCATAACACTTATCATCACAACACCCCATGACGCTCATCATCACAATTATACATGGTCTTCTCTTCACAATGCTCCATGATCTTTGTCATCCCAATGCTCAATACACTTGTCATCACAATGCTCCCTGACACTGGTGGTCAGTATGCTCCTTGAACCCTTTCATGACAAGGCTCCTTGCCTTCTTCATCATAATAATCCATGCCCTTTTCATCACAATGCTCCAAGATGCCTGTAATCACAATGCTCCATGCACTTGTCATCTAAAAGCTCCATGACACTTGTCATCAGAATGCTCCATTCCCTAGTCATCACAATGCTCCATGACCCCTGTCATCACAACACTCCATGAATATTTTCATCCCAGTGCTCCATGACCCTTGTCATCACAATGATCCATGACCTTGTCATCCCAATGCTCCATGAACCCTGTATTCACAATGCTCCGTGACGCTTGTCAACACAGTGCTCCATGACACATGTCATCACAATGCTCCATGCCTTTGTCAGCAAAATGCTACATGACCTTTTCATTACAATGCTCTATGTCGTTGTCATCACAATACTCCATTTCCATTGTCATCACAATCCTCCATGAATTTTGGGATCACATTGCTTCATGCTCTTTTCATCACAATGCTCCATGCTCCTTGAAATCAAAATGATCCATGACCTCTGTCATCACAATGCTCCAAACCCTTGTGATTACAGTGTTCCATAACACTTGTCATCACAACGTTCCATGATGCCTGTCATCACAATACTCCATGCCCTTGTCATCACAATGCTCCTAGACACCTGTCATCACAATGCTCCGTGACTCCAGTCATCACAATGCTTCATGACGTTTGTCATCACAATGATCCATGCCCGCATCATCACAAGGCTCTGTGACCTTTGTAACCACAATGCTCCATGAACATTTCATCACAATTCTCTGTGAACCTTGTCATCACAATGCTCCATATCTTTGTCAGAACAATGCTCCATGACCATTGTCATCACAATGTGCCACACGCATTTCATCACAACGGTCCACAACATTTTCATTGCAATGCTCCATAAACCTTGTAATAACAATGGTCCATGCACTTCTCATCAAAATGCTCTCTCACCAGAGATATCACAATGTTCCATCACTAGTCGTCAAAATACTCCCTCACCCCTGGAATCACAATGATCCATGACCCTGTAATCAAAATGCTACGTCCCCTTATCATCAAAATGTTCCATGACCCCTGACATCACAATGTTCTATAACCCCTGCCATCAAAATATTCCATTACACATTTTATCAAATTGCTGCATGACCCGGTCATCAAAATGCTCCCTGCCCTTCTCATCACAATGCACCATGCCCTTGTCATTAAAATGCTCCATGACTTGTCATCACAAAGCTCCATGACCCTTGGCATCACAATGCTCAATGTCATTGTCATCACAATGCTCCATGAAAAATCTCATAACATTGCTCAATGCCCTTGTCATCACAAAGCTCCATGACACCTGTCATCACAATGCTCGATGCCCTTCTCATCACAATGCTCCATGCCCTTGTCATTACAGTCCTGCATGACCCATGTATCACAGTGTTCCGTGCCCTTGTCATCACAATGCTCCATGCCCACTCTCATCACAATAATCCATGAAACATTTCAGACCAAAGTTCCATACCCTTCTCATCACAAGGCTCCATTACCCCTGTCATAACAATGCACCATGACCGCTGCCATCACAATGTTCCACGGCCTAGTCATCACAAGGTTCCATGACAATTCTCATCACAATGCTCAAGACCCCTGGAATCACAATGCTCCATGCCCTTGTCATCACAAAGCTCCATGACGCATGTAATCAGAATGTTCCATGGCCTCCTCATCACAATGCTCCATGTCCTTGTCATCACAATGCTCCAAAACCCTTGTAATTACAATGCTCCATGCCCCTTTTCATCTCAATGCTCCATGAACCCTGTCATCACAATGCACCATGCACATCATCATAATGCTTCAGGCTATTGTCATCACAATGAAATCAATATTTTCCATGACCTCTGTCATCATAATGCTCCAAACCCTTGTGATCACAATGTTGCATAACACTTATCATCACAACACACCATGATGCTCATCATCACAATTTTCCATGGTCTTCTCATAACAATGCTCCATGATCTTTGTCATCCCAATGCTCAATACACTTGTCATCACAATGCTCCCTGACACTTGTCGTCAGTATGCTCCTTGAACCCTGTCATGACAAGGCTCCATGCCTTTTTCATCACAATGATCCATGACATTTTCATCTCAATACTCCAAGATCCCTGTAATCACAATGCTCCATGCCCTTGTCATCACAAAACTCCATGACGCATGTCAACAGAATGCTCCATGGCTTTCTCATCACAATGCTCCATGCCCTAGTCATCAGAATGCTCTAAGACCCCTGTAAACACAATGCTCCAGTCCCCTTTTCTTCAGAATGCTCCATGAGGCTTGTCATCACAACTTTCCATGGTCTTCTTTTCACAATGCTCCAAGACCTTGTCACCACCATGCTCCATTCCCTTGTCATCACAATGCTCCATGACCCCTGTCATCACAATAATCCATGAACATTTTCAGCCCAATGTTCCACTACTTTCTCATCACAATGCTCCATGGCCAATATCATCACAATGCTCCATGACCACTGTAATCACAGCACTCCATGACACCTGACAACACAATGATCCGGGACTCTTTTCATCACAGTGCTCCATTCCCTATTCATCACAATGCTCCATGACTCCTGTCATCACAACACTCCATGAACATTTTCAGCCCACTGCTCCATGACCCTTGTCATCACATAGGTCCATGCCCTTGTCATCCCAATGATCCATGACCCCTGTATTCACAATGGACGGTAACGATTGTCATCACTGTGGCCATGACACATGTCATCACAATGCTGCATGCCTTTGTCATCAAAATGCTACATGACCTTGTCATGACAGTGCTCTATGCGCTTGTCATCACAATACTCCATTTCCATTGTCATCACAATCCTCCATGAACTTTGGGATCACATTGCTTCATGCCCTTGTCATCACAATTCACCATGCTCCTTGAAATCAAAATGATCCATGACCTCTGTCATCACAATGTTCCAAACCCTTCTGATCACAATGTACCATAACACTTGTCATCACAACACTCCATGATGCCTGTCATCACAATACTCCATGCCCTTTTCATTACAAAGCTCCATGACCTTTCTCATCACAATTCTCAATACACTTGTCCTCACAATGCTCCCTGACACTTGTCATCACAATGTTCCTTGAACCCTGTCACGAAAAGGCTCCATGCTTTTTTCATCACAATGCCCCATGCCGTTTTCATCACAATGCTCCATGCCATTGTCATCAAAATACTCAATAAGCTTGTCATCAGAATGCTCCATGACCCTTGTCATCACAATTCTCCATGCACTTGTCAGCACAATGCTCCATTACTTTTGTCATCAGAATCCTCCATGACACTTGGCATCACAATGCTCCAAGCCATCGTCATCATAATGGGCCATTATATATGTCATCACAATGCTCCCTGACACCTGTCTTCACAATACTGCATGATCTGCTCATCACGATGTTCGATGCCCTTGTCATCACAATGCGCCATTCCAACTCTCATCGCAATAATCCATGAAACTTATTAGACCAATGTTCCATGCACTTGTCATCAAAATGCTCCATGCCCTTGTTAACACAATGCTCCATGACCTCTGTCATCACAATGCTCCATCATTCCAGTCACCACAATGGTTCATACCCTCGTCATCAACAGTCTCTGTGACCTTTTTAACCACAATGCTCCATGAACTTTTCATCACAATGGTCCTTGACCCTTGTCATCACAATACTCTATGCCTTTCTCAGCACAATGCTCTATGACCCTTGTCATCACAATGCACCATGCGCTTGTCATTACAATGCTCCACAATCTTGTCATCACAATGCTCCATAAAATTTGTCATCACAATGCTCCATGCACTTCTCATCAAAATGCTCTCTCACCACTGATATCACAATGCTACATCACTATTTGTCACAACACTCCCTCACCCCTGTCATCACAATGTTACATGACTCCTGTCATCACAATGCTACATGCACTTATCATCACAATGATCGATGACCCCTGACATCACAATGTTCCATAACACCTGTCATCAAAATGTTCCATGACACTTTTCATCAAATTGCTCCATGACCCTGTCATCACAATGCTCCCTGCCCTTCTCATCACAATGCACCACGCCCCTGCCATCAAAATGCTCTATGACCTTTGTCATCACAAAGATCCATGACCATTGGCATCACAATGCTCCATGTCATTGTCATCACATTGCTCCATGCCCTTGTCTTCACATAGCTCCATGACACATGTCATCAGAATGCTCCATGGCCTTCTCATCACAATGCTCCATGCCCTTGCCATGACAATGCTCCATTACCCCTGTCATAACAATGCTCCATGACCCCTGCCATCACGATGTTCCATGGCCTTGTCATCACAAGAATCCATGACCGTTCTCATCACAATGCTCTAAGAACACTGTAATCACAATTCTCTATGCCCCTTTTCATCTAAATGATCCATGAACCATGTCATCACAATGCACCATGCCCATCATCATAATGCTTCATGCTATTGTCATCACAATGAAATCAAAATGCTCCATGACCTCTGTCATAACAATGTTCCATACCCTTGTGATCACCATAATCCATAACACTTATCATCACAACACCCCATGACGCTCATCATCACAATTATACATGGTCTTCTCTTCACAATGCTCCATGATCTTTGTCATCCCAATGCTCAATACACTTGTCATCACAATGCTCCCTGACACTGGTGGTCAGTATGCTCCTTGAACCCTTTCATGACAAGGCTCCATGCCTTCTTCATCATAATAATCCATGCCCTTTTCATCACAATGCTCCAAGATGCCTGTAATCACAATGCTCCATGCACTTGTCATCTAAAAGCTCCGTGACACTTGTCATCAGAATGCTCCATTCCCTAGTCATCACAATGCTCCATGACCCCTGTCATCACAACACTCCATGAATATTTTCATCCCAGTGCTCCATGACCCTTGTCATCACAATGATCCATGACCTTGTCATCCCAATGCTCCATGAACCCTGTATTCACAATGCTCCGTGACGCTTGTCAACACAGTGCTCCATGACACATGTCATCACAATGCTCCATGCCTTTGTCAGCAAAATGCTACATGACCTTTTCATTACAATGCTCTATGTGGTTGTCATCACAATACTCCATTTCCATTGTCATCACAATCCTCCATGAATTTTGGGATCACATTGCTTCATGCTCTTTTCATCACAATGCTCCATGCTCCTTGAAATCAAAATGATCCATGACCTCTGTCATCACAATGCTCCAAACCCTTGTGATTACAGTGTTCCATAACACTTGTCATCACAACGTTCCATGATGCCTGTCATCACAATACTCCATGCCCTTGTCATCACAATGCTCCTAGACACCTGTCATCACAATGCTCCGTGACTCCCGTCATCACAATGCTTCATAACGTTTGTCATCACAATGATCCATGCCCGCATCATCACAAGGCTCTGTGACCTTTGTAACCACAATGCTCCATGAACATTTCATCACAATTCTCTGTGAACCTTGTCATCACAATGCTCCATATCTTTGTCAGAACAATGCTCCATGACCATTGTCATCACAATGTGCCACACGCATTTCATCACAACGGTCCACAACGTTTTCATTGCAATGCTCCATAAACCTTGTAATAACAATGGTCCATGCACTTCTCATCAAAATGCTCTCTCACCAGAGATATCACAATGTTCCATCACTAGTCGTCAAAATACTCCCTCACCCCTGGAATCACAATGATCCATGACCCTGTAATCAAAATGCTACGTCCCCTTATCATCAAAATGTTCCATGACCCCTGACATCACAATGTTCTATAACCCCTGCCATCAAAATATTCCATTACACATTTTATCAAATTGCTGCATGACCCGGTCATCAAAATGCTCCCTGCCCTTCTCATCACAATGCACCATGCCCTTGTCATTAAAATGCTCCATGACTTGTCATCACAAAGCTCCATGACCCTTGGCATCACAATGCTCAATGTCATTGTCATCACAATGCTCCATGAAAAATCTCATAACATTGCTCAATGCCCTTGTCATCACAAAGCTCCATGACACCTGTCATCACAATGCTCGATGCCCTTCTCATCACAATGCTCCATGCCCTTGTCATTACAGTCCTGCATGACCCATGTATCACAGTGTTCCGTGCCCTTGTCATCACAATGCTCCATGCCCACTCTCATCACAATAATCCATGAAACATTTCAGACCAAAGTTCCATACCCTTCTCATCACAAGGCTCCATTACCCCTGTCATAACAATGCACCATGACCGCTGCCATCACAATGTTCCACGGCCTAGTCATCACAAGGTTCCATGACAATTCTCATCACAATGCTCAAGACCCCTGGAATCACAATGCTCCATGCCCTTGTCATCACAAAGCTCCATGATGCATGGAATCAGAATGTTCCATGGCCTCCTCATCACAATGCTCCATGTCCTTGTCATCACAATGCTCCAAAACCCTTGTAATTACAATGCTCCATGCCCCTTTTCATCTCAATGCTCCATGAACCCTGTCATCACAATGCACCATGCACATCATCATAATGCTTCAGGCTATTGTCATCACAATGAAATCAATATTTTCCATGACCTCTGTCATCATAATGCTCCAAACCCTTGTGATCACAATGTTGCATAACACTTATCATCACAACACACCATGATGCTCATCATCACAATTTTCCATGGTCTTCTCATAACAATGCTCCATGATCTTTGTCATCCCAATGCTCAATACACTTGTCATCACAATGCTCCCTGACACTTGTCGTCAGTATGCTCCTTGAACCCTGTCATGACAGGGCTCCATGCCTTTTTCATCACAATGATCCATGACTTTTTCATCTCAATACTCCAAGATCCCTGTAATCACAATGCTCCATGCCCTTGTCATCACAAAACTCCATGACGCATGTCAACAGAATGCTCCATGGCTTTCTCATCACAATGCTCCATGCCCTAGTCATCAGAATGCTCTAAGACCCCTGTAAACACAATGCTCCAGTCCCCTTTTCTTCAGAATGCTCCATGAGGCTTGTCATCACAACTTTCCATGGTCTTCTTTTCACAATGCTCCAAGACCTTGTCACCACCATGCTCCATTCCCTTGTCATCACAATGCTCCATGACCCCTGTCATCACAATAATCCATGAACATTTTCAGCCCAATGTTCCACTACTTTCTCATCACAATGCTCCATGGCCAATATCATCACAATGCTCCATGACCACTGTAATCACAGCACTCCATGACACCTGACAACACAATGATCCGGGACTCTTTTCATCACAGTGCTCCATTCCCTATTCATCACAATGCTCCATGACTCCTGTCATCACAACACTCCATGAACATTTTCAGCCCACTGCTCCATGACCCTTGTCATCACATAGGTCCATGCCCTTGTCATCCCAATGATCCATGACCCCTGTATTCACAATGGACGGTAACGATTGTCATCACTGTGGCCATGACACATGTCATCACAATGCTGCATGCCTTTGTCATCAAAATGCTACATGACCTTGTCATGACAGTGCTCTATGCGCTTGTCATCACAATACTCCATTTCCATTGTCATCACAATCCTCCATGAACTTTGGGATCACATTGCTTCATGCCCTTGTCATCACAATTCACCATGCTCCTTGAAATCAAAATGATCCATGACCTCTGTCATCACAATGTTCCAAACCCTTCTGATCACAATGTACCATAACACTTGTCATCACAACACTCCATGATGCCTGTCATCACAATACTCCATGCCCTTTTCATTACAAAGCTCCATGACCTTTCTCATCACAATTCTCAATACACTTGTCCTCACAATGCTCCCTGACACTTGTCATCACAATGTTCCTTGAACCCTGTCACGAAAAGGCTCCATGCTTTTTTCATCACAATGCCCCATGCCGTTTTCATCACAATGCTCCATGCCATTGTCATCAAAATACTCAATAAGCTTGTCATCAGAATGCTCCATGACCCTTGTCATCACAATTCTCCATGCACTTGTCAGCACAATGCTCCATTACTTTTGTCATCAGAATCCTCCATGACACTTGGCATCACAATGCTCCAAGCCATCGTCATCATAATGGGCCATTATATATGTCATCACAATGCTCCCTGACACCTGTCTTCACAATACTGCATGATCTGCTCATCACGATGTTCGATGCCCTTGTCATCACAATGCGCCATTCCAACTCTCATCGCAATAATCCATGAAACTTATTAGACCAATGTTCCATGCACTTGTCATCAAAATGCTCCATGCCCTTGTTAACACAATGCTCCATGACCTCTGTCATCACAATGCTCCATCATTCCAGTCACCACAATGGTTCATACCCTCGTCATCAACAGTCTCTGTGACCTTTTTAACCACAATGCTCCATGAACTTTTCATCACAATGGTCCTTGACCCTTGTCATCACAATACTCTATGCCTTTCTCAGCACAATGCTCTATGACCCTTGTCATCACAATGCACCATGCGCTTGTCATTACAATGCTCCACAATCTTGTCATCACAATGCTCCATAAAATTTGTCATCACAATGCTCCATGCACTTCTCATCAAAATGCTCTCTCACCACTGATATCACAATGCTACATCACTATTTGTCACAACACTCCCTCACCCCTGTCATCACAATGTTACATGACTCCTGTCATCACAATGCTACATGCACTTATCATCACAATGATCGATGACCCCTGACATCACAATGTTCCATAACACCTGTCATCAAAATGTTCCATGACACTTTTCATCAAATTGCTCCATGACCCTGTCATCACAATGCTCCCTGCCCTTCTCATCACAATGCACCACGCCCCTGCCATCAAAATGCTCTATGACCTTTGTCATCACAAAGATCCATGACCATTGGCATCACAATGCTCCATGTCATTGTCATCACATTGCTCCATGCCCTTGTCTTCACATAGCTCCATGACACATGTCATCAGAATGCTCCATGGCCTTCTCATCACAATGCTCCATGCCCTTGCCATGACAATGCTCCATTACCCCTGTCATAACAATGCTCCATGACCCCTGCCATCACGATGTTCCATGGCCTTGTCATCACAAGAATCCATGACCGTTCTCATCACAATGCTCTAAGAACACTGTAATCACAATTCTCTATGCCCCTTTTCATCTAAATGATCCATGAACCATGTCATCACAATGCACCATGCCCATCATCATAATGCTTCATGCTATTGTCATCACAATGAAATCAAAATGCTCCATGACCTCTGTCATAACAATGTTCCATACCCTTGTGATCACCATAATCCATAACACTTATCATCACAACACCCCATGACGCTCATCATCACAATTATACATGGTCTTCTCTTCACAATGCTCCATGATCTTTGTCATCCCAATGCTCAATACACTTGTCATCACAATGCTCCCTGACACTGGTGGTCAGTATGCTCCTTGAACCCTTTCATGACAAGGCTCCATGCCTTCTTCATCATAATAATCCATGCCCTTTTCATCACAATGCTCCAAGATGCCTGTAATCACAATGCTCCATGCACTTGTCATCTAAAAGCTCCGTGACACTTGTCATCAGAATGCTCCATTCCCTAGTCATCACAATGCTCCATGACCCCTGTCATCACAACACTCCATGAATATTTTCATCCCAGTGCTCCATGACCCTTGTCATCACAATGATCCATGACCTTGTCATCCCAATGCTCCATGAACCCTGTATTCACAATGCTCCGTGACGCTTGTCAACACAGTGCTCCATGACACATGTCATCACAATGCTCCATGCCTTTGTCAGCAAAATGCTACATGACCTTTTCATTACAATGCTCTATGTCGTTGTCATCACAATACTCCATTTCCATTGTCATCACAATCCTCCATGAATTTTGGGATCACATTGCTTCATGCTCTTTTCATCACAATGCTCCATGCTCCTTGAAATCAAAATGATCCATGACCTCTGTCATCACAATGCTCCAAACCCTTGTGATTACAGTGTTCCATAACACTTGTCATCACAACGTTCCATGATGCCTGTCATCACAATACTCCATGCCCTTGTCATCACAATGCTCCTAGACACCTGTCATCACAATGCTCCGTGACTCCAGTCATCACAATGCTTCATGACGTTTGTCATCACAATGATCCATGCCCGCATCATCACAAGGCTCTGTGACCTTTGTAACCACAATGCTCCATGAACATTTCATCACAATTCTCTGTGAACCTTGTCATCACAATGCTCCATATCTTTGTCAGAACAATGCTCCATGACCATTGTCATCACAATGTGCCACACGCATTTCATCACAACGGTCCACAACGTTTTCATTGCAATGCTCCATAAACCTTGTAATAACAATGGTCCATGCACTTCTCATCAAAATGCTCTCTCACCAGAGATATCACAATGTTCCATCACTAGTCGTCAAAATACTCCCTCACCCCTGGAATCACAATGATCCATGACCCTGTAATCAAAATGCTACGTCCCCTTATCATCAAAATGTTCCATGACCCCTGACATCACAATGTTCTATAACCCCTGCCATCAAAATATTCCATTACACATTTTATCAAATTGCTGCATGACCCGGTCATCAAAATGCTCCCTGCCCTTCTCATCACAATGCACCATGCCCTTGTCATTAAAATGCTCCATGACTTGTCATCACAAAGCTCCATGACCCTTGGCATCACAATGCTCAATGTCATTGTCATCACAATGCTCCATGAAAAATCTCATAACATTGCTCAATGCCCTTGTCATCACAAAGCTCCATGACACCTGTCATCACAATGCTCGATGCCCTTCTCATCACAATGCTCCATGCCCTTGTCATTACAGTCCTGCATGACCCATGTATCACAGTGTTCCGTGCCCTTGTCATCACAATGCTCCATGCCCACTCTCATCACAATAATCCATGAAACATTTCAGACCAAAGTTCCATACCCTTCTCATCACAAGGCTCCATTACCCCTGTCATAACAATGCACCATGACCGCTGCCATCACAATGTTCCACGGCCTAGTCATCACAAGGTTCCATGACAATTCTCATCACAATGCTCAAGACCCCTGGAATCACAATGCTCCATGCCCTTGTCATCACAAAGCTCCATGACGCATGTAATCAGAATGTTCTATGGCCTCCTCATCACAATGCTCCATGTCCTTGTCATCACAATGCTCCAAAACCCTTGTAATTACAATGCTCCATGCCCCTTTTCATCTCAATGCTCCATGAACCCTGTCATCACAATGCACCATGCACATCATCATAATGCTTCAGGCTATTGTCATCACAATGAAATCAATATTTTCCATGACCTCTGTCATCATAATGCTCCAAACCCTTGTGATCACAATGTTGCATAACACTTATCATCACAACACACCATGATGCTCATCATCACAATTTTCCATGGTCTTCTCATAACAATGCTCCATGATCTTTGTCATCCCAATGCTCAATACACTTGTCATCACAATGCTCCCTGACACTTGTCGTCAGTATGCTCCTTGAACCCTGTCATGACAAGGCTCCATGCCTTTTTCATCACAATGATCCATGACTTTTTCATCTCAATACTCCAAGATCCCTGTAATCACAATGCTCCATGCCCTTGTCATCACAAAACTCCATGACGCATGTCAACAGAATGCTCCATGGCTTTCTCATCACAATGCTCCATGCCCTAGTCATCAGAATGCTCTAAGACCCCTGTAAACACAATGCTCCAGTCCCCTTTTCTTCAGAATGCTCCATGAGGCTTGTCATCACAACTTTCCATGGTCTTCTTTTCACAATGCTCCAAGACCTTGTCACCACCATGCTCCATTCCCTTGTCATCACAATGCTCCATGACCCCTGTCATCACAATAATCCATGAACATTTTCAGCCCAATGTTCCACTACTTTCTCATCACAATGCTCCATGGCCAATATCATCACAATGCTCCATGACCACTGTAATCACAGCACTCCATGACACCTGACAACACAATGATCCGGGACTCTTTTCATCACAGTGCTCCATTCCCTATTCATCACAATGCTCCATGACTCCTGTCATCACAACACTCCATGAACATTTTCAGCCCACTGCTCCATGACCCTTGTCATCACATAGGTCCATGCCCTTGTCATCCCAATGATCCATGACCCCTGTATTCACAATGGACGGTAACGATTGTCATCACTGTGGCCATGACACATGTCATCACAATGCTGCATGCCTTTGTCATCAAAATGCTACATGACCTTGTCATGACAGTGCTCTATGCGCTTGTCATCACAATACTCCATTTCCATTGTCATCACAATCCTCCATGAACTTTGGGATCACATTGCTTCATGCCCTTGTCATCACAATTCACCATGCTCCTTGAAATCAAAATGATCCATGACCTCTGTCATCACAATGTTCCAAACCCTTCTGATCACAATGTACCATAACACTTGTCATCACAACACTCCATGATGCCTGTCATCACAATACTCCATGCCCTTTTCATTACAAAGCTCCATGACCTTTCTCATCACAATTCTCAATACACTTGTCCTCACAATGCTCCCTGACACTTGTCATCACAATGTTCCTTGAACCCTGTCACGAAAAGGCTCCATGCTTTTTTCATCACAATGCCCCATGCCGTTTTCATCACAATGCTCCATGCCATTGTCATCAAAATACTCAATAAGCTTGTCATCAGAATGCTCCATGACCCTTGTCATCACAATTCTCCATGCACTTGTCAGCACAATGCTCCATTACTTTTGTCATCAGAATCCTCCATGACACTTGGCATCACAATGCTCCAAGCCATCGTCATCATAATGGGCCATTATATATGTCATCACAATGCTCCCTGACACCTGTCTTCACAATACTGCATGATCTGCTCATCACGATGTTCGATGCCCTTGTCATCACAATGCGCCATTCCAACTCTCATCGCAATAATCCATGAAACTTATTAGACCAATGTTCCATGCACTTGTCATCAAAATGCTCCATGCCCTTGTTAACACAATGCTCCATGACCTCTGTCATCACAATGCTCCATCATTCCAGTCACCACAATGGTTCATACCCTCGTCATCAACAGTCTCTGTGACCTTTTTAACCACAATGCTCCATGAACTTTTCATCACAATGGTCCTTGACCCTTGTCATCACAATACTCTATGCCTTTCTCAGCACAATGCTCTATGACCCTTGTCATCACAATGCACCATGCGCTTGTCATTACAATGCTCCACAATCTTGTCATCACAATGCTCCATAAAATTTGTCATCACAATGCTCCATGCACTTCTCATCAAAATGCTCTCTCACCACTGATATCACAATGCTACATCACTATTTGTCACAACACTCCCTCACCCCTGTCATCACAATGTTACATGACTCCTGTCATCACAATGCTACATGCACTTATCATCACAATGATCGATGACCCCTGACATCACAATGTTCCATAACATCTGTCATCAAAATGTTCCATGACACTTTTCATCAAATTGCTCCATGACCCTGTCATCACAATGCTCCCTGCCCTTCTCATCACAATGCACCACGCCCCTGCCATCAAAATGCTCCATGACCTTTGTCATCACAAAGATCCATGACCATTGGCATCACAATGCTCCATGTCATTGTCATCACATTGCTCCATGCCCTTGTCTTCACATAGCTCCATGACACATGTCATCAGAATGCTCCATGGCCTTCTCATCACAATGCTCCATGCCCTTGCCATGACAATGCTCCATTACCCCTGTCATAACAATGCTCCATGACCCCTGCCATCACGATGTTCCATGGCCTTGTCATCACAAGAATCCATGACCGTTCTCATCACAATGCTCTAAGAACACTGTAATCACAATTCTCTATGCCCCTTTTCATCTCAATGATCCATGAACCATGTCATCACAATGCACCATGCCCATCATCATAATGCTTCATGCTATTGTCATCACAATGAAATCAAAATGCTCCATGACCTCTGTCATAACAATGTTCCATACCCTTGTGATCACCATAATCCATAACACTTATCATCACAACACCCCATGACGCTCATCATCACAATTATACATGGTCTTCTCTTCACAATGCTCCATGATCTTTGTCTTCACAATTCTCAATACACTTGTCATCACAATGCTCCCTGACACTGGTGGTCAGTATGCTCCTTGAACCCTTTCATGACAAGGCTCCATGCCTTCTTCATCATAATAATCCATGCCCTTTTCATCACAATGCTCCAAGATGCCTGTAATCACAATGCTCCATGCAGTTGTCATCTAAAAGCTCCATGACACTTGTCATCAGAATGCTCCATTCCCTAGTCATCACAATGCTCCATGACCCCTGTCATCACAACACTCCATGAATATTTTCATCCCAGTGCTCCATGACCCTTGTCATCACAATGATCCATGACCTTGTCATCCCAATGCTCCATGAACCCTGTATTCACAATGCTCCGTGACGCTTGTCAACACAGTGCTCCATGACACATGTCATCACAATGCTCCATGCCTTTGTCAGCAAAATGCTACATGACCTTTTCATTACAATGCTCTATGTCGTTGTCATCACAATACTCCATTTCCATTGTCATCACAATCCTCCATGAATTTTGGGATCACATTGCTTCATGCTCTTTTCATCACAATGCTCCATGCTCCTTGAAATCAAAATGATCCATGACCTCTGTCATCACAATGCTCCAAACCCTTGTGATTACAGTGTTCCATAACACTTGTCATCACAACGTTCCATGATGCCTGTCATCACAATACTCGATGCCCTTGTCATCACAATGCTCCTAGACACCTGTCATCACAATGCTCCGTGACTCCAGTCATCACAATGCTTCATGACGTTTGTCATCACAATGATCCATGCCCGCATCATCACAAGGCTCTGTGACCTTTGTAACCACAATGCTCCATGAACATTTCATCACAATTCTCTGTGAACCTTGTCATCACAATGCTCCATATCTTTGTCAGAACAATGCTCCATGACCATTGTCATCACAATGTGCCACACGCATTTCATCACAACGGTCCACAACGTTTTCATTGCAATGCTCCATAAACCTTGTAATAACAATGGTCCATGCACTTCTCATCAAAATGCTCTCTCACCAGAGATATCACAATGTTCCATCACTAGTCGTCAAAATACTCCCTCACCCCTGGAATCACAATGATCCATGACCCTGTAATCAAAATGCTACGTCCCCTTATCATCAAAATGTTCCATGACCCCTGACATCACAATGTTCTATAACCCCTGCCATCAAAATATTCCATTACACATTTTATCAAATTGCTGCATGACCCGGTCATCAAAATGCTCCCTGCCCTTCTCATCACAATGCACCATGCCCTTGTCATTAAAATGCTCCATGACTTGTCATCACAAAGCTCCATGACCCTTGGCATCACAATGCTCAATGTCATTGTCATCACAATGCTCCATGAAAAATCTCATAACATTGCTCAATGCCCTTGTCATCACAAAGCTCCATGACACCTGTCATCACAATGCTCGATGCCCTTCTCATCACAATGCTCCATGCCCTTGTCATTACAGTCCTGCATGACCCATGTATCACAGTGTTCCGTGCCCTTGTCATCACAATGCTCCATGCCCACTCTCATCACAATAATCCATGAAACATTTCAGACCAAAGTTCCATACCCTTCTCATCACAAGGCTCCATTACCCCTGTCATAACAATGCACCATGACCGCTGCCATCACAATGTTCCACGGCCTAGTCATCACAAGGTTCCATGACAATTCTCATCACAATGCTCAAGACCCCTGGAATCACAATGCTCCATGCCCTTGTCATCACAAAGCTCCATGACGCATGTAATCAGAATGTTCCATGGCCTCCTCATCACAATGCTCCATGTCCTTGTCATCACAATGCTCCAAAACCCTTGTAATTACAATGCTCCATGCCCCTTTTCATCTCAATGCTCCATGAACCCTGTCATCACAATGCACCATGCACATCATCATAATGCTTCAGGCTATTGTCATCACAATGAAATCAATATTTTCCATGACCTCTGTCATCATAATGCTCCAAACCCTTGTGATCACAATGTTGCATAACACTTATCATCACAACACACCATGATGCTCATCATCACAATTTTCCATGGTCTTCTCATAACAATGTTCCATGATCTTTGTCATCCCAATGCTCAATACACTTGTCATCACAATGCTCCCTGACACTTGTCGTCAGTATGCTCCTTGAACCCTGTCATGACAAGGCTCCATGCCTTTTTCATCACAATGATCCATGACTTTTTCATCTCAATACTCCAAGATCCCTGTAATCACAATGCTCCATGCCCTTGTCATCACAAAACTCCATGACGCATGTCAACAGAATGCTCCATGGCTTTCTCATCACAATGCTCCATGCCCTAGTCATCAGAATGCTCTAAGACCCCTGTAAACACAATGCTCCAGTCCCCTTTTCTTCAGAATGCTCCATGAGGCTTGTCATCACAACTTTCCATGGTCTTCTTTTCACAATGCTCCAAGACCTTGTCACCACCATGCTCCATTCCCTTGTCATCACAATGCTCCATGACCCCTGTCATCACAATAATCCATGAACATTTTCAGCCCAATGTTCCACTACTTTCTCATCACAATGCTCCATGGCCAATATCATCACAATGCTCCATGACCACTGTAATCACAGCACTCCATGACACCTGACAACACAATGATCCGGGACTCTTTTCATCACAGTGCTCCATTCCCTATTCATCACAATGCTCCATGACTCCTGTCATCACAACACTCCATGAACATTTTCAGCCCACTGCTCCATGACCCTTGTCATCACATAGGTCCATGCCCTTGTCATCCCAATGATCCATGACCCCTGTATTCACAATGGACGGTAACGATTGTCATCACTGTGGCCATGACACATGTCATCACAATGCTGCATGCCTTTGTCATCAAAATGCTACATGACCTTGTCATGACAGTGCTCTATGCGCTTGTCATCACAATACTCCATTTCCATTGTCATCACAATCCTCCATGAACTTTGGGATCACATTGCTTCATGCCCTTGTCATCACAATTCACCATGCTCCTTGAAATCAAAATGATCCATGACCTCTGTCATCACAATGTTCCAAACCCTTCTGATCACAATGTACCATAACACTTGTCATCACAACACTCCATGATGCCTGTCATCACAATACTCCATGCCCTTTTCATTACAAAGCTCCATGACCTTTCTCATCACAATTCTCAATACACTTGTCCTCACAATGCTCCCTGACACTTGTCATCACAATGTTCTTTGAACCCTGTCACGAAAAGGCTCCATGCTTTTTTCATCACAATGCCCCATGCCGTTTTCATCACAATGCTCCATGCCATTGTCATCAAAATACTCAATAAGCTTGTCATCAGAATGCTCCATGACCCTTGTCATCACAATTCTCCATGCACTTGTCAGCACAATTCTCCATTACTTTTGTCATCAGAATCCTCCATGACACTTGGCATCACAATGCTCCAAGCCATCGTCATCATAATGGGCCATTATATATGTCATCACAATGCTCCCTGACACCTGTCTTCACAATACTGCATGATCTGCTCATCACGATGTTCGATGCCCTTGTCATCACAATGCGCCATTCCAACTCTCATCGCAATAATCCATGAAACTTATTAGACCAATGTTCCATGCCCTTGTCATCACAATGCTGCATGCCTTTGTTATCACAATGCTCCATGACCTCTGTCATCACAATGCTTCGTGACTCAAGTCATCACAATGCTTCATGACCTTTGTCATCACAATGATTCATGCCCTGGTCATCAACAGTATCTGTGACCTTTTTAACCACAATGCTCCATGAACTTTTCATCACTATGCTCTTTGACCCTTGTCATCACAATGCTCTATGCCTTTCTCAGCACAATGCTCCATGACCCTTGTCATCACAATGCTCCATGCGCTTATCAGCAAAATGCTCCATGACACATGTCATCACAATGCACCATGCGCTTGTCATCAGAGTGCTCCACAATCTTGTTATCACAATGTTCCTTAAATTTGTCATCACAATGCTCCATGCACTTCTCATCAAAATGCCCTCTCACCACTGATATCACAAGGCTACATCACTATTTGTCACAATACACCCTCACCCTTGTCGTCACAATGTTCCATGACTCCTGTCATCACAATGCTACATGCAATTATCATCACAAAGTTCGATGACCCCTGACATCACAATGTTCCATAACACCTGTCATCAATATGTTCCATGATACTTTTCATCAAATTGCTCCATGACCCTGTCATCAGAATGCTCCCTGCCCTTCTCATCACAATGCACCACGCACTTGCCATCAAAATGCTCCATGACCTTTGTCATCACAAAGATCCATGACCCTTGGCATCACAATGCTCCATGTCATTGTCATCACAATACTCCATGAACGCTCTCATCACATTGCTACATGCCGTTGTCATCAAAAAGCTCCAAGACACATGTCATCAAAATGCTCCATGGCCTTCTCATCACAATGTTCCATGCCCTTGCCATCACAATGCTCCATTACAACTGTCATAACAATGCTCCATGACCCCTGTCATCACGAATTTCCATGGCCTTGTCATCAAAGGCTCCATGACCCTTCTCATCACAATGATCCAAGAACACTGTATTCACAATGCTCTATGCCCCTTTTCATCTCAATGATCCATGAAGCCTGTCATCACAATGCACCATGCCAATCATCATAATGCTTCATGCTATTGTCATCACAATGAAATCAAAATGCTCCATGACCTCTGTCATAACAATGCTCCAAACCCTTGTGAACACAATATTCCATAACACTTGTCATCACAATGACCCATGTGGCTCGTCATCACAATTATCAATGGACTTCTCATCACAATGCTCCTTGAAATTTGTCATCACAATGCTCAATACACTTGTCATCAAAATGCTCCCTGACACTTGTCGTCAGTATGCTCCTAGAACCCTGTCATGACAAGGATCCATGCATTTTTCATCATAATGATCCATGACCTTTTCATCACAATTCTCAATATACATGTTATCACAATGCTCCCTGACACTTGTCATCAGAATGCTCCTTGAACCCTGTCATGAAAAGGCTCCATGCCTTTTTCATCACAATGCCCCATGCAGTTTTCATCACAATGCTCCATGCCACTGTCATCACAGTACTCCAAAAGCTTGTCATCAGAATGCTCCATGACCCTTGTCATCACAATTCTCCATGCACTTGTCAGCACAATGCTCCCTGAACCTTGTCATGACAATTCTCCAAGCCATTTTCATCACAATGCTCCATTACTTTTTTCATCAGAATCCTCCATGACACTTTGCAACACAATGCTCCATTCCCTAGTCATCACAATGCTCCATGACACCTGTCATCACAACACTCCATTTATATTTTCAGCCCAGTGCTTCATGACACTTGTCATCACAATGATTCATGACCTCGTCATCCCAATGCTCCTTGAACCCTGTATTCACAATGCTCCGTGACGCTTGTCAACACAGTGCTCCATGACACATATCATTACAATGCTCCATGCATTTGTCAGCAAAATGCTACATGACCTTGTCATTAAAATCCTCTATGCGCTTGTCATCACAATACTCCATTTCCATTGTCATCACAATCCTCCATGAACCTTGGGATCACTTTTCTTCATGCCCTTGTCATCACAATGCTCCCTGACACTTGTCGTCAGTATGCTCATTGAACCCTGTTATGACAAGGTTCCATGCATTTTTCATCACAATGATCCATGACCATTTCATCACAATCCTCCAAGGTCCCTGTAATCACAATGCTCCATGCCCTTGTCATCACAAATCTCCATGACGCATGTCATCAGAATGCTCCATGGCCTTCTCATCACAATGCTCTATGCCCTAGTCATCACCATGCTCCAAGACCGCTGTAATCACAATGCTCCATGTCCCTTTTCATCAGAATGCTCCATGAGACTTGCCATCACAAGTCTCCATGATCTTCTCATCACAATGCTCCAGGAACTTGTCATCACCATGCTCCATTCCCTTGTCATCACAATGCTCCATGATCACTGTCATCACAATAATCCATGAACATTTTCAGCCCAATGCTTCACGACCTTCTCATCACAATGCTCCATTGCCAATATCATCACAATGCTCCATGACCACTGTCATCACAACATTCCATGACACCTGACAACACAATGATCCAGGACTCTTGTCATCACAATGCTCCATTAGCTTGTCGTCACAATGCTACATGACACCTGTCATCACAACTCTCCATGAACATTTTCAGCCCAGCGCTCCATGACCCTTGTCATCACAATGATCCATGCCCTTGTCATCCCAATGCTCCATGACCCCTGTATTCACAATGCTCCGTGACGCTTGTCATCACAGAGCTCCATGACACATGTCATCACAATGCTCCATGCCTTTGTCAGCAAAATGCTACATGACCTTGTCATTACAATACTCTATGAGCTTGTCATCAAAATACTCCATTTCCATTGTCATCACAATCCTCCATGAACTTTGGGATTACATTGCTTCATGCCCTTGTCATCACAATGCTCCATGCTCCTTGAAATCAAAATGATCCATGACCTCTGTCATCCCAATGCTCCAAACCCTTGTGATCACAATGTTCCATAACACTTGTCATCATAACGCTCCATGATGCCTGTCATCACAATACTCCATGCCCTTTTCATCACAATGCTCCATGACTTTTGTCACCACAATTCTCAATACACTTCTCATCACAATGCTCCCTGACACTTGTCATCAGAATGCTCCTTGAACCCTGTCACGAAAAGGCTCCATGCTTTTTTCATCACAATGTCCCATGCCGTTTTCATCACAATGCTCCATGCCATTGTCATCAAAATACTCCACAAGCTTGTCATCAGAATGCTCCATGACCCTTGTCATCACAATGCTCCAAGCCATTGTCATCACAATGCTCCATTACCTTTGTCATCTAAATCCTCCCTGACACTTGGCATCACAATACTCCTGCCATCCTCATCACAATGGGCCTTTACATATGTGATCACAATGCTCCCTGACACCTGTCTTCACAATACGGCATGACCTGGTCATCACAATGCTCCATGCCCTTGTCATCACAGTGTGCCATTGCAACTGTCATCGAAATACTGCATGAAACTCATTAGACAAATGTTCCATGCCATTCTCATCACGATGCTCAATGCCCTTATTATCACAATGCTCCATGACCCCTGTCAGCACAATGCTCCATGACTCCAGTCATCACAATGCTTCATGACCTTTGTCATTACAATGGTCCATGCCCTCATCATCAACAGTCTCTGTGATCTTTTCAACCACAATGCTCCATGAACTTTTCATCACAATGCTCTTTGACCCTTGTCATCACAATTTTCTATGTCTTTCTCAGCACAGTGCTCCATGAACCTTGTTATCACAGTGCTCCATGCGCTTGTCAGCACAATGCTCCATGTCACATGTCATCACAATGCACCATGCGCTTGTCATCACAGTGCTCCACAACCTTGTCATCACAATGCTCCATAAAATTTGTCATCACAGTGCTCCATGCACTTCTCATCAAAATGCTCTCTCACCACTGATATCACAATGCTACATCACTATTTGTCACAATACTCCCTCACCCCTGTCATCACAATGTTCCATGACTCCTGTCATCACAATGCTACATGCACTTATCATCACAATGTTCGATGACCCCTGAAATCACAATGTTCCATAACACCTGTCATCAAAATGTTCCATGACACTTTTCATCAAATTGCTTTATGGACTTCCGGGTAAGATGGCGGAAGAGTAAGACGCGGAGATCACCTTCCTCCCCGCAGATACACCAGAAATACAGCTACACGTGGAACAACTCCTACAGAACACCTACTGAACGCTGGCAGAAGACCCCAGACCTCCCAAAAGGCAAGAAACTCCCTACATACCTGGGGAGGGCAAAGCAGAGAGATTCCCGCACAGAGGAGCGGTGCCGAGCGGCACTCACCAGCCCGAGAGGCTTGTCTGCTCCCCCGCTGGGGCGGACGGCGCTGGAGCTGAGGCTCGGGCTTCGGTCAGAGCGCAGGGAGAGGACTGGGGCTGGCGGCGAGAACTCAGCTTGAAGGGGGCTAATGTGCCACAGCTAGCCGGGAGGGAGTCCGGGAAAACTCTGGAGCTGCCAAAGAGGCAGGAGACTTTTTCTTCCCTCTTGGTTTCCTGGTGCACGAGGAGAGGGGATTAAGAGCGCCGCGTAAAGGAGCTCCAGAGACGGGCGCGAGTCGCGGCTGAAAGCGCGGAGCCCAGAGACGGGCGTGGGATGCTGGGGCTGCTGCTGCCGCCGCCAAGAAGCCTGTGTGCGAGCGCAGGTCACTGTCTACACCGCCCTTCCGGGAGCCTGTGCAGCCTGCCACTGCCGGGATCCCAGGATCCAGGGGCGGCTTCCCTGGAAGAACGCACGGCGCGCCTCGGGCTGGTGCAACGTCACGCCGACCTCTGCCGCTGCAGGCTCGCCCCGCACTCCGTGCCCCTCCCTCCCGCCCGGCCTGAGTGAGCCAGAATCCTCGAAGAGGCTGCTCCTTTAACCCTGTCCTGTCTGAGCGAAGAACAGACGCCCTCCGGCGACCTACATGCAGAGGCGGGGCCAAATCCAAAGCTGAGACCCAGGAGCTGTGAGATCAAAGAAGAGAAAGGGAAACCTCTCCCAGCAGCCTCAGAAGCAGCGGATTAAAGCTCCACAATCAACTCCATGTACCCTGCATCTGTGGAATACATGAATAGACAACAAATCATCCCAAATTGAGTAACCAGGAGTCAGTGCTGTGCCTCTGAGGTGGGAGAGAGAACTTCAGGACACTGGTCCACAAGAGACCTCCCAGCTCCACATAATATCAAACGGCGAAAATCTTCCAGAGATCTCCATCTCAACACCAGCACCCAGCTTCACTCTACGACCAGCAAGCTACAGTGCTGGACACCCTATGCCAAACAACTAGCAAGACAGGAACACAACGCCACCCATTAGCAGAGAGGCTGCCTCAATTCATAAAAAGTCCACAAACACCCCAAAACACACCACCAGGCGTGGACCTGCCCACCAGAAAGACAAGATCCAGCCTCATCCACCAGAACACAGGCAGTAGTCCCCTCCACCAAGAAGCCTACACAACCCACTAAACCAACCTTAGCCACTGGGGACAGACACCAAAAACAACGGGAACTACGAACCTGCAGCCTGCAAAAAGGAGACCCCAAACACAGTAATATAAGCAAAATGAGAAGACAGAAAAACACACAGCAGGAGAAGGAGCAAGATAAAAACCCACCAGACCTAACAAATGAAGAGGTAATAGGCAGTCTATCTGAAAAAGAATTCAGAATAATGATGGTAAAGATGATCCAAAATCTTGGAAATAGAATAGACAAAATGCAAGAAACAGTTAACAAGGACCTAGAAGAACTAAAGACGAATCAAGCATCGATTAAAAACACAATAAATGAAATAAAAAATACTCTAGATGGGATCAATAGCAGAATAACTGAGGCAGAAGAACGGATAAGTGAGGTGGAAGATAAAATAGTGGAAATAACTGCTGCACAGCAAAATAAAGAAAAAAGAATGAAAAGAACAGAGGACAGTCTCAGAGACCTCTGGGACAACATTAAACGCACCAACATTCGAATTATAGGGGTTCCAGAAGAAGAAGAGAAAAAAAAAGGGACTGAGAAAATATTTGAAGAGATTATAGTTGAAAACTTCCTTAATATGGGAAAGGAAATAGTTAATCAAGTCCAGGAGGCACAGAGAGTCCCATACAGAATAAATCCAAGTAGAAATACACCAAGACACATATTAATCAAACTGTCAAAAATTAAACACAAAGAAATCATATTAAAAGCAGCAAGGCAAAAACAACAAATAACACACAAGGGAATCCCCATCAGGATAACAGCTGATCTCTCAGCAGAAACTCTACAAGCCAGAAGGGAGTGGCAGGACATACTTAAAGTGATGAAGGAGAAAAACCTGCAACCAAGATTACTCTACCCAGCAAAGATCTCATTCAGATTTGATGGAGAAATTAAAACCTTTACAGACAAGCAAAAGCTGAGAGAGTTCAGCACCACCAAACCAGCTTTACAACAAATGCTAAAGGAACTTCTCTAGGCAAGAAACACAACAGAAGGAAAAGAACTACAATAACGAACCCAAAACAATTAAGAAAATGGGAATAGGAACATACATATCAATAATTACCTTAAATGTAAATGGACTAAATGCTCCCACCAAAAGACACAGACTGGCTGAATGGATACAAAAACAAGAACCATATATATGCTGTCTACAAGAGACCCACTTCAGACCTAGAGACACATACAGACTGAAAGTAAGGGGATGGAAAAAGGTATTCCATGCAAATGGAAACCAAAAGAAAGCTGGAGTAGCAATTCTCATATCAGACAAAATAGACTTTAAAATAAAGACAACTAGAAGAGACACAGAAGGACACTACATAATGATCAAGGGATCAATCCAAGAAGAAGATATAACAATTGTAAATATTTATGCACCAAACATAGGAGCACCTCAATACATAAGGGAAATATTAACAGCCATAAAAGGAGAAATCGACAGTAACACAATCATAGTAGGGGACTTTAACACCCCACTTTCACCAATGGACAGGTCATCCAAAATGAAAATAAATAAGGAAACACAAGCTTTAAATGATACATTAAACAAGATGGACTTAATTGATATTTATAGGACATTCCATCCAAAAACAACAGAATACACATTTTTCTCAAGTGCTCATGGAATATTCTCCAGGATAGATCATATCTTGGGTCACAAATCAAGCCTTGGTAAATTTAAGAAAATTGAAATTGTATCAAGTATCTTTTCCGACCACAATGCTATGAGACTAGATATAAATTACAGGAAAAGAGCTGTAAAACATACAAACACATGGAGGCTAAACAATACACTACTTAATAACGAAGTGATCACTGAAGAAATCAAAGAGGAAATTAAAAAATACCTAGAAACAAATGACAATGGAGACACGACGACCCAAAACCTATGGGATGCAGCAAAAGCAGTTCTAAGAGGGAAGTTTATGGCAATACAATCCCACCTTAAGAAACAGGAAATATCTCGAATAAACAACCTAACCTTGCACCTAAAGCAATTAGAGAAAGAAGAACAAAAACATCCCAAAGTTAGCAGAAGGAAAGAAATCATAAAAATCAGATCAGAAATAAATGAAAAAGAAATGAAGGAAATGATAGCAAAGATCAATAAAACTAAAAGCTGGTTCTTTGTGAAGATAAACAAAATTGATAAACCATTAGCCAGACTCATCAAGAAAAAAAGGGAGAAGACTCAAATCAATAGAATTAGAAATGAAAAAGGAGAAGTAACAACTGACACTGCAGAAATACAAAAGATCATGAGAGATTACTATCAGCAACTCTATGCCAATAAAATGGACAACCTGGAAGAAATGGACAAATTCTTAGAAATGCACAACCTACCAAGACTGAATCAGGAAGAAATAGAAAATATGAACAGACCAATCACAAGCACTGAAATTGAAACTGTGATTAAAAATCTTCCAACAAACAAAAGCCCAGGACCAGATGGCTTCACAGGCGAATTCTATCAAGCATTTAGAGAAGAGCTAACACCTATCCTTCTCAAACTCTTCCAAAATATAGCAGAGGGAGGAACACTCCCAAACTCATTCTACGAGGCCACCATCACCTTGATACCAAAACCAGACAAGGATGTCACAAAGAAAGAAAACTACAGGCCAATATCACTGATGAACATAGATGCAAAAATCCTCAACAAAATACTAGCAAACAGAATCCAACAGCACATTAAAAGGATCATACACCATGATCAAGTGGGGTTTATTCCAGGAATGCAAGGATTCTTCAGTATACGCAAATCAATCAATGTGATACACCATATTAACAAACTGAAGGAGAAAAACCATATGATCATCTCAATAGATGCAGAGAAACTTTTGACAAAATTCAACACCCATTTATGATAAAAACCCTGCAGAAAGTAGGCATAGAGGGAACTTTCCTCAACTTAATAAAGGCCATATATGACAAACCCACAGCCAGCATCGTCCTCAATGGTGAAAAACTGAAACCATTTCCACTAAGATCAGGAACAAGACAAGGTTGCCCACTCTCACCACTCTTATTCAACATAGTTTTGGAAGTTTTAGCCACAGCAATCAGAGAAGAAAAGGAAATAAAAGGAATCCAAATGGGAAAAGAAGAAGTAAAGCTGTCACTGTTTGCAGATGACATGATACTATACATAGAGAATCCTAAAGATGCTACCAGAAAACTACTAGAGCTAATCAATGAATTTGGTAAAGTTGCAGGATACAAAATTAATGCACAGAAATCTCTGGCATTCCTATATACTAATGATGAAAAATCTGAAAGTGAAATCAAGGAAACACTCCCATTTACCATTGCAACAAAAAGAATAAAATATCTAGGAATAAACCTACCTAAGGAGACAAAAGACCTGTATGCAGAAAATTATAAGACACTGATGAAAGAAATTAAAGATGATACAAACAGATGGAGAGATGTACCATGTTCTTGGATTGGAAGAATCAACATTGTGAAAATGACTCTACTACCCAAAGCAATCTACAGATTCAATGCAATACCTATCAAACTACCAATGGCATTTTTCACAGAACTAGAACAAAAAATTTCACAATTTGTATGGAAACACAAAAGAGCCCGAATAGCCAAAGCAATCTTGAGAACGAAAAATGGAGCTGGAGGAATCAGGCTCCCTGACTTCAGACTATACTACAAAGCTACAGTAATCAAGACAGTATGGTACTGGCACAAAAACAGAAAGATAGATCAATGGAACAGGATAGAAAGCCTAGAGATAAACCCACGGACATATGGTCACCTTATCTTTGATAAAGGAGGCAGGAATGTACAGTGGAGAAAGGACAGTCTCTTCAATAAGTGGTGCTGGGAAAACTGGACAGGGACATGTAAAAGTATGAGATTAGATCACTCCCTAACACCATACACAAAAATTAGCTCAAAATGGATTAAAGACCTAAATATAAGGCCAGACACTATCAAACTCCTAGAGGAAAACATAGGCAGAACACTCTATGACATAAATCACAGCAAGATCCTTTTTGACCCACCTCCTAGAGAAATGGAAATAAAGACAAAAATAAACACATGGGACCTAATGAAACTTCAAAGCTTTTGCACAGCAAAGGAAACCATAAACAAGACCAAAAGACAACCCTCAGAATGGGAGAAAATATTTGCAAATGAAGCAACTGACAAAGGATTAATCTCCAAAATTTATAAGCAGCTCATACAGCTCAATAGCAAAAAAACAAACAACCCAATCCAAAAATGGGCAGAAGACCTAAATAGACATTTCTCCACAGAAGATATACAGACAGCCAACAAACACATGAAAGGATGCTCAACATCTTTACTCATTAGAGAAATGCAAATCAAAACTACAATGAGATATCATCTCACACCAGTCAGAATGGCCATCATCAAAAAATCTAGAAACAATAAATGCTGGAGAGGGTGCGGAAAAAAGGGAACACTCTTGCACTGCTGGTGGGAATGTGAATTGGGACAGCCACTATGGAGAACGGTATGGAGGTTCCTTAAAAAACTACAAACAGAACTACCATATGACCCAGCAATCCCACTACTGGGCATATACCCTGAGAAAACCATAATTCAAAAAGAGACATGTACCAAAATGTTCATAGCAGCCCTATTTACAATAGCCCGGAGATGGAAACAACCTAAGTGTCCATCATCGGATGAATGGATAAAGAAGATGTGGCACATATATACAATGGAATATTACTCAGCCATAAAAAGAAATGAAATTGAGCTATTTGTAATGAGGTGGATGGACCTAGAGTCTGTCATACAGAGTGAAGTAAGTCAGAAAGAGAAAGACAAATACTGTATGCTGACACATATATATGGAATTTAAGAAAAAAATGTCATCAAGAACATAGGGGTAAGACAGGAATAAAGACACAGACCTACTAGAGCATGGACTTGAGGATATGGGGAGGGGGAAGGGTAAGCTGTGACAAAGTGAAAGAGCGGCATGGATATATATACACTACCAAACGTAAGGTAGATAGCTAGTGGGAAGAAGCCGCATAGCACAGGGAGATCAGCTCGGTGCTTTGTGACCGCCTGGAGGGGTGGGATAGGGAGGGTGGGAGGGAGACGCAAAAGGGAGGGGATATGGGAACATATGTATATGTATAACTGATTAAATTTGTAAAATAAAAAAATAAATAAAATTAAAAAAAAAATTGCTTTATGACCCAGTCATCAGAATGCTCCCTGCCCTTCTCATCACAATGCACAACGCCCTTGACATCAAAATGCTCCATGACCTTTGTCATCAAAAAGATCCATTACCCTTGGCATCACAATGCTCCATGTCGTTGTCATCACAATGCTCCATGAATGCTCTCATCACATTGCTCCATGCCCTTGTCTTCACATAGTTCCATGACACATGTCATCAGAATGCTCCATGGCCTTCTCATCACAATGTTCCATGCCCTTGTCATCACAATAGGCCATTCCAACTGTCATCGCAACAAACCATGAAACTTATTACACCAATGTTCCATGCACTTGTCATCACAATGCTCCATGCCCTTCTTATCACAATGCTCCATGACCCATGTCATCACAATGCTCCGTGACTCCAGTCATCACAATGCTTCATGAACTTTGTCATCACAATGGTCCATGTCCTTGTCATCAACTGTCTCTGTGACCTTTTTAACCCCAATGCTCCATGAACTTTTCTTCGCAATGCTCTTTGACCCTTGTCATCACAATGCTCTATGCCTTTCTCAGCACAATGCTCCATGACCCTGGTCATCAAAATGCTCCATGCACTTGTCTTCACAATGTTCCATGACACATGTCATCACAGACCTCCATGACCCCTGTCATCACAATGCTCAGTGACTCCAGTCATCACAATGCTTCATAACGTTTTTCCTCAAAATTGTCCAAGCCCGCCTCATCACAAGGCTCTGTGACATTTGTTACCACAATGCTCCATGAACTTTTCATCACAATTCTCTGTGACCCTCGTCATCACAATGCTACATGTCTTTGTCAGAACAATGCTCCATAACCATTATCATCACAGTGTGCCACGCGCATTTCATCAAAACGGTCCACAATCTTGTCATTGCAATGCTCCATAAACTTTGTAATCACAATGCTCCATGCACTTCTCATCAAAATGCGCTGTTACCAGAGATATCACAGTATTCCATCCCTAGTCATCGCAATACTACCTCACCCCTGTAATCAGAATGTTCCATGACCCTGTCATCACACTGCTACATCCCCTTATCAACACAATGTTCCATGACCCATGACATCACAATGTTCCATAACCCATGTCATCAAAATGCTCCATGATCCTTTTCATCCCAAAGCTCCAAGACCCCTGACATCACAATGTTCTATAAACCCCGCCATCAAAATGTTCCATTACACTTTTCATCAAATTGCTGCATGACCCGGTCATCAAAATGCTCCCTGCCCTTCTCATCACAATGCACCATGTCCTTGTCATCAAAATGCTCCATGACTGGTCAGCAGAATGCTCCATGACCCCTGGCATCACAATGCTAAATGTCATTGTCATCACCATGCTCCATGAACCCTCTCATAACATTGCTCAATGCCCTTGTCATCACAGAGCTCCATGACACTTGTCATAACAATGCTCGATGCCCTTCTCATCACAATGCTCCATGCCCTTGTCATTACAATCCTGCATGACGAATGTATCATAGAGTTCCGTACCCTTGTCATCACAATGCTCCATGCCCACTCTCATCACAAAAATCCATGAAACATTTCAGACCAATGTTCCATGGCCTTCTCATCACAATGGTCCATTACCTCTGTCATAACAATGCACCATGAACCCTGCCATCACAATGTTCCATGGCGTAGTCTTCACAAGGTTCCATGACACTTGTCATCACAATGCTGAAAACCACTGTAATCACAATGATCCATGCCCTTCTCATCACAAAGCTCCATGACGCATGTCATCAGAATATTCCATGGCCTTCTCATCACAATGATCCTTGCCCTTGTCATCACAATGCTCCAAGACCTTGTAAACACAATGCACCATGCCCATTTTCATCTCAATGCTCCAAGAACCCTGTCATCACAGTGCACGTTGCCCATCATCATAATACTTCAGTCTATTGTCATCACAATGAAATCAATATTGTCCATGACCTCTGACATCATAATGCTTCAAACCCTTGTGATCACAATGTTCCATAAAACTTATCATCACAGCACCCAATGACGCTCATCATCACAATTATCCATGGTCTTCTCATCACAATGCTCCATGACCTTTGTCATCCTGATGCTCAATACACTTGTCATCACAATGCTCCCTGACACTTGTCGTCAGTATGCTCCTTGAACCCTGTCATGACAAGGCTCCATGCCTTTTTCATCACAATAATCCATTCCCTTTCCATCACAATGCTCCAAGATCCCTGTAATCACAATGCTCCATGGCCTTGTCATCAAAAAGCTCCATGAGGCATGTCATAAGAATGTATCCTGGCCTTCTCATCACAATGTTCCATGCCCTTTTCATCACAATGCTCCAAGACCCCTGTAATCACAATGCTCCATGCCCCTTTTCATCAGAATGCTCCATGAGACTTTTCATCACAAGTCTCCATGGTCTTCCCATCACAATGCTCCAGGACCTTGTCATCACCATGATCCATTCCCTTGTCATCACAATGCTACCTGACCGCTGTCATCTCAATAATCCATGAACAAATGTCAGCCCAATGCTCCACGACCTTCTCATCACAATGCTCCATGGCCAATATCATCACAGTGCTCCATGACCACAGTCCTCACAACACTCCATGACACCTGACAACACAATGATCTGGGAAATTTGTCATCACAATGCTCCATTCCCTAGGCATCACAATGCTCCATGAACCCTGTCATCACAACTCTCCATGAACATTTTCAGCCCAGTGCTCCATGACCCTTGTCATCACAATGATCCATGCCCTTGTCATCCCAATGCTCCATGACGCCTGTATTCACAATGATCTTGACTCTTGTCATCACAGTTCTCCATGACCTTTGTCACCACAATTCGCTTTACACTAGTCATCACAATGCTCCCTGACAGATGTCATCAGAATGCTCCTTGAAACCTGTCACGAAAAGGCTCCATGCCTTTTTCATCACAATGCCCCATGCCGTTTTCATCACAATGCTCCATGCCATTGTCATCAAAATACTCCACAAACTTGTCATCAGAATGCTCCCTGACCCTTGTCATCACAATTCTCCATGCACTTGTCAGCACAATGCTCCCTGACCCTTGTCATCACAATGCTCCAAGTCATTGTCATCACAATGTTCCATGACCCCTGTCATCACAATAATCCAGGAACATTTTCAGCCCAATGCTCCACGACCTTCTCATCACAATGCTCCATGGCCAATATAATCAAAATGCTCCATGACCACTGTCATCACAACACTCCATGACACCTGACAACACAATGATCCGGGATTCTTGTCATCACAATGCTCCATTCCCTAGTCGTCACAATGCTCCATGACCCCTGTCATCACAACACTCCATGAACATTTTCAGCCCAGTGCTTCTTGAAGCTTGTCATCACAATGATCCATGCCCTTGTCATCCCAATGCTCCATGACCCCTGTATTCACAATGCTCCTTGACGCTTGTCATCACAGTGGTCCATGACACATATCATCACAATGCTCCATGCCTTTGTAAGCAAAATGTTACATGACCTTGTCATTACAATCCTCTATGCGCTTGTCATCACAATACTCCATTTCCATTGGCATCACAATCCTCTATGAACCTTGGGATCACATTGCTTCATGCCCTTGTCATCACAATGCTCCATGCTCCTTGAAATCAAAATGATCCATGACCTCTGTCATCACAATGCTCCGATCACAATATTCCATAACACTTGTCAACACAATGCCCCTTGACGATCGTCATCACAATTATCCATGGTCTTCTCATCACAATGCTCCCTGACCTTCATCATCACAATGCTCAATACACTTGTCATCAACATGCTCCCTGACACTTGTTGTCTGTATGCTCCTTGAACCCTGTCATGACCAGGCTCCATGCCTTTTTCATCACAATGATCCATGCCCTTTTCATCACAATGCTCCAAGTCCCATGTAATCACAATGGTCCATGCCATTGTCATCAAAGAGCTCAATGACGCATGTCATCAGAATGCTCCTTGGTCTTCTCCTCAGAATGCTCCATGCCCTTTTCTTCACAATGTTCCAAGACCCTTGTAATCACAATGCTCCATTCCCCTTTTAATCAGTATGCTCCTTGAGACTTGTCATCACAAGGCTCCATGGTTTTGTCATCACAATGCTCCAGGACCTTGTCATCACAATGCTTCACGACTTTGTCCTGAAAATTTTCAATGACCCTTGTCATCATAATGCTCCAAGCCCTAATCATCCCAATGCTCCATTATATTTGTCATCACAATCCACCATTACATTTGGTATCACAAAGATTCATGCCAATGTCATCGCCCTGGACCATGACATATGTCTCACAATGCTCCCTGACACCTGTCTTCACAATACTCCATGCCCTTGTCATCACAATGCACCATGCCCACTCTCATCACAAAAATCTATGAAACTTGTCAGACCAATGCTCCATGCCCCTGTCATCACAATGCTCCATGACTCCAGTCATCACAATGCTTCGTAATGTTTGTCATCACAATGGTCCATGCCCGCGTCATCACAAGGCTCCGTGACTTTGTAACCACAATGCTCCATGAACTTTTCATCACAATTCTCTGAGAAACTTGTCATCACAATGCTCCATGTATTTGTCAGAACAATGCTCCATGACCATTGTCATCACAATGTGCCACGCGCATGTCATCACAACGTTCCAAACCTTGGCATTGCAATGCTCCATAAAACTTGTAATCACAATGCTCCATTCACTTCTCATCAAAATGCTCTTTCACCAATGAAATCACAATATTCCATCACTAGTCATCACAATACACCCTCACCCTTGTAATCACAATGTTCCATGACCCTGTCATCACAATGCTACATCCCCTTATCATAACAATGTTCCATGAACCCTGCCATCACAATGTTCCATAAGACCTGTCATCAAAATGCTCCATGACCCTTTCCATCCCAAAGCTCCAAGACCCCTGACATCACAATGTTCTATAACCCCTGCCATCAAAATGTTCCATTACACTTTTTATCAAATTGCTGCATGACCCAGTCATCAAAATGCTCCCTGCCCTTCTCATCAAAATGCTCCATGTCATTGTCATCACAATGCTCCATGAACCCTCTCATCACATTGCTCCATGCCCTTGTCATCACAAAGCTCCATGACACTTGTCATCACAATGCTCGATGCCCTTCTCATCACAATGCTCCATGCCCTTGTCATTACATTCCTGCATGACCCTTGTATCACAGTGTTCCCTTTCCTTGTCATCACAATGCTCCATTCCCACTCTCATCACAATAATCCATGAAATATTTCAGGCCAAAATTCCATACCCTTCTCATCACAATGCTCAATTACCCCTGTCATAACAATGCACCATGACACCTGCCTTCACAATGTTCCACGGCCTAGGCATCACAAGGTTCCATGATATTTCTCATCACAATGCTCAAGACCCCTGAAATCACAATGCTCCTTGCCCTTGTCATCACAAAGTTCCATGACGCATGTCATCAGAATGTTCCATGTCCTTCCCATCACAATGCTCCATGCCCTTGTCATCACAATGCTCCAAGACCCTTGTAATCACAGTGCTCCATGCCCCATTTCATATCAATGCTCCATGCCTTTGTCAGCAAAATGCTACATGACCTTGTCATTACAATGCTCTATGCGCTTGTCATCACAATAATCCATTTCCATTGTCATCACAATCCTCCATGAAATTTGGGATCACATTGCTTCATTCCCTTGTCATCACAATGCTCCATGCTCCTTGATATCAAAATAATCCATGACCTCTGTCATCACAATGCTCAAAACCCTTGTGATCACAATGTTCCATAACATTTGTCCTCACAACGCTCCATGATGCCTATCATCACAATACTCCATGCCCTTTTCATCACAATGCTCCATGACTTTTCTCACCACAATTCTCAATACACTTGTCATCACAATGCTCCCTGACACTTGTCATCAGAATGCTCCTTGAACCCTGTTATGAAAAGGCTCCATGCATTTTTCATCACAATGCCCCATGCCGTTTTCATCACAATGCTCCATGCCATTGTCATCAAAATACTCCAAAAGCTTGTCATCAGAATGCTCCAAGACCCTTGTCATCACAATGCTCCAAGCGATTGTCATCACAATGCTCCATTACCTTTGTCATCAGAATCCTCCCTGACACTTGGCATCACAATACTCCATGTCATCCTCATCACAATGGGCCATTACATATGTGATCACAATGCTCCCTGACACCTGTCTTCACAATACGGCATGACCTGGTCATCACAATGCTCCATGCCCTTGTCATCACAGTGTGCCATTCCAACTGTCATTGAAATACTGCCTGAAACCCATTAGACCAATGTTCCATGCCATTCTCATCACAATGCTCAATGCCTTTGTTATCACAATGCTCCATGACCCCTGTCATCACAATGCTCCGTGACTCCAGTCATCACAATGCTTCATGACCTTTGTCATTACAATGGTCCATGCCCTCGTCATCAACAGTCTCTGTGACCTTTTCAACCACAATTCTCCATGAACTTTTCATCACAATGCTCTTTGAACCTTGTCATCACAATTTTCTATGTCTTTCTCAGCACAATGCTCCATGACCCTTGTCATCACAGTGCTCCATGCACTTCTCATCAAAATGCTCTCTCACCACTGATATCACAATGCTACATTACTATTTGTCACAATACTCCCTCACCCCTGTCATCATAATGTTCCATGACTCCTGTCATCACAATGCTACATGCACTTATCATCACAATGTTAAATGACCCCTGACATCACAGTGTTCCATAACACCTGTCATCAAAATGTTCCATGACAATTTTCATCAAATTTCTCCATGACCCAGTCATCAGAATGCTCCCTGCCCTACACATCACAAAGCACAACGCCCTTGCCATCAAAATGCTCAATGACCTTTGTCATCACAAAGATCCATGACCCTTGGCATCACAATGCTCCATGTCATTGTCATCACAATGCTCCATGTACGCTCTCATCACATTGCTCCATGCCCTTGTGTTCACAAAGCTCCATGACACATGTCATCAGAATGCTCCATGGCCTTCTCATCACAATGCTCCCTGCCCTTGCCATCACAATGCTGAATTACCCCAGTCATAACAATGCTCCATGACCCCTGCTATCACGATATTCCATGGCCTTGTCAACACAAACCTCCATGACCCTTCTCATCACAATGCTCCAAGAACCCTGAAATCACAATGCTCTATGCCCCCTTTCATCTCAATGATACATGAACCCTGTCATCACAATGCACCATGCCCATCATCATAATGCTTCATGCTATTGTCATCACAATGAAATTAAAATGCTCCATGACCTCTGTCATAACAATGCTCCACACCCTTGTGATCACAATATTCCATAACACGTGTCATCACAATGCCCCATGAAGCTCGTCATCACAATTATCCATGGTCTTCTCATCACAATGCTCCATGAACTTTGTCATCACAATGCTCAATACACTTGTAATCAAAATGCTCCCTGACACTTGTGGTCTGTATGCTCCTTGAACCCTGTCATGATAAGGCTCCATGCCTTTTTCATCACAATGATCCATGACCTTTTCATCACAATGCTCCAAGACCCATGTAATCACAATGCTCCATGCACTTGTCATCACAAAGCTCAATGACGCATGTCATCAGAATGCTCCTTGGTCTTCTCTTCCCAATGCTCCATGCCCTTGTCATCACAATGTTCCAAGACACCTGTAATCACAATGCTCCGTGCCCCTTTTCATCAGTATGCTCCATGAGACTTGTCATCACAAGGCTCCATGGTTTTGTCATCACAATGCTCCAGGACCTTGTCATCACAATGCTTCTCGACCTTGTCATGAAAATTTTCATTGGCCCTTGTCATCATAATGCTCGAAGCCCTAATCATCACAATGCTCCATTATATTTGTCATCACAATTCTCCATTACATTTGGTATCACAATGCTCCATGCCATTGTCTTTGCAATCGACCATGACATATGTCATCACAATGCTCTTTGACATCTGTCTTCACAATACTCAATGAGCTTCTCATCACAGTGCTCCATGCCTTTGTCATCACATTGAACCATGCCCACTGTCATCACAATAATCTATGAAACTTGTCAGACCAATGCTCCATGGCCTTCTCATCACAATGCTCTATACCCTAGTCATCACAATGCTTCAAGACCCCTGTAATCAGAATGCTCCATGACCCTTTTCATCAGAATGCTCCATGAGACTTGCCATCACAAGTCTCCATGTTCTTCTCATCACAATGCTCCAGGACCTTGACATCACCATGCTCCATTCCCTTGTCATCACAATGCTCCATGACCCCTGTTATCACAACACTCCATGAATATTTTCAGGCCTGTGCTCCATGACCCTTGTCATCCCAATGCTCCATGACCCCTGTATTCACAATGCTCCTTGATGCTTCTCATCACAGTGCTCCATGACACATGTCATCACAATGCTCCATGCCTTTGTCAGGAAAATGCTACATGACATTGTCATTACAATGCTCTATGCGCTTGTCATCAAAATACTCCATTTCCATTGTCATCACAATCCTCCATGAATCTTGGGATCACATTGCTTCATGCCCTTGTCATCAAAATGCTCCATGCTCCTTGAAATCAAAATGATCCATGACCTCTGTCATCACAGTGCTCCAAAAGCTTGTGATCACAATGTTCCGTAACACTTGTCCTCACAACGCTCCATGATGCCTGTCATCACAATACTCCATGCCCTTTTCATCACAATGCTCCATGAGCTTTGCCACCGCAATTCTCAATACACTTGTCATCACAATGCTCCCTGACTCTTGTCATCAGAATGCTCCTTGAAACCTGTCACGAAAAGGCTCCATGCCTTTTGCATCACAGAGCCCCATTCCGTTTTCATCACAATGCTCCATGCCATTGTCATCAAAGTACTCCTCAAGCTTGTCATCAGAATGCTCCATGACCCTTGTCATCACAATTCACCATGCACTTGTCAGCACAATGCTCCCTGACCCTTGTCATCACAATGCTCCAAGCCATTGTCATCACAATGCTCCATTACCTTTGTCATCAGAATCCTCCATGACACTTGGCATCACAATGCTCCATGCCATCCTCATCACAACGGGCCATTACACATGTGATCACAATGCTCCCTGACACCTGTCTTCACAATACTGCATCACCTGGTCATCACAATGCTCCATGCCCTTGTCATCACAATGCGCCATTCCAACTGTCATCGGAACCATCCATGATACTTATTAGACCAATGTTCCATGACCTTTTTATCACCATGCTCCATACCCTCGTTATCACAATGCTCCATGACACCTGTCATCACAATGCTCCATGACTCCAGTCATCACAATGCTTCATGACCTTTGTCATCACAGTGGTCCATGCCCTCATCATCAACAGTCTCTGTGACCGTTTTAACCACAATGATCCATGAACTTTTCATCACAATGCTCTTTGACCCCTGTCATCACAATGTTCTCTGCCTTTTTCAGCACATTGCTCCATGACACTTGTCATCACAATGCTCCATGCGCTTGTCAGCACAATGCTCCATGACACATGTCATCACAATGCACCATGCACTTGTCATCACAGTGCTTCACAACCTTGTCATCACAATGCTCCATAAAATTTGTCATCACAGTGCTCCATGCACTTCTCATCAAAATGCTCTCTCACCACTGATATCACAATGCTACATTACTATTTGTCACAATACTCCCTCACCCCTGTCATCATAATTTTCCATGACTCCTGTCATCACAATGCTACATGCACTTATCATCACAATGTTCGATGACCCCTGACATCACAATGTTCCATAACAACTGTCATCAAAATGTTCCATGACACTTTTCATCAAATTGCTCCATGACCCTGTCATCAGAACTGACCCTGCCCTACTCATCACAATGCACAACGCCCTTGCCATCAAAATGCTCAATGACCTTTGTCATCACAAAGATCCATGACACTTGGCATCACAATGCTCCATGTCATTGTCATCACAATGTTCCATGAACGCTCTCATCACATTGCTCCATGCCCTTCTCTTCACATAGCTCCATGACACGTCATCAGAATGCTCCATGGCCTTCTCATCACAATGCTCCATTACCCCTGTCATAACAATGCTCCATGACCCCTGCCATCACGAAGTTCCATGGCCTTGTCATCAAAGGCTCCATGACCCTTCTCATAACAATGCTCCAAGAACACTGTAATCACAATGCTCTATGCGCCTTTTCATCTCAATGATCCATGAACCCTGTCATCACAGTGCACCATGCCCATCATCATAATGCTTCATGCTATTGTCATCACAATGAAATCAAAATGCTCCATGACCTCTGTCATAACAATGCTCCAAACACTTGTGATCACAATATTCCATAACACTTTTCATCACAATGCCCCATGACGCTCGTCATCACAAATATCCATGGTCTTCTCATCACAATGCTCCATGACCTTTATCATCACAATGCTCAATACACTTGTCATCAACATGCTCCCTGACACTTGTTGTCTGTATGCTCCTTGAAACCTGTCATGACAAGGCTCCATGCCTTTTTCATCACAATGATCCATGCCCTTTGCATCACAATGCTCCAAGTCCCATGTAATCACAATGCTCCATGCAATTGTCATCACAAAGCTCAATGACGCATGCCATCAGAATGCTCCTTTGTCTTCTCCTCACAATTCTCCATGCCCTTATCATCACAATGTTCCAAGAACCCTGTAATCACAATGCTCCATGCCCCATTTCATCAGTATGCTCCATGAGACTTGTCATCACAAGCCTCCATAGTTTTGTCATCACAATGCTCCAGGACCTTGTCATCACAATGCTTCACGACCTTGTCCTGAAAATTTTCAATGGCCCTTGTCATCATAATGCTCCAAGCCCTAATCATCACAATGCTCCATTATATTTGTCATCACAATCCTCCATTATATTTGGGTATCACAATGATCCATGCCACTGTCATCGCAATGGTCCATGACATATGTCATCACAATGCTCCCTGACACCTTTCTTCACAATACTCCATGACCTTATCATCACAATGCTCCATGCCCTTGTCATCACAAGGCTCCATGATCCCTGTCATCACAATGCTCCATGACTACAGTCATCACCATGCTTCATAACGTTTGTCATCACAATGGTCCATGCCCCCGTCATCACAAGGCTCTGTGAAATTTGTAACCACAATTCTTCATGAACATTTCATAACAATTCTCTGTGAAACTTGTCATCACAATGTTCCATTTCTTTGTCAGAACGATTCTCCATGACCATTGTCATCAGAATGTGCCACGTGCAGTTCATCACAACGGTCCAAAACCTTGTCATTGCAATGCTCCATAAAACTTGTAATCACAATGGTCAAAGTAATTCTCATCAAAATGCTCTCTCACCAGACATATCACAATGTTACATCAGTAGTCATCAAAATACTCCCTCACCCTTGTAATCACAATGTTCCATGACACTGTCATCACAATGCTACATTCCCTTATCATAACAATGTTCCATGACGCCTGCCATCACAATGTTCATAAGCCCTGTCTTCAAAATGCTCAATGACCCTTTCCATCCCAACCTCCAAGACCCCTGACATCACAATGTTCTATAACCCCTGCCATCAAAATGCTCCATTACACTTTTTATCAAATTGCAGCATGACACGGTCATCAAAATGCTCCCTGCCCTTCTCATCAAAATGCTCCATGACTTGTCATCACAAAGCTCCAAGACCCTTGTCATCACAATGCTCCATGTCATTGTCATCACAATGCTCCATGAACCCTCTCATCACATTGCTCCATGCCCTTGTCATCACAAAGCTCCATGACACTTGTCATGACAATGCTCGATGTCCTTCTCATCACAATGCTCCATGCCCTTGTCATTACAGTCCTGCGTGACCCATGTATCACATTGTTCCGTGCCCTTGTCATCACAATGCTCCATGCCCACTCTCATCACAATAATCCATGAAACATTTCAGACCAAAGTTCCATACCCTTCTCATCACAATGCTCCATTACCCCTGTCATAACAATGCACCATGACCACTGCCATCACAATGTTCCACGGCCTAGTCATCAGAAGACTCCATGATACTACTCATCACAATGCTCAAGACCCCTGATATCACAATGATCCATGCCCTTGTCATCCCAAAGCTCCATGACGCATGTCATCAGAATGTTCCTTGGCCTTCTCATCACAATGCTCCATGCCCTTGTCATCACAATTCTCCAAGACCCTTGTAATCACAATGTTCCATGCCCCTTTTCATCTCAATGCCCCATGAAATCTGTCATCACAATGCTCCAAGACCCTTGTAATCACAATGCTCCATGCCCCTTTTCATCTAAATGCTCCATGAACCCTGTCATCACAATGCACCTTTCCCATCATCATAATGCTTCAGGCTATTGTCATCACAATGAAATCAATATTTTCCATGACCTCTGTCATCATAATGCTCCAAACCCTTGTAATCACAATGTTGCATAACACGTATCATCACAACACCCCATGATGCTCATCATCACAATTATCAATGGTCTTCTCATCAAAATGCTCCATGATCTTTGTCACCACAATGCTCAATACACTTGTCATCACAATGCTTCCTGACCCTTGTCGTCAGTATGCTACTTGAACCCTGTCATGACAAGTTTCCATGCATTTTTCATCACAATGATCCATGACCATTTCATCACAATGCTCCAAGGTCCCTGTAATCACAATGCTCCATTCCCTTATCATCACAAAACTCCATGACGCATGTCATCAGAATCCTCCATGGCCTTCTCATCACAATGCTCTATGCCCTAGTCATAAATATGCTCCAAGACCCCTGTAATCACAATGCTCCATGCCCCTTTTCATCAGAATGCTCCATGAGACTTGCCATTACAAGTCTCCATGGTTTTCTCATCACAATGTTCCAGGACTTTGTCATCACCATGATCCATTCCCTTGTCATCACAATGCTCCATGATCACTGTCATCACAATAATCCATGAACATTTTCAGCCCAATGCTCCACGACCTTCTCAACACAATGCTCCATTGCCAATATCATCACAATGCTCCATGACCTCTGTCATCACAACACTCCATGACACCTGACAACACAATGATCCTGGACTCTTGTCATCGCAATGCTCCATTCCCTAGTCATCACAATGCTCCATGACACCTGTCATCACAACTCTCCATGAACATTTTCAGCCCAGTGCTCCATGTCCCTTGTTATCACAATGATCCATGCCCTTGTCATCCCAATGATCCATGACCACTGTATTCACAATGCTCCTTGACGCTTCTCATCACAGTGCTCCATGACACATGTCATCACAATGCTCCAAGACTTTGTCAGCAAAATGCTACATGACATTGTCATTATAATCCTCTATGCGCTTGTCATCACAATACTCGACTTGCATTGTCATCACAATCCTCCATGAATTGGGGGATCACATTGCTTCATGCCCTTGTCATCACAATGCTCCATGCTCCTTGAAATCAAAATGATCCATGACCTCTGTCATCACAATGCTCCAAACCCTTGTGATCACAATGTTCAATAACACTTGTCCTCACAACGCTCCATGATGCCTGTCATCAAAATACTCCATGCCCTTTTCATCACAATGCTCCATGACCTTTGTCACCACAATTCTCTATACACTTGTCATCACAATGCTCCCGGACACTTGTCATCAGAATGCTCCTTGAACACTGTCACGAAAAGGCTCCATGCCTTTTTCATCACAATGCCCCATGCCGTTTTCCTCACAATGCTCCATGCCATTGTCATCAAAATACTCCACAAGCTTGTCATCAGAATGCTCCATGACACTTGCCATCACAGTTCTCCATGCACTTGTCAGCACAATTCTCCCTGACCCTTGTCATCACAATGCTCCAAGCAATTGTCATCACAGTGCTCCATTACCTTTGTCATCAGAATCCTCCCTGACACTTGGCAGCACAATGCTCCATGCCATCCTCATCACAATGGGCCATTACATATGTGATCACAGTGCTCCCTGACACCTGTCTTCACCATACGCATGACCTGGTCATCACAATGCTCCATGTCCTTGTCATCACAGTGTGCCATTCCAACTGTCATCGCAATACTCCATGAAGCTTATTAGACCAATGTTCCATGTACTTGTCATCACAATGCTCCATGCCCTTGTTATCACAATGCTCCAGGACCCCTATCATCACAATGCTCCGTGACTCCAGTCATCACAATGCTTCATGGCCTTTGTCATCACAATGGTCCATGCCCTCGTCATCAACAGTCTCTGTGACCTTTTTAACCACAATGCTCCATGAACTTTTCATCACAATGCTCTTTGACCCTTGTCATCACAATGCTCTATGACTTGCTCAGCACAATGCTCCATGACCCTTGTCATCACAATGCTCCATTCGCTTGTCAGCACAATGCTCCATGACACATGTCATTACAATACACCATGCACTTGTCATCACAGTGATCCACAACATTGTCTTCACAATGCTCCATAAAATTTGTCATCACAATGCTCCATGCACTTCTCATCAAAATGCTCTCTCACCACTGATATCACAATGCTACATCACTATTTGTCACAATACTCCCTCACCCCTGTCATCACAATGTTCCATGACTCCTGTCATCACAATGCTACATGAAATTATCATCATAATCTTCGATGACCTCTGAAATCACAATGTTCCATAACACCTATCATCAAAATGTTCCATGCCACTTTTCATCAAATTGCTCTATGACCCTGTCATCACAATGCTCCGTGCCCTTCTCATCACAATGCACAAAGCCCTTGCCATCAAAATGCTCCATGACATTTGTCATCACAATGATCCCTGACACTTGGCATCACAATGCTCCATGTCATTGTCATCACAATGCTCCATGAACGCTCTCATCACATTGCTCCATGCCCTTGTCTTCACATAGATCCATGACACATGTCATCAGAATGCTCCATGGCCTTCTCATCACAATGCTCCATGCCCTTGCCATCACAGTGCTCCATTACACCTGTCATAACAATGCTCCATGACCCCTGCCATCACGATGTTCCATGGCCTTGTCATCACAAGGCTCCATGACCCTTCTCATCACAATGCTCCAAGAACACTGTAATCCCAATGCTCTATGCCCCTTTTCATCTCAGTGATCCATGAACACTGTCATCACAATGCACCATGCCCATCATCATAATGCTTCATGCTATTTTCATAACAATGAAATCAAAATGTTCCATGACCTCTGTCATAACAATGCTCCAAACCCTTGTGATCACAATATTCCATAACACGTGTCATCACAATGCCCCATGAAGCTCGTCATCACAATTATCCATGGTCTTCTCATCACAATGCTCCATGACCTTTGTCATCACAATGCTCAATACAATTGTCATCAAAATGCTCCCTGACACTTTTTGTCTGTATGCTCCTTGAACCCTGTCATGACAAGGCTCCATGCCTTTTTCATCACAATGATCCATGACTTTTTCATCACAATGCTCCAAGACTCATGTAATCACAATGCTCCATGCACTTGTCATCACAAAGCTCAATGATGCATGCCATCAGAATGCTCCTTGGTCTTCTCCTCACAATGATCCATGCCCTTGTCATCACAATGTTCCAAGACACCTGTAATCACATTGCTCCATGCCCCTTTTCATCAGTATGCTCCATGAGACTTGTCATCACAAGGCTCCATGGTTTTGTCATCACAATGCTCCAGGACCTTGTCATCACAATGCTTCTCGACCTTGTCATGAAAATTTTCAATGGCCCTTGTCATCATAATGCTCGAAGCCCTAATCATCACAATGCTCCATTATATTTGTCATCACCATTCTCCATTACATTTGGCATCACAATGCTCCATGCCATTGTCATCGCAATCGACCAAGACATATGTCATCACAATGCTCTTTGACATCTGTTTTCACAATACTCCATGAGCTTCTCATCACAGTGCTCCATGCCTTTGTCATCACAATGCACCATGCCCACTGTCATCACAATAATCTATGAAACTTGTCAGACCAATGCTCCATGGCCTTCTCATCACAATGCTATATACCCTAGTCATCACAATGCTTCAAGACCCCTGTAATCACAATGCTCCATGCCCCTTTTCATCAGAATGCTCCATGAGACTTGCCATCACAAGTCTCCATGGTCTTCTCATCACAATGCTCCAGGACCTTGACATCACCATGCTCCATTCCCTTGTCATCACAATGCTCCATGAACACTGTCATCACAATAATCCATGAACATTTTCAGCCCAATGATCCACGAACTTCTCATCACAATGCTCCATGTCCAATAGCATCACAATGCTCCATGACCACAGTCATCACAACACTCCATGACACCTGACAGCACAATGATTAGGGACTCTTGTCATCACAATGCTCCATTCCCTAGTCATCACAATGCTCCATGACCCCTGTATTCACAATGCTCCTTGACGCTTCTCATCACAGTGCTCCATGACACATGTCATCACAATGCTCCATACCTTTGTCAGCAAAATGCTACATGACATTGTCATTACAATGCTCTATGCGCTTGTCATCACAATACTCCATTTCCATTGTCATCACAATCCTCCATGAATCTTGGGATCACATTGCTTCATGCCCTTGTCATCACAATGCTCCATGCTCTTGAAATCAAAATGATCCATGACCTCTGTCATCACAGTGCTCCAAAAGCTTGTGATCACAATGTTCCATAACACTTGTCCTCACAACGCTCCATGATGCCTGTCATCACAATACTCCATGCCCTTTTCATCACAATGCAACATGAGCTTTGTCACCACAATTCTCAATACACTTGTCATCACAATGCTCCCTGACTCTTGTCATCAGAATGCTCCTTGAACCCTGTCACGAAAAGGCTCCATGCCTTTTTCATCACAAAGCCCCATTCCGTTTTCATCACAATGCTCCATGCCATTGTCATCAATGTACTCCACAAGCTTGTCATCAGAATGCTCCATGACACTTGTCATCACAATTCACCATGCACGTGTCAGCACAATGCTCGCTGACCCCTGTCATCACAATGCTCCAAGCCATTGTCATCACAATGCTCCATTTCCTTTGTCATCAGAATCCTCCATGACACCTGGCATCACAATGCTCCATGCCATCCTCATCACAACGGGCCATTACACATGTGATCACAATGCTCCCTGACATCTGTCTTCACAATACTGCATGACATGGTCATCACAATGCTCCATGCCCTTGTCATCACAATGCGCCATTCCAACTGTCATCGCAACCATCCATGATACATATTAGACCAATGTTCCATGCCCTTGTTATCACCATGCTCCATACCCTCGTTATCACAATGCTCCATGACCCCTGTCATCACAATGCTCCATGACTCCAGTCATCACAATGCTTCATGACCTTTGTCATCACAGTGGTCCATGCCCTCATCTTCAACAGTCTCTGTGACCCTTTTAACCACAATGATCCATGAACTTTTCATCACAATGCTCTTTGACCCCTGTCATCACAATGCTCTCTGCCTTTTTAAGCAAATTGCTCCATGACACTTGTCATCACAATGCTCCATGCGCTTGTCAGCACAATGCTCCATGACACATGTCATCACAATGCACCATGCGCTTGTCATCACAGTGCTCCACAACCTTGTCATCACAATGCTCCATAAAATTTGTCATCACAGTGCTCCATGCACTTCTCATCAAAATGCTCTCTCACCACTGATATCACAATGCTACATCACTATTTGTCACAATACTCCCTCACCCCTGTCATCATAATGTTCCATGACTCCTGTTATCACAATGCTACATGCACTTATCATCACAATGTTCGATGACCCCTGACATCACAATGTTCCATAACACCTGTCATCAAAATGTTCCATGACACTTTTCATCAAATTGCTCCATGATCCAGTCATGAGAATGCTTCCTGCCCTACTCATCACAATGCACAACGCCCTTGCCATCAAAATGCTCAATGACCTTTGTCATCACAAAGATCCATGACCCTTGGCATCACAATGCTCCATGTCATTGTCATCACAATGCTCCATGAACGCTCTCATCACATTGCTCCATGCCCTTGTCTTCACATAGCTCCATGACACGTCATCAGAATGCTCCATGGCCTTCTCATCACAATGCTCCATGCCCTTGCCATCACAATGCTCCATTACCCCTGTCATAACAATGCTCCATGACCCCTGCCATCACGATGTTCCATGGCCTTGTCATCAAAGGCTCCATGACCCTTCTCATCACAATGCTTCAAGAACACTGTAATCACAATGCCATATGCCCCTTTTCATCTCAATGGTCCATGAACACTGTCATCACAATGCACCATGCCCATCATCATAATGCTTCATGCTATTGTCATAACAATGAAATCAAAATGCTCCATGACCTCTGTCATAACAATGCTCCAAACACTTGTGATCACAATATTCCATAACACTTGTCATCACAATGCCCCATGACGCTCGTCATCACAATTATCTATGGTCTTCTCATCACAATGTTCCATGACCTTCGTCATCACAATGCTCAATACACTTGTCATCAACATGCTCCCTGACACTTCTTGTCTGTATGCTCCTTGAACCCTGTCATGACAAGGCTCCATGACTTTTTCATCACAATGATCCATGCCCTTTTCATCACAATGCTCCAAGTCCCATGTAATCACAATGCTCCATGCCCACTCTCATCACAATAATCCATGAAACATTTCAGACCAAAGTTCCATACCCTTCTCATCACATTGCTTAATTACCCCTGTCAGAAGAATGCACCATGACACCTGCCATCACAATGTTCCACGGCATAGTCATCACAAGGTTCCATGATATTTTTCATTACAATGCTCAAGACCCCTGAAATCACAATACTCCATGCCCTTGTCATCACAAAGCCCCATGACGCATGTCATCAGAATGTTCCATGGCCTTCTCATCACAATGCTCCATGCACTTGTCATCACAATGCTCCAAGACCATTGTAATCACACTGCTCCATGCCACTTTTCATCTCAATGCTCCATGAAATCTGTCATCACAATGCTCCAAGACCCTTGTAATCACAATACTCCATGCCCCTTTTCATCTCAGTGCTCCATGAACCCTGTCATCACAATGCACCATGCCCATCATCATAATGCTTCAGGCTATTGTCATCACAATGAAATCAATATTCTGCATGACCTCTGTCATCATAATGCTCCAAACCCTAGTGATCACAATGTTGCATAACACGTATCATCACAACACCCCATGACGCTCATCATCACAATGATCCATTGTCTTCTCATCACAATGCTCCATGATCTTTGTCATCACAATGCTCAATACACTTGTCATCACAAAGATCCCTGACACTTGTCGTCAGTATGCTCCTTGAACCCTGTCATGACAAGGTTCCATGCATTTTTCATCACAATGATCCATGATCATTTCATCACAGTCCTCCAAGGTCCCTGTAATCACAATGCTCCATGCCCTTGTCATCACAAAACGCCATGACGCATGTCATCAGAATGCTCCATGGCCTTCTCATCACAATGCTCCATGCGCTTGTCAGCACAATGCTCCATGACACATGTCATCACAATGCTCCATGACTTTGTCAGCAAAATGCTACATGACCTTGTCATTACAATCCTCTATGCGCTTGTCATTACAATACTCGACTTGCATTGTCATCACAATCCTCCATGAATTGGGGGATCACATTGCTTCATGTCCTTGTCATCACAATGCTCCATGCTCCTTGAAATCAAAATGATCCATGACCTCTGTCATCACAATGCTCCAAACCCTTGTGATCACAATGTTCCATAACACTTGTCCTCACAACGCTCCATGATGCCTGTCAACAAAATACTCCATGCCCTTTTCATCACAATGCTCCATGAGCTTTGTCACCACAATTCTCAATACACTTGTCATCACAATGCTCCCTGACACTTGTCATCAGAATGCTCCTTGAACCCTGTCACGAAAAGGCTCCATGCCTTTTTCATCACAATGCCCCATGCCGTTTTCCTCACAATGCTCCATGCCATTGTCATCAAAATACTCCACAAGCTTGTCATCAGAATGCTCCATGACACTTGTCATCACAATTCTCCATGCACTTGTCAGCACAATTCTCCCTGACCCTTGTCATCACAATGCTCCAAGCAATTGTCATCACAATGCTCCATTACCTTTTTCAGAAGAATCCTCCCTGACACTTGGCAGCACAATGCTCCATGCCATCCTCATCACAATGGGCCATTACATATGTGATCACAGTGCTCCCTGACACCTGTCTTCACCATACGCATGACCTGGTCATCACAATGCTCCATGTCCTTGTCATCACAGTGTGCCATTCCAACTGTCATCACAATACTCCATGAAGCTTATTAGACCAATGTTCCATGTACTTGTCATCACAATGCTCCATGTCCTTGTTATCACAATGCTCCATGACCCCTGTCATCACAATGCTCCGTGACTCCAGTCATCACAATGCTTCATGACCTTTGTCAACACAATGGTCCATGCCCTCGTCATCAACAGTCTCTGTGACCTTTTTAACCACAATGCTCCATGAACTTTTCATCACAATGCTCTTTGACCCTTGTCATCACAATGCTCTATGACTTGCTCAGCAAAATGCTCCATGACCCTTGTCATCACAATGCTCCATTCGCTTGTCAGCACAATGCTCCATGACACATGTCATTACAATGCACCATGCACTTGTCATCACAGTGATCCACAACATTGTCTTCACAATGCTCCATAAAATTTGTCATCACAATGCTCCATGCACTTCTCATCAAAATGCTCTCTCACCACTGATATCACAATGCTACATCACTATTTGTCACAATACTCCCTCACCCCTGTCATCATAATGTTCCATGACTCCTGTTATCACAATGCTACATGCACTTATCATCACAATGTTCGATGACCCCTGACATCACAATGTTCCATAACATCTGTCATCAAAATGTTCCATGACAATTTTCATCAAATTGCTCCATGAACCAGTCATCAGAATGCTCCCTGCCCTACTCATCACAATGCACAACGCCCTTGCCATCAAAATGCTCAATGACCTTTGTCATCACAAAGTTCCATGACACTTGGCATCACAATGCTCCATGTCATTGTCATCACAATGCTCCATGAACGCTCTCATCACATTGCTCCATGCCCTTGTCTTCACATAGCTCCATGACACGTCATCAGAATGCTCCATGGCCTTCTCATCACAATGCTCCATGCCCTTGCCATCACAATGCTCCATTACCACTGTCATAACAATGCTCCATGACCCCTGCCATCACGAAGTTCCATGGCCTTGTCATCAAAGGCTCCATGACCCTTCTCATCACAATGCTTCAAGAACACTGTAATCACAATGCTATATGCCCCTTTTCATCTCAATGGTCCATGAACCCTGTCATCACAATGCACCATGCCCATCATCATAATGCTTCATGCTATTGTCATAACAATGAAATCAAAATGCTCCATGACCTCTGTCATAACAATGCTCCAAACACTTGTGATCACAATATTCCATAACACTTGTCATCACAATGCCCCATGACGCTCGTCATCACAATTATCCATGGTCTTCTCATCACAATGCTCCATGACCTTCATCATCACAATGCTCAATACACTTGTCATCAACATGCTCCCTGACACTTGTTGTCTGTATGCTCCTTGAACCCTGTCATGACAAGGCTCCATGCCTTTTTCATCACAATGATCCATGCCCTTGTCATTACAATGCTCCAAGTCCCATGTAATCACAATGCTCCGTGCCCACTCTCATCACAATAATCCATGAAACATTTCAGACCAAAGTTCCATACCCTTCTCATCACAATGCTTAATTACCCCTGTCATAAGAATGCACCATGACACCTGCCATCACAATGTTCCACGGCCTAGTCATCACAAGGTTCCATGATATTTTTCATTACAATGCTCAAGACCCCTGAAATCACAATGCTCCATGCCCTTGTCATCACAAAGCCCCATGACGCATGTCATCAGAATGTTCCATGGCCTTCTCATCACAATGCTCCATGCCCTTTCCATCACAATGCTCCATTACCCCTGTCATAACAATGCTCCATGACCCCTGCCATCACGATGTTCCATGGCATTGTCATCACAAGGCTCCATGACCCTTCTCATCACAATGCTCCAAGAACACTCTAATCCCAATGCTCTATGCCCCTTTTCATCTCAATGATCCATGAACCTTGTCATCACAATATACCATGCCCATCATCATAATGCTTCAGGCTATTTTCATAACAATGAAATCAAAATGTTCCATGACCTCTGTCATAACAATGCTCCAAACCCTTGTGATCACAATATTCCATAACACGTGTCATCGCAATGCCCCATGAGGCTCGTCATCACAATTATCCATGGGCTTCTCATCACAATGCTCCATGAACTTTGTCATCACAATGCTCAATACAATTGTCATCAAAATGCTCCCTGACACTTTTTGTCTGTATGCTCCTTGAACCCTGTCATGACAAGGCTCCATGCCTTTTTCATCACAATGATCCATGACCTTTTGATCACAATGCTCCAAGTCCCATGTAATCACAATGCTCCACGCACTTGTCATCACAAAGCTCAATGATGCATGCCATCAGAATGCTCCTTGGTCTTCTCCTCACAATGATCCATGCCCTTGTCATCACAATGTTCCAAGACACCTGTAATCACAATGCTCCATGCCCCTTTTCATCAGTATGCTCCATGAGACTTGTCATCACAAGGCTCCATGGTTTTGTCATCACAATGCTCCAGGACCTTGTCATCACAATGCTTCTCGACCTTGTCATGAAAATTTTCAATGGCCCTTGTCATCATAATGCTCGAAGCCCTAATCATCACAATGCTCCATTATATTTGTCATCACCATTCTCCATTACATTTGGCATCACAATGCTCCATGCCATTGTCATCGCAATCGACCAAGACATATGTCATCACAATGCTCTTTGACATCTGTCTTCACAATACTCCATGAGCTTCTCATCACAGTGCTCCATGCCTTTGTCATCACAATGCACCATGCCCACTGTCATCACAATAATCTATGAAACTTGTCAGACCAATGCTCCATGGCCTTCTCATCACAATGCTCTATACCCTAGTCATCACAATGCTTCAAGACCCCTGTAATCACAATGCTCCATGCCCCTTTTCATCAGAATGCTCCATGAGACTTGCCATCACAAGTCTCCATGGTCTTCTCATCACAATGCTCCAGGACCTTGACATCACCATGCTCCATTCCCTTGTCATCACAATGCTTCATGAGCACTGTCATCACTATAATCCATGAACATTTTCAGCCCAATGATCCACGACCTTCTCATCACAATGCTCCATGTCCAATATCATCACAATGCTCCATGACCACAGTCATCACAACACTCCATGACACCGGACAACACAATGATTAGGGACTCTTGTCATCACAATGCTCCATTCCCTAATCATCACAATGCTCCATGACCCCTGTTATCACAACACTCCATGAATATTTTCAGGCCAGTTCTCCATGACCCTTGTCATCCCAATGCTCCATGACCTCTGTATTCACAATGCTCCTTGACGCTTCTCATCACAGTGCTCCATGACACATGTCATCACAATGCTCCATGCCTTTGTCAGCAAAATGCTACATGACATTGTCATTACAATGCTCTATGCGCTTGTCATCACAATACTCCATTTCCATTGTCATCACAATCGTCCATGAATCTTGGGATCACATTGCTTCATGCCCTTGTCATCACAATGCTCCATGCTCCTTGAAATCAAAATGATCCATGACCTCTGTCATCACAGTGCTCCAAAAGCTTGTGATCACAATGTTCCATAACACTTGTCCTCACAACGCTCCATGTTGCCTGTCATCACAATACTCCATGCCCTTTTCATCACAATGCTCCATGAGCTTTGTCACCACAATTCTCAATACACTTGTCATCACAATGCTCCCTGACACTTGTCATCAGAATGCTCCTTGAACCCTGTCACGAAAAGGCTCCATGCCTTTTTCATCACAAAGCCCCATTCCGTTTTCATCACAATGCTCCATGCCATTGTCATCAATGTACTCCACAAGTTTGTGATCAGAATGCACCATGACCCTTGTCATCACAATTCTCCATGCACTTGTCAGCACAATGCTCCCTGACCCTTGTTATCACAATGCTCCAAGCCACTGTCATCACAATGCTCCATTACCTTAGTCATCAGAATCCTCCATGACACTTAGCATCACAATGCTACCTGACACCTGTCTTTACAATAGTGCATGACCTGGTCATCACAATGCTCCAAGCCATTGTCATCACAATGCTCCATTACGTTTGTCATCAGAATCCTCCATGACACTTGGCATCACAATGCTCCATGCCATCCTCATCACAACGGGCCATTACACATGTGATCACAATGCTCACTGACACCTGTCTTCACAATACTGCATGACCTGGTCATCACAATGCTCCATGCCCTTGTCATCACAATGCGCCATTCCAACTGTCATCACAACCATCCATGATACTTATTAGACCAATTTTCCATGCCCTTGTTATCACCATGCTCCATACCCTCGTTATCACAATGCTCCATGATCCCTGTCATCACAATGCTCCATGACTCCAGTCATCACAATGCTTCATGAAATTGTCATCACAGTGGTCCATGCCATCATCATCAACAGTCTTGTGACCGTGTTATCCACAAAGATCCATGAACTTTTCATCACAATGCTCTTTGACCCCTGTCATCACAATGCTCTCTGCCTTTTTCAGCAAATTGCTCCATGACACTTGTCATCACAATGCTCCATGCACTTGTCAGCACAATGCTCCATGACACATGTCATCACAATGCACCATGCGCTTGTCATCACAGTGCTCCACAACCTTGTCATCACAATGCTCCATAAAATTTGTCATCACAGTGCTCCATGCAATTCTCATCAAAATGATCTCTCACCACTGATATCACAATGCTACATCACTATTTGTCACAATACTCCCTCTCCCCTGTCATCATAATGTTCCATGACTCCTGTTATCACAATGCTACATGCACTTATCATCACAATGTTCGATGACCCCTGACATCACAATGTTCCATAACACCTATCATCAAAATGTTCCATGACACTTTTCATCAAATTGCTCCATGACCCTGTCATCAGAATGCTCCCTGCCCTTCTCATCACAATGCACAACGCCCTTGCCATCAAAATGCTCCATGACCTTTGTCATCACAAAGATCCATGACCCTTGGCATCACAATGCTCCATGTCATTGTCATCACAATGCTCCATGAACGCTCTCATCACATTGCTCCATGCCCTTGTCTTCACATAGCTCCATGACACATGTCATCAGAATGCTCCATGGCCTTCTCATCACAATGCTCCAAGCCCTGGCCATCACAATGCTCCATTACCCCTGTCATAACAATGCTCCATGACCCCTGCCATCACGATGTTCCATGGCCTTGTCATCACAAGGCTCCTTGACCCTTCTCATCACAATGCTCCAAGAACACTGTAATCACAATTCTTTATGCCCCTTTTCATCTCAATGATCCATGAACCCTGTCATCACAATGCACTATGCCCATCATCATAATGCTTCATGCTATTGTCATAACAACGAAATCAAAATGTTCCATGACCTCTGTCATAACAATGCTCCAAACCCTTGTGATCACAATATTCCATAACACTTGTCATCACAATGCCCCAGGATGCTCGCCATCACAATTATCCATGGTCTTCTCATCACAATGCTCCATGACCTTCGTCATCACAATGCTCAATACACTTGTCATCAACATGCTCCCTGACACTTGTTGTCTGTATGCTCCTTGAACCCTGTCATGACAAGGCTCCATGCCTTTTCATCACAATGATCCATGCCCTTTTCATCACAATGCTCCAAGTCCCATGTAATCACAATGGTCCATGCCATTGTCATCACAAAGCTCAATAACGCATGCCATCAGAATGCTCCTTGGTCTTCTCCTCACAATGCTCCATGCCCTTGTCTTCACAATGTTCCAAGACCCCTGTAATCACAATGCTCCATTCCCCTTTTAATCAGTATGCTCCATGAGACTTGTCATCACAAGGCTCCATGACCTTTGTCATCACAAATATCCATGACCCTTGGCATCACAATGCTCCGTGTGATTGTCATCACAATGCTCCATGAATGCTCTCATCACATTGCTCCATGCCTTTGTCTTCACATAGCTCCATTACACGTCATCAGAATGCTCCATGGCCTTCTCATCACAATGCTCCATGCCCTTTCCATCACAATGCTCCATTACCCCTGTCATAACAATGCTCCATGACCCCTGCCATCACGAAGTTCCATGGCCTTGTCATCAAAGGCTCCATGACCCTTCTCATCACAATGCTTCAATAACACTGTAATCACAATGCTCTATGCCCCTTTTCATCTCAATGTTCCATGAACCCTGTCATCACAATGCACCATGCCCATCATCATAATGCTTCATGCTATTGTCATAACAATGAAATCAAAATGCTCCATGACCTCTGTCATAACAATGCTCCAAACACTTGTGATCACAATATTCCATAACACTTGTCATCACAATGCCCCATGACGCTCGTCATCACAATTATCCATGGTCTTCTCATCAAAATGCTCCATGATCTTCGTCATCACAATGCTCAATACACTTGTCATCAACATGCTCCCTGACACTTGTTGTCTGTATGCTCCTTGAACCCTGTCATGACAAGGCTCTATGCCTTTTTCATCACAATGATCCATGCCCTTTTCATCACAATGCTCCAAGTCCCATGTAATCACAATGGTCCATGCACTTGTCATCACAAAGCTCAATGACGCATGCCATCAGAATGCTCCTTTGTCTTCTCCTCACAATTCTCCATTCACTTGTCATCACAAAGCTCAATGACGCATGCCATCAGAATGCTCCTTTGTCTTCTCCTCACAATTCTCCATGCCCTTATCATCACAATGTTCCAAGATCCCTGTAATCACAATGCTTCATGCCCCATTTCATCAGTATGCTCCATGAGACTTGTCATCACAAGGCTTCATAGTGTTGTCAACACAGTGCTCCAGGACATTGTCATCACAATGCTTCACGACGTTGTCCTGAAAATTTTCAATGGCCCTTGTCATCATAATGCTACAAGCCCTAATCATCACAATGCTCCATTATATTTGTCATCACAATCCTCCATTACATTGGGTATCACAATGTTCCATGCCACTGTCATCACAATGGGCCATGACATATGTTATCACAATGCTCCCTGACACCTTTCTTCACAATACTCCATGAGCTTATCATCACAATGCTCCATGCCCTTGTCATTACAATGCACCATGCCCACTCTCATCACAATAATCTATGAAACGTGTCAGACCAATGCTCCATGCCACTGTCATCACAATGCTCCATGCCCTTGTCATCACAAGCCTCCATGACCCCTGTCATCACAATGCTCCGTGACTCCAGTCATCACAATGCTTCATAACGTTTGTCATCACAATGGTCCATGCCCCCGTCATCACAAGGCTCTGTGAAATTTGTAACCACAATTCTTCATGAACATTTCATAACAATTCTCTGTGAAACTTGTCATCACAATGCTCCATGTCTTTGTCAAAACGATTCTCCATGACCATTGTCATCAGAATGTGCCACGAGAAGTTCATCACAACGGTCCACAACCTTGTCATTGCAATGCTTCATAAACCTTGTAATCACAATGGTCAATGTAATTCTCATCAAAATGCTCTCTCACCAGACATATCACAATGTTACATCAGTAGTCATCAAAATACTCCCTCACCCTTGTAATCACAATGTTCCATGACCCCTGCCATCACAATGTTCATAAGCCCTGTCATCAAAATGCTCAATGACCCATTCCATCCAAAAGCTCCAAGACCCCTGACATCACAATGTTCTATAACCACTGCCATCAAAATGCTCAATTACACTTTTTATCAAATTGCAGCATGACCCGGTCATCAAAATTCTCCCTACCCTTCTCAACAAAATGCTCCATGACTTGTCATCACAAAGCTCCAAGACCCTTGTCATCACAATGCTCCATGTCATTGTCATCACAATGCTCCATGAACCCTCTCATCACATTGCTCCATGCCCTTGTCATCACAAAGCTCCCTGACACTTGTCATCACAATGCTCGATGCCCTTCTCATCACAATGCTCCATGCCCTTGTCATTACAGTCCTGCATGACCCATGTATCACAGTGTTCCCTGCCCTTGTCATCACAATGCTCCATGCCCACTCTCATCACAATAATCCATGAAACATTTCAGACCAAAGTTCCATACCCTTCTCATCACAATGCTCCATTACCCCTGTCATAACAATGCACCATGACCCCTGCCATCACAATGTTCCACGGCCTAGTCATCACAAGGCTCCATGATACTTCTCATCACAATGCTCAAGACCCCTGAAATCACAATGCTCCATTTCCTTGTCATCACAAATCTCCATGACGCATGTCATCAGAATGTTCCTTGGCCTTCTCATCACAATGCTCCATGCCCTTGTCATCACAATGCTCCAAGACCCTTGTAATCACAATGATCCATGCCCCTTTTCATCTCAGTGCCCCCTGAAATCTGTCATCACAATGCTCCAAGTCCCATGTAATCACAATGGTCCATGCCATTGTCATTACAAAGCTCAATGACGCATGCCATCAGAATGCTCCTTGGTCTTCTCCTCACAATGCTCCATGCCCTTGTCTTCACAATGTTCCAAGACCCCTGTAAACACAATGCTCCATTCCCCTTTTAATCAGTATGCTCCATGAGACTTGTCATCACATAGCTCCATGGTTTTGTCATCACAATACTCCAGGACCTTGTCATCACAATGCTTCATGACCTTTTCCTGAAAATTTTCAATTGCCCTTGTCATCATAATTCTCCAAGCCCTAATCATCACAATGCTCCATTATATTTGTCATCACAATCCTCCATTACATTTGGTATCACAAAGTTCCATGCCATTGTCATCGCCATGGAACATACCATGACATATGTCATCACAATGGTCCTTGACACCTGTCTTCACAATACTCCATGACCTTATCATCACAGTGCTCCATGCCCTTGTCATCACATTGCACCATGCCCATTCTCATCACAATAATCTTTGAAATTTGTCAGACCAATGCTCCATGCCACTGTCATCACAATGCTCCATGACCCCTGTCATCACAATGTTCCATGACTCCCTTCATCACAATGCAACGTGCACTTATCTTCACAATGTTCGATGACCCCTGACATCACAATGTTCCATAACCCTTGTCATCAAAATGCTCCATGACTTTTGTCATCACAAAGCTCCATGACACTTGCCATTACAATGCTCCATGTCATTGTCATCACAATGTTCCATGCACTTTTCATCACAATGCTCCATGCTATTTTCATCACAATACTCCACAAGCTTTTCATCAGAATGCTCCATGACCCTTGTCATCACAATGCTCCATGGCCACTGTCACCACAATGCTCCATACCACTTGTCATTACAGTGCTCCATGACGCTCGACATCACAATTATCCATGGTCTTCTCATCACAATGTTCCATGACCCCTGTCATCACAGTGCTCCATGACCACTGTCATCACAACCTTCCATGAACCCTGACAACACAATGATCCGGGACACTTGTCATCAAAATGCTCCATGCCCTTGTCATACCAATGCTCCATGACCGGTGTAATCACCATACTTCATGACGCTTGTAATCACAGTTCTCCATGAACCTTGTAATCACAAAGCCTTTGTCAGCATAATGATACATAATCTTGTCATCACTATGCTCCATTCTCTTGTCATCAAAATACTCCACAAGCTTGTCATCAGAATGCTCCATGCCCATGTCATCACAATGCGACATTCCAACTGTCATCACAATAATCCATGAAAAATATTAGACCGATGCTCCATGCCCTTATCATCACAATGCTCCATGCCCACGTTATCACAATGCTCCATGACCCCTGTCATCACAATGTTCCGTGACTCCAGTCATCACAATACTTCATGACCTTTGTCATCACTATGGTCCATGCCCTCGTCATCAACAGTCTCTGTGATATTTTAAACACAATGCTCCATGAACATTTCATCACAATGCTCTTTGTCCCTTGTCATCACAATGCTCTATAACTTTCTCAGCACAATTCTCCATGACCCTTGTCATCACAATGCTCCATGCGCATGTCAGCACAATGCTGCATGACACATGTCATCAGAATGCACCATGCGCTTGTCATCACAGTGCTCCACCATCTTGTCATCTCAATGCTCCATAAAACTTGTCATCAAGATGCTCCATGCACTTCTCATCAAAATGCTCTCTCACCATTGATGTCACAATGTTACATAACTATTCGTCACAATACTCCCACACCTCTGTCATCACAGTGTTCCATGACGCCTGTCATCACAATGCTACATGCACTTGTCATCACCTTGTTTGATGACCCCTGACATCACAATGTTCCATAACCCCTGTCATCAAAATGCTCCATGACCTTTTTCATCAAAATGTCCATGACCCCTGACATCACAATGTTCCATAACCACAGTCATCAAAATATTCCATGACTCTTTCGTCACATTGCTCCATGACCCCGTCATCACAATGCTCCCTGCCCTTCTCATCACAATGCACAACACCCTTGTCATCAAAATGCTCCATTCCCTTGCCATCACAATGCTCCATTACACCTGTCATAACAATATACCATGACCCCTGCCATCACGATGTTCCATGACCTTTTCATCACAAGGCTCCATGACCCTTCTCATCACAATGCTCCAAGACCCCTGTAATCAAAATGCTCCATGCCCCTTTTCATCACAATGTTCCATGAACACAGTCATCACAATGCACCATGCCCATCATCATAATGCTTCATACTATTGTCATCACAATGAAATCAAAATGCTCCATGACCTCTATCATAACAATGCTCGAAACCCTTGTGATCACAATATTCCATAACACCTGTCGTCACAATGCGCCATGACGCTCGTCATCACAATTATCCATGGTCTTCCCATCACAATGCTCCATGATCTTTGTCCTCACAATGCTCAATACACTTGTCATCAAAATTCTCCCTGACACTTGTTGTCTGTATGCTCCTTGAACCCTGTCATGACAAGGGCCCATGCCATTTTCATCACAATGATCCATGCCCTTTTCATCATGATGCTCCAAGACCCTTGTAATCACAATGCTACATGCCCTTGTCATCACAAAGCTCAATGACGCATGTCATCAGAATGCTCCTTGGCCTTCTCCTCACAATGCTCCATGCCCTTGTCATCACAATGTTCCAAGACCCCTATAATCTCAATGCTCCATGCCCCTTTTATTCAGTATGCTCCATGAGACTTTTCATCACAAGGCTCCATGGTTTTGTCATCACAATACTCCAGGAAATTGTCATCACAATGCTTCACGACCTTGTCATGAAAATTCTCAATGGCCCTTGTTATCAGAATGCTCCAATCCCTAGTCATCACAATGCTCCATTATATTAGTCATCACAATCCTCCATTAAATTTGGCATCACAATGCCCCATTCCATTGTCATCACAATGGAACTTGACATATGTCCTCACAATTCTCCCTGACAACTGTCTTCACAATACTCCATGACCTTCTCATCACAATGCTGCATGCCCTTGTCATCACAATGCTCCATGACCCCTGTCATCACAATGCTCCGTGACTCCAGTCATCAAAATGCCGCATAACGTTTGTCATCACAATGGTGCATGCCTGCGTCATCACAAGTTTCTGTGACATTTGTAACCACAATGCTCCTTGAACTATTCATCACAATGCTCTGTGACCCTTGTCATCACAATGCTCCATGCCTTTGTCAGAACCATGCCTGATGACCCTTGTCATCACAATGTGAAACGTGCTTTTCATCACAACACTCCGCAAATTTGTCATAGCAATGTTCCATAAAACTTTTAATTGAATGCTCCATGCCCTTCTGATCACAATGCTCCATTACCCCTGTCATAACAATGCTCCATGACCCATGTCATCAAAATTTTCCACGGCCTTGTCATCACAAGGCTCCATGACACTTGCCATCACAATGCTCCAAAACCCCTGTAATCACAATGCTCCATGCCCTTGTCATCACAAAGCTCCATGACGCATGTCATCAGAATGTTCCATGGCCTTCTCATCACAATGTTCCATGCCCTTGTCATCACAATGCTCCAAGACCCCTGTAATCACAATGCTCCATGCCACTTTTCATCTCAATGCTCCAAGAATCCTGTCATCACAATGCACCATGCCCATCATCATAATGCTTCAAGCTATTGTCATCACAATGAAATCAAAATGCTCCATGACCTCTGTCATCACAATGCTCCATGACCCCAGTCATCACAATACTCCATGAACATTTCCAGCCCAATGAGCCATGACACTTCTAATCACAATGATGCATGCCCTTTTCATCCCAATGCTCCATGACCCCTGTATTCACAATGCTCTGTGACGCTTGTCATCAAAGTGCTCCACGAAACCTGTCATAACAATGCTCCATGCCTTTTTCAGCAAAATGCTACATGACCTTGTCATTACGATGCTCTATGTGCTTGTCATCCCAATACTCCATTACCAATGCCATCACATTCCTCCATGAACTTTGGGATCACATTGCTTCATGCCCTTGTCATCACAATGCTCCATGCTCCTTGAAATCAAATGAGCCATGACCTCTGTCACCACAAGGCTCCAATCCCTTGTGATCACAGTGTTCCATAACACTTGTCATCACAACGCTCCATGATGCCTGTCATCACAATACTCCATGCCCTTTTCATCACAATGCTCCATGCCATTGTCATCACAATACTACATGACCTGGTCATCACAATGCTCCATGACCTTGTCATCACAAGGTGCCATTCCAACTGTCCTCGCAATAATCCTTGAATCTTATTAGACCAATGCTCTATGCCCTTGTCATCACAATGCTCCATGCCCTTGTTATCACAATGCTCCATGACCCCTGTCATCACAATGCTCTGTGATTCCAGTCATCACAATGCTTCATGACCTTTGTCATCACAATGGTCCATGCCCTCGTCATCAACAGACTCTGTGACCTTTTTAACCACAATGCTCCATGAACTTTTCATCACAATGCTCTTTGACCCTTGTCATCACAATGCTCTATGCCTTTATCAGCACAAGGCTCCATGACACTTGTAATCACAATGCTCCATGAACGCTCTCATCACATTGCTCCAAGCCCTTCTCTTCACAAATCTCCATGACAAATGTCATCAGAATGCTCCATGGCCTTCTCATCACAATGTTCCATGCCCTTGCCATGACAATGCTCCATTACCCCAGTCATAACAATGCTCCATGACCCCTGCCATCACGATGTTCCATGGCTTGTCATCACATAGGTCCAAGACCCTTCTCATCACAATGCTCCAAGAACCCTGTAATCACAATGCTCTATGCCCTTTTTCATCACAATGATCCATGAATCCTGTCATCACAATGCACCATGCCCATCGTCCTAAGGTTTCAGGCTATTGTCATCACAATGAAATAAAAATGCTCCATGACCTCTGTCATAACAATGCTCCAAACCCTTGTGATCACAATATTCCATAACACTTGTCATCACAATGCCCCATGACGCTCGTCATCACAATTATCAATGGACTTCTCATCACAATGCTCCATGACGGTTGTCATCACAATGCTCAACACACTTGTCATCAAAACGCTCCCTGACACTTGTTGTCTGTTTGCTCCTTGAACCCTGTCATGACAAGGCTGCATGCCTTTTTCATAACAATGATCCATGCCCTTTTCATCACAGTGCTCCGAGACCCATGTAATTTCAATGCTCCATGCCCTTGTCATCACAAAGCTCAATGACGCATGCCATCAGAATGCTCCTTCTTCTTCTCCTCACAATGCTTCATGCCATAGTCCTCACAATGTTCCAAGACCCCGGTAATCACAATGCTCCATGCCCTTGTCATCAAAAAACTCCATGACGCATGTCATCAGAATGCTCTATGCCCTAGTCATCACAATGCTCCAAGACCCTGTAATCACAGTGCTACATGCCCCTTTTCATCAGAATGCTCCATGAGACTTGTCATCACAAGTCTCCTGGTCTTCTCATCACAATGCTCCAGGACCTTGTTATCACCATACTCCATTCCCTTGTCAACACAATGCTCCATGACCCCTGTCATCACGATAATCCATGATCATTTTCAGCCCAATGCTCCACGACCTACTCATCACAATCCTCAATGGCCAATATAATCACAGTGCTCCATGACCACTGTCATCACAACACTCCATGACCCTTGACAACGCAATGATCCTGGACTCTTGTGATCACAATGCTCCATTCCCTAGTCCTCACAATGCTCCATGAACCCAGTCATCAGAACACTCCATGAACATTTTCAGCCCTGTGCTCCATGACACCTGTCATCACAATGCTCCATGCCTTTGTCAGCAAAATGCTACATGACCTTGTTATTACAATGCTCTATGCGCTTTTCATCACAATACTCCATTTCCATTGTCATCACAATCCTCCATGAATCTTGCGATCACATTGCTTCATGCCGTTGTCATCACAATGCTCCATGCTCCTTGAAATCAAAATGATCCATGAACTCTGTCATCACAATGCTCCAAACCCTTGTGATCACAATGTTCCATAACACTGGTCATCACAACGCTCCATGATGCCTGTCATCACAATACTCCATACCCTTTTCATCATAATGGTCCATGACCTTTGTGATCACAATTCTCAATACACATGTCATCACAATGCTCCCTGACACTTGTCGTCAGAATGCTCCTTGAACCCTGTCACGAAAAGGCTCCATGCTTTTTCATCACAATGCCCCATGCCGTTTTCATCACAATGCTCCATGCCATTGTCATCAAAATACTCCACAAGCTTGTCATCAGAATGCTCCATGACCCATGTCATCACAATTCTCCATGCACTTGTCAGCACAATGCTCCCTGAACCTTGTCATCACAATGCTCCAAGCCATTGTCATCACAGTGCTCCATTACCTTTGTCATCAGAATCCTCCAGGACACTTGGCATCACAATGCTCCATTCCATTGTCATCACAATGGGCCATTACATATGTCATCACAATGCTCCCTGACACCTCTCTTCACAATACTGCATGACCTCGTCATCAAAATGCTCCATGCCCACTGACATCATAGTGTTCCATAACAACTGTCATCAAAATGTTCCATAAAACTTTTCATTAAATTGCTCCATGACCCTGTCATCAGGATGCTCCCTGCACTTCTCATCACAATGCACAACGCCCTTGCCATCAAAATGCTCCTGACCTTTGTCATCACAAAGATCCATGACACTTGGCATCACACTGCTCCATGTCATTGTCATCACAATGCTCCATGTACCCTCTCATAACATTGCTCAATGCCCTTGTCATCACACAGCTCCATGACACTTGTCATCACAATGCTCGATGCCCTTCTCATCACAATGCTCCATGCCCTTGTCATTACAGTCCTGCATGACACATGTATCACAGTGTTCCCTGCCCTTGTCATCACAATGCTCCATGCCCACTCTCATCACAATAATCCATGAAACATTTCAGACCAAAGTTCCATACCCTTCTCATCACAATGCTCCATTACCCCTGTCATAACAATGCACCATGACCCCTGCCATCACAATATTCCACGGCCTAGTCATCACCAAGTTCCATGACACTTCTCATCACAATGCTCAAGACCCCTGAAATCACAATGCTACATTCCCTTGTCATCACAAAGCTCGATGACGCATGCCATCTTAATGTTCCATGGCCTTCTCATCACAATGTTCCATACCTTTGTCATCACAATGCTCCAAGACCCCTCTAATCACAATGCTCCATGCCCCATTTCATCTCAGTGCTTCATGAACCCTGTCATCACAAAGAACCATGCCCATCATCAAAAAGCTTCAGGCTATTGTCATCACAATTAAATCAATATTCTCCATGACCTCTGTGTTCCTAATGCTCCAAACACTTGTGATCACAATGTTGCATAACAATTATCATCACAAAGCTCTATGACATTTGTCATCACAATGCTCGATGCCATTGTCATCACAATGGGCAATTACATATGTCATCACAATGCTCCCTGACACCTGTCTTCACAGTACTGCATGACCTGGTCATCACAATGCTCCATGCCCTTGTCAACACAATGCGCCATTCCAACTGTCATCGCGAAAATCCATGAAAGTTATTAGACCATTGTTCCATGCCCTTGTCATCACAATGCTCCATGCCCTTGTTATCACAATGCTCCATGACCCTTGTCATCATGATGCTCCGTGACTCCAGTCATCACAATGCTTCTTGACCTTTGTCATCACAATGGTCCATGCCGTCGTCATCAACAGTCTCTGTGACCTTTTTAAGCACAATGCTCCATGAACATTTCATCACAATGGTCTTTGACACTTGTCATCACAATGCTCTATGCCCTTCTCAGCACAATGCTCCATGACCCTTGTCATCACAATGCTCCATGCGCTTGTCAGCACAATGCTCCATGACACATGTCATCACAATGCACCATGTGCTTGTCATCACAGTGCTCCACAATCTTGTCATCACAATGCTCCATAAAATTTGTCATCACAATGCTCCATGCACTTCTCATCAAAATGTTCTCTCACCACTGATATCACAATGCTACATCACTATTTGTCACAATACTCCGTCAACCCTGTCATCACAATGTTCCATGACTCCTGTCAGCACAATGCTACATGCACTTATCATCAGAATGTTCGATGACCCCTGACATCACAATGTTCCATAACACCTGTCATCAAAATGTTCCATGACACTTTTCATCAAATTGCTTAATGACCCTGTCATCACAATGCTCCCTGCCCTTCCCATCACAATGTACAACGACCTTGCCATCAAAATGCTCCTTGACATTTGTCATCACAAAGATCTATGACCCTTGGCATCACAATGCTCCATGTCATTGTCATCACAATGCTCCATGAACGCTCTCTTCACATTGCTCCATGCCCTTGTCTTCACAAAGCTCCATGACACATGTCATCAGTATGCTCCCTGCCCTTCTCATCACAATGCTCCATGCCCTTGCCATGACAATGCTCCATTACACCTGTCATAACAATGCTCCATAACCCCTGCCATCACGATGTCCCATGGCCTTGTCATCACAAGGCTCCATGACCCTTCTCATCACAATGCTCCAAAACCCTGTAATCACAATGCTGTATGCCCCTTTTCATCTCAATGATCCATGAAACCTGTCATCACAATGCACCATGCCCATCATCATAATGCTTCATGCTATTGTCATCACAATGAAATCAAAATGCTCCATGACCTCTGTCATCACAATGCTCCAAACCCTTGTGATCACAATATTCCATAACACTTGTCATCACTATGCCCCATGACGCTCGTCATTACAATTATCCATGGTCTTCTCATCACAATGCTCCATGACATTCGTCATCACAATGCTCAATACACTTGTCATCAAAATGCTCCCAGACACTTGTTGTTTGTATGCTCCTTGAACCCTGTCATGACAAGGCTCCTTGCCTTTTTCATCACAATGATCCATGCCATTTTCATGACAGTGGTCCAAGACCCCTGTAATCACAATGCTCCATGCCCTTGTCATCACAAAGCTCAATGACTCATGCCATCAGAATGCTCCTTGGTCTTCTCCTCACAATGCTCCATGCCCTTGTCAGAACAATGTTCCAAGACCCCTGTAATCACAATGCTCCATGCCCCTTTTCATCAGTATGCTCCATGAGAATGGTCATCACAACTTTCCATGGTTTTCTCATCACAATGCTCCAGGACCTTGTCATCACAATGCTTCACGACCTTGTCATGAAAATTTTCAATGGCCCTTGTCATCATAATGCTCCAAGCCCTAATCATCACAATGCTCCATTATATTTGTCATCACAATCCTCCCTTACATTTGGCATCACAATGCTCCATGCCATTGTCATCGCCATGGACCATGACATATTTCATCACAATGCTCCGTGACACCTGACTTCACAATACTCCATGACCTACTTATCACAATGCTCCATGCCCTTGTCATCACAATGCACCATGCTCAATGTCATCACAATAATCTATGTAACTTGTCAGACCAATGCTCCATGCCCCTGCCATCACAATGTTCCATGCCCTTGTCATCACAATGCTCCATGACAACTGTCATCACAATGCTCCGTGACTCCATTCATCACAATGCTTCATAACGTGTGTCATCACAATGGTCCATGCCCGAGTCCTCACAACGCTCTGTGACATTTGTAACCACAAAGCTCCATGAACTTTTCCTCACAATTCTTTGTGACCCTTGTCATCACAATGCTCCTTGTCTTTGTCAGAACAATGCTCCATGACCATTGTCATCACAATGTGCCACGCACATTTCATCACAACAGTACACAACCTTGTCATTGCAATGCTCCATAAACCTTGTAATAACAATTGTCCATGCACTTCTCATCAAAATGCTCTCTCACCAGAGATATCACAATGTTCCATCACTAGTCATCACAATACTCCCTCACACATGTAATCACAATGTTCCATGACCCTGTCATCACAATGCTACATCCTCTTATCCTAACAATGTTCCCTGACACCTGACATCACAATGTTCCATAACCCCTGTCATCAAAATGCTCCATGACCCTTTTCATCCCAAATCTCCAAGAACCCTGACATCACAATGTTATGTAACCCCTGCCATCAAAATGTTCCATTACACTTTTCATTAACTTGCTGCTTGACCCGGTCATCAAAATGCTCCCTGCCTTTCTCATCACAATGCACCATGTCCTTGTCATCAAAATGCTCCATGACTTGTCATCACAAAGCTCCATGACCCTTGGCATCACAAGGCTCCATATCATTGTCATCACAATGCTCCATGAACACTCTCATCACATTACTCCATGCACTTGTCATCACAAAGCTCCATGACCCCTGTCATCACAATGCTCCGTGACTCTAGGCATCACAATGCTTCATAACATTTGTCATCACAATGGTCCATGCCCGCTTCGTCACAAGGCTCTGTGACCTCTGTAACCACAATGCTCCATGATATTTTCATCACAATGCTCCGTAATACTTGTCATCACAATGCTCCATGTGTTTGTCAGAAAAATGCTCCATGACTCTTGTCATCAAAATGTGCCACACATTTTTCATCACAATGGTCCACAAATTTCTCATCGCCATGCACCATAAAGCTTGTAATCACAATGCTCCATGCCCTTCTCATCACAATGCTCCATTACCCCTCTGATAACAATGCTCCATGACCACTGCCATCACAATGTTCCACGGCCTTGTCACCACAAGGCTCCATGACCCTTGTCATCACAATGCTCCAAGACCCCTGTAATCACAATGTTCCATGCCCGTGTCTTCACAAAGCCCTATGACACATGTCATCAGAATGTTCCATGGCTTTCTCATGAAAATGCTCCTTTCTCTTGTCATCAAAATGCTCCAAGACCCCTTAATCACAATGCCCCATGTCCTTTTTCATCTCAATGATCCATGAACTCTGTCATCACAATGCATCATGCCCACCATCATAATGCTTCAGGCTATTGTCAGCACAAGGAAATCAAAATTCTCCATGACCTCTGTCATCACAATGCTCCATGACCCCTGACATCACAATACTTCATGTACATTTTCATCCCAATGCTCCATGACACTTATCACAATGATCCATGCCCTTGCCATCCCAATGTTCCATGACCCCTGTATTAACAATGCGCCGGGGCCTCCCTGGTGGCGCAGTGGTTAAGAGTCCGCCTGCCGATGAAGGGGATACGGGTTCGTGCCCCGGTCTGGGACATCCCATATGCCGCGGAGCGGCTGGGGCCGTGAGCCATGGCCGCTGGGCCTGCGCATCCGGAGGCTGTGCTCCGCAACGGGAGAGGCCCCAACAGTGAGAGGCCCACATACCACAAAAAGAAAAAAGAAAAAAAAAAAAAAACAATGCTCCGTGACGCTTGTCATCACAGTTCTCCATGACACCAGTCATCACTATGCTCCATGCCTTTGTCAGCAAAATGCTACATGACCTTGTCATTACAATGCTCTATGCGCTTGTCATCACAATACTTCATTTCCATTGTCATCACAATCCTCCATGAACCTTGGGATCACATTGCTTCATGCCCTTGTCATCACAATGCTCCATGCTCCTTGAAATCAAAATGATCCATGACCTCTGTCATCACAATGCTCCAAACCCTTGTGATAACAAAGTACCATAACAATTGTCATCACAACACTCCATGATGCCTGTCAGCACAATACCCCATGCCCTTTTCATTACAAAGCACCATGACCTTTCTCATCACAATTCTCAATACACTTGTCATCACAATGCTCCCTGACACTTGTCATCACAGTGCTCCTTGAACCCTGTCACGAAAAGGCTCCATGCCTTTTTCATCACAATGCCCCATGCCGTTGTCATCTCAATGCTCCATGCCATTGTCATCAAACTACTCCAAAAGCTTGTCATGAGAATGCTCCATGACCCTTGTCATCACAATTCTCCATTCACTTGTCAGCACAATGCTCCCTGACCCTTGTCATCACAATACTCCAAGCCATTGTCATCACATTGCTCCATTACCTTTGTCATCAGAATCCTCCATGACACTTGGCATCACAATGCTCCATGACATCGTGATCACAATGGGCCATTACATATGTGATCACAGTACTCCCTGACACCTGTCTTCACAATACGGCATGACCTGGTCATCACGATGCTCCATGGCCTTGTCATCACATAGCTCCATGCCCTTGTCATAACAATCCTGCATGACTCATGTTTCATAGTGTTCCGTACCCTTGTCATCACAATGCTCCTTTCCCACTCAAATCACAATAATCCATGAAACATTTCAGAGCAATGTTCCATGCCCTTCTCATCACAATGCTCCATTAGCTCTGTCATAACAATGCACCATGACGCCTGCAATCACAATGTTCCACGGCATAATCATCACAAGGTTACATGAAACTTTTCATCACAATGCTGAAGACCCCTGTAATCACAATGCTCCATTCCCTTGTCATCACAAAGCTCCATGACGCATGTCATCAGAATGTTCCATGGCCTTCTCATCACAATGCTCCAAGCCCTTGTCATCACAATGCTCCAAGACCCCTGTAAACACAATGCTGAATGCCCCTTTTCATCTCAATGCTCCATGAACCCTGTCATCTCAATGCACCATGCCCATCATCATAATGCTTCAGGCTATTTTAAGCACAATGAAATCAATATACTCCATGACCTCTATCATCATAATGCTCCAAACCCTTGGGATCACAATGTTCCATAACACTTATCATCACAACACCTGATGACGCTCATCATCACAATTATCCATGGTCTTCTCATCACAGTGCTCCATGATCTTTGTCATCAAGATGCTCAATACACTTGTCATCACAATGCTCCCTGACACTTGTCATCAGTATGCTCCTTGAACCCTGTCATGAAAAGGCTCCATGAATTTTTCATCACAATAATCCATGCCCTTTTCATTACAATGCTCCAAGATCACTGAAATCACAATGCTCCTTGCCCTTGTCATCAAAAAGCTCCATGACGCATGTCATCAGAATGTTCCATGGCCTTCTCATCACAATGCTCCATGCCCTTGTAATCACAATGCTCCAACACCCCTGTAATCACAATGCTCCAAGTCCAATTTCATCAGTATGTTCCATGAGACTTGTCATCACAAGTCTCCATGGTCTTCTCATCACAATGCTCCAGGACATTGTCATCACCATGCTCCATTCCCTTGTCATCACAATGCTCCATGACCTATGTCATCACAATAATCCATGAACATTTTCAGCCCAATGCTCCACGAACTTCTCATCACAATGCTCTATGGCCAATATCATCACAATGCTCCATGACCACTGTCATCACAACACTCAATGACACCTGACAACACAATCATCTGGGATTCTTGTCATCACAATGTCCAATTCCCTAGTCATCACAATGTTCCATGACACCTGTCATCACTACACTCCATGAACATTTTCAGCGCAGTGCTCCATGACACTTGTCATCACAATGATCCATGCCCTTGTCATCCCAATGTTCCATGACCCCTGTATTCACAATGCTCCGTGACGCGTGTCATCACAGTGCTCCATGATACATGTCATCACAATGCTCCATGCATTTGTCAGCAATATGCTACATGACTTTTTCATTACAATCCTATATGCGCTTGTCATCACAATACTCCATTTCCATTGTCATCACAATCCTCCATGAACCTTGGCGTCATATTGCTACATGCCCTTGTCATCAAAATGCTCCATGCTCCTTGAAATCAAAATGATCCATGACCTCTGTCATCACAATGCTCCAAACTCTTTTGATCACAATGTTCCATAACACTTGTTATCACAATGCTCCATGATGCCTGTCATCACAATACTCCATGCACTTTTCATCACAATGCTCCATGATCTTTGTCATCAAAATTCTCAATACACTTGTCATCAAAGTGCTCCCTGACACTTGTCATCAGAATGCTCCTTGAAACCTGTCACGAAAAGGCTCCATGCCTTTTTCATCACAATGTCCCATGCCGCTTTCATCACAATGCTCCATGCCATTGTCATCAAAATACTCCACAAGCTTGTCAACCGAATGCTCCATGAATCTTGTCACCACAATTCTCCATTCACTTGTCAGCACAATGCTCCCTGACCCTTGTCATCACAGTGCTCCAAGCCATTGTCATCACAATGCTCCATTACATTTTTCATCAGAATATTCCATGACACTTGGCATCACAATGCTCCATGCCATTGTCATCAAAATGGGACATTACATATGTGATCACAATGCTCCCTGACACTTGTCTTCACAATACTGCATGACCTGGTCATCACAATGCTCCATGCCCTTGTCATCACAATGTGCCATTCCAACAGTCATCGCAATAATCCATGAAACTTAATAGAACAATTTTCCATGCCCTTGTTATCACAATGCTCCATGATTCCTGTCATCACAATGCTCCTTGACTCCATTCATCACAATGCTTCATGACCTTTGTCATCACAAAGGTCCATGCCTTCGTCATCAACAGTCTCTGTGACTTTTTAACCACAATGCTCCATGAACTTTTCATCACAATGCTCTTTGACACTTGTCATCACAATGCTCTAAGCTTTTCTCAGCACAATGCTCCATGACCCTTTTCATCACAAAGCTCCATGCACTTGTCAGCACAATTCTCCATGACACATGTCATCATAATGCTCCATGACCCCTGTCATCACAATGCTCCGTGACTCCAGTCATCACAATGCTTCATAACGATTGTCATCACAAAGGTCCATGCCCGCGTCATCACAAGGCTCTGTGACCTTTGTAACCACAATGCTCCATGAACTTTTCATCACAATTCTCTGTGACCCTTGTCATAACAATGTTCCATGTCTTTGTCAGAACAATGCTCCATGACCATTGTCATCACAATGTGCCATGCCCTTTTCATCACAATGCACCATGCACACTCTCTTCACAATAATCTATGAAACTTGTCAGTCCAATGCTCCATGCCACTGTCATCACAATGCTCCATGCCCTTGTCATCACAATGCTCCATGACCCCTGTCATCACAATGCTCCGTGACTCCAGTCATCACAATGATTCATAACGTTTGTCATCACAATGGTCCATGTCCACGTCTTCAAAAGGCACTGTGACCTTTGTAACCACAATGCTCCATGAACATTTCATCACAATTCTCTGTGAAACTTGTCATCACAATGCTCCATGTCTTCGTCAGAACAATGCTCCATGACCATTGTCATCAAAATGTGCCATGCGCATTTCATCACAACGGTCCACAACCTCGTCATTGCAATGCTCCATAAAACTTGTAAGCACAATGCTCCATGCCCTTGTCATCACAGTGTGACATTCCAACTGTCATCGCAATACTCCATGAAACTTATTAGACCAATGTTCCATGCCCTTGTCATCACAATGCTCCATGCCCTTGTTATCACAATGCTCCTTGACCCCTGTCATCACAGTGCTCCGTGACTCCAGTCATCACAATGCTTCATGACCTTTGTCATCACAATGGTCCATGCCCTCGTCATCAACAATCTCTGTGACCTTTTTAACCACAATGCTCCATGAACTTTTCATCACAATGCTCTTTGACCCTTGTCATCACAGTGCTCTATGCCTTTCTCAGCACAATGCTCCATGACCCTTGTCATCACAATGCTCCATGCACTTTTCAGCCCAATGCTCCATGACACATATCATCACAATGCACCATGCGATTGTCATCAGAGTGCTCCACAACATTGTCATCACAATGCTTCATAAAATTTGTCATCACAATGCTCCATGCACTTCTCATCAAAATGCTCTCTCACCACTGATATCACAATGCTACATCACTATTTGTCACAATACTCCCTCACCCCTGTCATCACAATGTTCCATGACTCCTGTCATCACAATGCTACATGCACTTATCATCACAAAGTTCGATGACCACTGACATCACAATGTTCCATAACACTTGTCATCAAAATGTTCCATGACAACTTTCATCAAATTGCTCCCAGACCCTGTCATCACAGTGCTCCCTGCCCTTCTCATCACAATGCTCATCGCCCTTGCCATCAAAATGCTCCATGACATTTGTCATCACAAAGATCCATGACCCTTTGCATAACAATGCTCAATGTCATTGTCATCACAATGCTCCATGAACGCTCTCATCACATTGCTCCATGCCCTTGTCTTCACTTAGCTCCATGACACATGTCATCAGAATGCTCCATGGCCTTCTCATCACAATGCTCCATGCCCTTGCCATCACAATTCTCCATTACAACTGTCATAACAATGCTCCATGACCCTTCCCATAACGATGTTCCATGGCCTTGTCAATACAAGGCTCCATAACCCTTCTCATCACAATGCTCCAATAACACTGTAATCACAGTGCTCTATGCCCCTTTTCATCTCAATGATCCATGAACCCTATCATCACAATGCACAATGCCCATCATCATAATGCTTCATGCTATTGTCATAACAATGAAATCAAAATGTTCCATGACCTCTGTCATAACAATGCTCCAAACCCTTGTGATCACAATATTCTATAACACTTGTCATCACAATGCCCAATGATGCTCGTCATCCCAATTATCCATGGTCTTCTCATCACAATACTCCATGACCTTCGTCATCACAATGCTCAATACACTTGTCATCAACATGCTCCCTGACACTTGTTGTCTGTGTGCTTCTTGAACCCTGTCATGACAAGGCTCCATGCCATTTTCATCACAATGATCCATGCCCTTTTCATCACAATGCTCCAAGTCCCATGTAATCACAATGGTCCATGCCAATGTCTTCACAAACCTCAAAGACGCATGCCATCAGAAGGCTCCTTGGTCTTCTCCTCACAATGCTCCATGCCCTTGTCTTCACAATGTTCCAAGAGCCCTGTAATTACAATGATCCATGCCTATTTCATCAGTATGCTCCATGAGACTCTTCTTCACAAGGCTCCATGGTTTTATCATCACAATGCTCCAGTACATTGTCATCACAATGCTTCACGACCTTGTCATCAAAATTTTCAATGGCCTTTGTCATCATAATGCTTCAAGCCCTAATCATCACAACCCTCCATTACATTTGGTATCACAAAGCTCCATGCCATTGTCATCGCCATGGATCATGACATATGTCATCACAATGCTCCCTGACACCTGTCTTCACAATACTCCATGACCTTATCATCACAATGCTCCATGCCCTTGTCATCACAATGCACCATGCCCACTCTCATCACAATAATCTATGAAAATTGTCAGACCAATGCTCCATGACACTGTCATCACAATGCTCCATGCCCTTGTCATCACAATGCTTCATAACGTTTGTCATCACAATGGTCCATGCCCGCGTCATCACAAGGCTCTGTGACCTTTGTAACCACAATGCTCCATGAACTTTTCATCACAATTCTCTGAGAAACTTGTCATCTCAATGCACCATGTCCTTGTCATCAAAATGCTCCATGACTGGTCAGCAGAAAACTCCATGACCCCTGGCATCACAATGCTAAATGTCATTGTCATCACAATGCTCCATGAACCCTCTCATAACATTGCTAAATGCACTTGTCATCACAAAGCTCCATGACACTTGTAATCACAATGCTCGATGCCCTTCTCATCACAATGCTCCATGCCTTTGTCATTACAATCCTGCATGACGAATGTATCATAGTGTTCCGTACCCTTATCATCACAATGCTAGATGCGCACTCTCATCACAAAAATTCATGGAACATTTCAGACCAATGTTCCATGCCCTTCTCATCACAATGCTCCATTACCTCCGTCATAAAAATGCACCATGATCCCTGCCATCACAATGTTCCACGGCCTCGTCTTCACAAGGTTCCATGACACTTGTCATCACAATGCTGAAAAACACTGTAATCACAATGCTCCATGCCCTTGTCATCACAAAGCTCCATGACGCATGTCATCAGAATGTTCCATGGCCTTCTCATCACAATTATCCATGCCCTTGTCATCACAATGCTCCAAGACCCTTGTAAACACAATGCTCCAAGCCCCTTTTCATCTCAATGCTCCATGAACCCTGTCATCACAGTGCACGATGCCCATCATCATAATACTTCAGTCTATTGTCATCACAATGAAATCAATATTCCCCATGACCTCTGACATCATAATGCTGAAAACCCTTGTGATCACAATGTTCCATAAAACTTATAATCACAGCACCACATGAGGCTCATCATCACAATTATCCATGGTCTTCTCATCACAATGCTCCATGATCTGTGTCATCACGATGCTCAATACACTTGTCATCACAATGCTCCCTGACACTTGTCGTCAGTATTCTCCTTGAACCCTGTCATGACAAGGCTCCATGCCTTTTTCATCACAATAATCCATGCCCTTTTCATCACAATGCTCCAAGATCCCTGTAATCACCATGCTTCATGGCCTTGTCATCAAAAAGCTCCATGAGGCATGTCATCAGACTGTTTCCTGGCATTCTCATCACAATGCGCCATGCCCTTGTCATCACAATGCTCCATGACCACTTTCATCACAATAATCCATGAACATTTTCAGCCCAATGCTCCACGACCTTCTCATCACAATGCACCATGCCCACTCTCATCACAATAATCTATGAAACTTGTCAGACCAATGCTCCATGCCACTGTCATCACAATGTTCCATGCCCTTGTCATCACAATGCTCCATGACCACTGTCATCACAATGCTCCGTGACTCCAGTCATCACAATGCTTCATAACCTTTGTCATCACAGTGGTCCATGCCCACGTCATCACAAGGCTCTGTGAACTTTGAAACCACAATGCTCCATGAACTTTTCATCACAATTCTCTGAGAAACTTGTCATCACAATGCTCCATGTATTTGTCAGAACAATGCTCCAAGACAATTGTCATCACAATGTGCCACGAACATTTCATCACAACGTTCTAAACTTTGTCATTGCAATGCTCCATAAACCTTGTAATCACAATAGTCTATGCACTTCTCATCAAAATGCTCTCTCACCAGAGATATCACAATGTTCCAATACTAGTCATCACAATACACCCTCACCCTTGTATTCACAATGTTCCATGACCCGGTCATCACAATGCTACATCCCCTTATCATCACAATGTTCCATGACCCTTGCCATCACAATATTCCATAAACCCTGTCATCAAAATGCTCCATGACCCATTCCATCCCAAAGCTCCAAGACCCCTGACATCACAATGTTCTATAACCCCTGCCATCAAAATGTTCCATTATACTTTTTATCAAATTGCTGCATGAGCTGGTCATCAAAATGCTCCCTGCCCTTCTCATCAAAATGTTCCATGCCTTGTCATCACAAAGCTCCAAGACACTTGGCATCACATTGCTCCATTCCCTTGTCATCACACAGCTCCATGACACTTGTCATCACAATGCTCGATGAGCTTCTCATCACAATGCTCCATGCCCTTGTCATTACAGTCCTGCATGACCCATGTATCACAGTGTTCCGTGCCATTGTCATCACAATGCTCCATGCCTACTCTCATCACAATAATCCATGAAACATTTCAGACCAAAGTTCCATACCGTTTTCATCACAATTCTCCATTACCCCTGTCATAACAATGCACCCTGACAACTGCCATCACAATGTTCCACGGCCTAGTCATCACAAGGTTCCATGATACTTTTTATCACAATACTCAAGACCTCTGAAATCACAATGCTCCATGCGCTTGTCATCACAAAGCTCCATGACGCATGTCATCAGAATGTTCCATGGCCTTCTCATCAAAATGCTCCATGCCCTTGTCATCACAATGCTCCAAGACCCTTGTAATCAAAATGCTCCATGCCCCTTTTCATCTCAATGCTCCATGAAATCTGTCATCACAATGCTCCAAGACCCTTGTAATCACAATGCTCCATGCCCCTTTTCATCTTAGTGCTCCATGAACCCTGCCATCACAATGCACCATACCCATCATCATAATGCTTCACGCTGTTTTCATCACAATGAAATCAATATTCTGCATGACCTCTGTCATCATAATGCTCCAAACCCTTGTGATCACAATGTTGCATAACACATATCATCACAACACCCCATGACGCTCATCATCACAATTATCCATGGTCTTCTCATCACAATGCTCCATGATCTTGTCATCACAATTCTCAATACATTTGTCATCACAATGCTCCCTGACACTTGTCGTCAGTATGCTCCTTGAACCCTGTCATGACAAGTTTCCATGCCTTTTTCATCACAATGATCCATGACCATTTCATCATAATCCTCCAAGGTCCCTGTAATCACAATGCTCCATGCGCTTGTCATCACAAAACTCCATGACGCATGTCATCAGAATGCTCCATGACCTTCTCATCACAATGCTCTATGCCCTAATCATCACAATGCTCCTAGACCCCTGTAAGCACAATGCTCCATGCCCCTTTTCATCAGAATGCTCCATGAGACTTGCCATCACAAGTCTCCATGGTCTTCTCATCACAATGTTCCAGGACCTTTTCATCACCATGATCCATTCCCTTGTCATCACAATTCTTCATGATCCCTGTCATCACAGTAATCCATGAACATTTTCAGCCCAGTGCTCCACGACCTTCTCTTCACAATGCTCCATTGCCAATATCATCACAATGCTCCATGACCACAGTCATCACAACAATCCATGACACCCGACAAAACAATGATCCGGGATTCTTGTCTTCACAATGCTCCATTCCCTTGTCATCACAATGCTCCATGACACCTGTAATCACAACTCTCCATGAACATTTTCAGCCCAGTGCTCCATGACCCTTGTCATCACAATGATCTATGCCCTTGGCATCCCAATGCTCCATGACCCCTGTATTCAAAATGCTCCTTGACGCTTGTCATCACAGTGCTCCATGACACATGTCATAACAATGCTCCATGCCTTTGTCAGCAAAATGCTACATGACCTTGTCATTACAATGCTCTATGCGCTTGTCATCACAATACTCCATTTCCATTGTCATCACAATCCTCCATGAACATTGGGATCACATTGCTTCATGCCCTTCTCATCAGAATGCTCCATGCTCCTTGAAATCAAAATGATCCATGACCTCTGTCATCACAATGCTCCAAACACTTGTGATCACAATGTTCCATAACACTTGTCTTCACAACGCTCCATGATGCCTGTCATCACAATACTCCATGCCCTTTTCATCACAATGCTCCATGACTTTTGTCACCACAATTCTCAATACACTTGTCATCACAATGTTCCCTGACACTTGTCATCAGAATGCTCCTTGAAACCTGTCACGAAAAGGCTCCATGCTTTTTTCATCACAATGCCCCATGCCGTTTTCATCACAATGCTCCATGCCATTGTCATCAAAATACTCCACAAGCTTGTCATCAGAATGCTCCATGACGCTTGTCATCACAATTCTCCATGCACTTCTCAGCACAATGCTCACTGACGCTTGTCATCACAATGCTCCAAGCCATTGTCATCACAAAGCTCCATTACCTTTGTCCTCAGAATCTTCCATGACACTTGGCATGACAATTCTCCATGACATCAACATCATAATGGGCCATTTCATATGTGATCACAATGCTCCCTGACACCTGTCTTCACAATACTGCATGACCTGGTCATCACAATGCTCCATGCCCTTGTCATCACAATGCACCATTCCAACTGTCATCGCAACAATCCTTGAAACTTATTAGACCAATGTTCCATGCCCTTGTCATCACAATGCTCCATACCCTTGTTATCACAATGCTCCATGACCCCTGTCATCACAATGCTCCGTGACTCCAGTCATCACAATGCTTCATGACCTTTGTCATCACAGTGGTCCATGCCCTCATCATCAACAGTCTCTGTGACCATTTTAACCAAAATGCTCCATGAACTTTTCATCACAATGCACTTTGATCCTTGTCATCACAATGCTCTATGCCTTTCTCAGCACAATGCTCCATGACCCTTGTTATCACAATGCTCCATGCGCTTGTCAGCACAATGCTCCATGACGCATGTCATCACAATGCACCATGCGCTTTTCATCACAGTGCTCCACAACCTTGTCATCACAATGCTCCATAAAATTTGTAGTCACAATGCTCCATGCACTTCTCATCAAATGCTCTCTCACCACTGATATCACAATTCTACATCACTATTTGTCAGAGTACTCTCTCACCCCTGTCAACACAATGATCCATGACTCCTGTCATCACAGTGCTACATGCACTTATCATCACAATGTTCGTTGAACCCTGACATCACAATGTTCCATAACACCTGTCATCAAAATATTCCATGACACTTTTCATCAAATTGCTCCATGACCATGTCATCAGAATAATCCCTGCCCTCCTCATCACAATGCACAACGCCGTTGCCATCAAAATGCTCCATGACCTTTGTCATCACAAAGATCCATGACCCTTGGCATCACAATGCTCCATGTCATTGTCATCACAATGCTCTATGAACGCTCTCATCACATTGCTCCATACCCTTGTCTTCACATAGCTACATGACACATGTCATCAGAATGCTCCATGGCCTTCTCATCACAATGCTCCATGCCCTTGCCATCACAATGCTCCATTAGACCTGTCATAACAATGCTCCATGACCCCAGCCATCACGATGTTCCATGGCCTTGTCATCACAAGGCTCCATGAGCCTTCTCATCACAATGCTCCAAGAACACTGTAATCATAATGCTCTATGCCCTTTTTCATCTCAATGATCCATGAACACTGTCATCACAATGCACCATGCCCATCATCATAATGCTTCATGCTATTGTCATAACAATGAAATCAAAATATTCCGTGACCTCTGTCATAACAATGCTCCAAACCCTTGTGATCTCAATATTCCATAACACTTGTCATCAAAATGCCCCATGACGCTCGTCATCACAATTAACCATGGTCTTCTCATCACATGTGCCATGACCTTCGTCATCACAATGCTCAATACACTTGTCATCAAACTGCTCCCTGACACTTGTTGTCTGTATGCTCCTTGAACCCTGCCATGACAAGGCTCCATGCCATTTTCATCACAATGCTCCATACCCTTTTCATCACAATGCTCCAAGACCCCTGTAATCACAATGCTCCATGCCCTTGTCATCACAAAGCTCAATGACGCATGACATCATAGTGCTCCTTGGCCTTCTTCTCACAATGCTCCATGCCCTTGTCTTCACAATGTTCCAAGACCCCTGTAATCACAATGCTCCATGCCCCTGTTCATCAGTATGCACCATGATACTTGTCATCACAAGGCTCCATTGTTTTGTCATCACAATGCTCCATGCCCTTGTCATTACAATGCACAATTCCCACTCTCATCACAATAATCTATGCAACTTGTCAGACCAATGCTCCATGCCACTGTCATCAAAATGTTCCATGCCCTTCTCATCACAATGCTCCATGCCCTTGTCATCACAAAGCTCCATGACAGTTGTCATCACAATGCTCGATGCCCTTCTCATCACAATGCTCCATGCCATTGTCATTACAATCCTGCATGACACATGTATCACAGTGTTCCTTGCCCTTGTCATCATAATGCTCCATGCCCACTCTCATCACAATAATTCATGAAACTTTTCACACCAATGTTCCATGACCTTCTCATCAAAATGCTCCATTACCCCTGTCATAACAATGCACCATGAGCCTTGCCATCACAGTGTTCCACGGCCTAGTCATCACAAGATTCCATGACACTTTTCATCACAATGCTGAAGACCACTGTAATCACAATGCTCCATGCACTTTTCATCACAAAGCTCCATGACGCATGTCATCAGAATGTTGCATGGCATTCTCATCACAATGCTCCATGCCCTTGTCATCACAATGCTCCACGCCCTTGTTATCACAATGTTCCAAGACCCCTGTAATCAGAATGCTCCATGCCCGTTTACATCATTATGCTCCATGAGACCTGTCATCACAAGGCTACATGTATTTCTCATCACAATGCTCCAGGAAATTGTCATGACAATGCTTCACGACATTGTCATGGGAATTCTCAACGGCCCTTGTCATCATAATGCTCCTTGCCCTAGTCATCACAATACTCCATTATATTTGTCATCACAATACTCCCTTACATTTGGAATCACAATGCTACATGCCATTGTCATCGCAATGGACCATGACATATGTCATCACAATGCTCCCTGACACCTGTCTTCACAATAATCTATGCCCTTGTCATCACAATGCTCCATGCGCTTGTCATCACAATGCACCATGTCCACTGTCATCACAATAATCTGTGAAACTTTTCAGACGAATGCTCCATGACCCTGTCATCACAATGCTCCATGCCCTTGTCATCACAAAGCTCCATGACGCATGTGATCAGAAGGTTCCATGGCCTTCACATCACAATGCTCCATACCCTAGTCATCATAATGCTCTAAGACCCCTGTAAACACAATGCTCCATGCCACTTTTCATCTCAATGCTCCATGAACCCTGTCATCACAATGCACCATGCCCATCATCATAATGCTTCAGGCTATTGTCATCACAATGAAATCAATATTCTCCATGACCTCTGTCATCATAATGCTCCAAACCCTTGTGATCACAATGTTCCATAACACGTATCATCACAACACCCCATGACGCACATCATCACAATTATCCATGGCCTTCTCATCACAATGCTCCATGATCTTTGTCATCACAATGCTCAATACACTTGTCATCACAATGCTCCCTGACACTTGTCGTCAGTATGCTCCTTGAACCCTGTCATGACAAGGCTCCATGCCTTTTTCATCACAATAATCCATGCCCTTTTCATCACAATGCTCCAAGATCCCTGTAATCACAATGCTCCAAGCCCTTGTCATCAAGAACTCCATAACGCATGTCATCAGAATGCTTCATGGCCTTCTCATCACAAAGCTCCATGCCCTTGTCATCACAGTGCTCCAAGACCCCTGTAATCACAATGCTCCATGCCCCTTTTCATCAGAATGCTCCATGAGACTTGTCATCTCAAGTCTCCAAGGTCTTCTCATCACAATGCTCCACGACCTTGTCATCACCATGCTCCATTCCGTTGTCATCAGAATGCTCCATGGCCCCTGTCATCACAATAATCCATGAATATTTTCAGCCCAATGCTCCACGACTTTCTCATCACAATGCTCCATGGCCAATATCATCACAATGCTCCATGACCACTGTCATCACAACACTCCATGACACCTGACAACACAATGATCCAGGACTCTTGTCATCACAATGCTCCATTCCCTAGTCATCACAATGTTCCATGACCCCTGTCATCACAACACTTTATGAACATATTCAGCACAGTGATCCATGACCCATGTCATCACAATGATCCATGACCTTGTCATCCCAATGTTCCATGACCCATGTATTCACAATGCTCTGTGACGCTTGTCATCACAGTGCTCCATTACACATGTCATCACAATGCTCCATGCCATTGTCTGCAAAATGGTACATGAACTTGTCATTACAATGCTCTATGCGCTTGTCATCACAATACTCCATTAACATTGTCATCAGAATCCTCCATGAACCTTGGGATCACATTGCTCCATTCCCTGGTCATCACACTGCTCCATGCTCCTTGAAATCAAAATGATCCATGACCTCTGTCATCACAATGCTCCAAACCCTTGTGATCACAGTGTTCCATAACACTTGTTATCACAACGCTCCATGATGCCTGTCATCACAATACTCCATGCCGTTTTCATCACAATGCTCCATGACCTTTGTCATCACAATTCTCAATACACTTGTCATCAAAATGCTCCCTGACATTTGTCATCAGAATGCTCCTTGAAACCTGTCAAGAAAAGGCTCTATGGTTTTTCATCACAGTGCCCGATGCCATTTTCATCCCAATGTTCCATGCCATTGTCATCAAAATACTCCACAAGCTTGTCATCAGAATGCTCCATGACCCTTGTCATCACAATTCTCCATGCACTTGTCAGCACAATGCTCCCTGACCCTTGTCATCACAATGCTCCAAGCCATTGTCATCACAATGCACCATTACATTTGTCATCAGAATCCTCCATGACACTTGGCATCACAATGCTCCATGCCATTGTCATCACAATGGGCCATAACATATGTCATCACCATGCTCCCTGACACCTGTCTTCACAATACTGCATGACCTGGTCATCACTACGCTCCATGCCCTTTTCATCACTATGCGCCATTCCAACTGTCATCGCAATAATCCATGAAACATATTAGACCAATGCGCCATGCCCTTGTCATCACAATGCTCCATGCCCTTGTTCTCACAATGTTTCAAGACCCCTGTAATCAGAATGCTCCATGCCCCTTTTCATCAGTATGCTCCATGAGACTTGTCATCACAAGGCTCCATGGTTTTCTCATCACAGTGCTCCAGGAACTTGTCATCACATTGCTTCACGACCTTATCATGAAACTCTCAATGGCCCTTGTCATCATAATGCTCCAAGCCCTAGTCATCACAATGCTCCATTATATTTGTCATCACAATCATCCATTACATTTGGCATCACAATGCTCCATGCCATTGTCATCGCAATGGACCATGACATATGTCATCACAATGCTCCCTGACACCTGTCTTAACAATAATCCATGCCCTTGTCATCACAATGCACCATGTACACTGTCATGACAATAATCTATGAAACTTGTCAGACCAATGCTCCATGACCCTTTCATCACAATGCTCCATGCCCTTGTCATTACAATGCTTCATGACCCCTGTCATCACAATGCTCCTTGACTCCAGTCATCACAATGCTTCATAACATTTGTCATCACAACGGTACATGCCCGCATCATCACAAGGCTCTGTGACCTATGTAACCACAATGCTACATGAACTTTTAATCACAATGTTCCGTGACCCTTGTCATCACAATGCTCCATGCCTTTGTCAGAACAATGCTCCATGACCCCTGTCATCAGAATGCTCCGTGACCCCAGTCATCACAATGCTTCATAACGTTTCTCAACACAATGGTCCATGCCCGCGTCATCGCAAAGCTCTGTGACCTTTGTAACCACAATGCTCCATGAATTTTTGATCACAATGCTCCATGACCCTTGTCATCACAATGTGCCATGCGCTTTTCATCACAATGATCCACAACCTTGTCATCTCTATGCTCCATAAACCTTGTAATCACAATGCTCCATGCACTTCTCATCCAAATGCTCTCTCACATGAGATATAACAATGTTCCATCACTAGTCATCACAATCCTCCCTCACCCCTGTTATCGCAATGTTCCATGACCCCTGTCATCACAGTGCTACATCCCCTTATCAGCACAATGTTCCATGACCCCTGACATCACAATTTTCCATAACCCCTGTCATCAAAATGCTCCATGACCCATTTCATCCCAAAGCTCCATGACCCCTGGCATCACAATGTTCTATAACCTCTGTCATCAAAATGTTCCATGACACTTTTCATCAAATTACTACATGACCCTGTCATCAAAAGGCTCCCTGCCCTTCTCATCACAATGCACCACACCCTTGTCATCAAAATGCTTCATGACCATTGTCATCACAAAGCTCCATGACCCTTGTCATCACAATGCTCCATGTCATTGACATCACAACGCTCCATGAACACTCTCATCACATTGCTCCATGCCCTTGTCATCACAAAGCTCCATGACACTTATCATCACAATGCTCGATGGCCTTCTCATCACAATGCTCGATGCCCTTGTCATTACAATCCTCCATGACCCATGTATCACAGTGCACCGTGCCCTTGTCATCAAAATGCTCCATGCCCACTCTCATCACAATAATCCATGAAACATTTCAGCCCAATGCACAATGCCCTTCTCATTACAATGCTCCATTACCTCTGTCATAACAATGCTCCATGACCCCTGCCATCAAAATGTTCCACGGCCTTGTCATCACAAGGCTTCATGACCCTTGTCATCACAATGCTCCAAGACCCATGTAATCACAATGCTCCATGACCTTGTCATCACAAAGCTCCATGACACATGTCATTCGAATGTTCCATGGCCTTCTCCTCACAATGCTCCATGCCCTTGTCATCACAATATTCCAAGACCCCTGTAATCACAGTGCTCCATGCCCCTTTTCAACAGAATGCTCCATGAGACTTGTCATCACATGTCTCCATTGTCATCTCATCACAATGCTCCAAGACCTTGTCATCACCATGCCCCATTCCCTTGTCATCACAATGCTCCATGACCCATGTCATCACAATACTCCATGAACATTTTCAGCCCAATGCTCCATGACCTTCTCATGACAGTGCTCCATGACCAATATCATCACAATGCTCCATGACCACTGTCATCACAACACTCCATAACACCTGACAACACAATGATCCGGGACCCTTGTAATCACAATGCTCCAAGACCCCTGTCATCACATACTCCATGAACATTTTCAGCCAAGTGTTCCATGCCCCTTTTCATCACAATGCTCCATGAACCCTGTCATCACTATGAACCATGCCCATCATCATAATGCTTCAGGCTATTGTCATCAGAATGAAATCAAAATGCTCCATGACCTCTGTCATCACAATGCTCCAAACCCTGGTGATCACAATGTTGCATAACACTTATCATCACAAAACCCCATGACGCTAATCATCACTATTATCCATGGTCTTCTCATCACAAGGCTCCATGACCTTTGTCATCACAATTCTCAATACTCTTTTCATCACAATGCTCCCTGACACTTGTCGTCAGTATGCTCCATGAACTCTGTCATGACAAGGCTCCATGCCTTTTTCATCACAATGATCCATGCCCTTTTCATCACAGTGCTCCAAGACCCCTGTAATCATAATGCTCCTTGCCCTTGTCATCACAAAGCTCCATGATGCATATCATCAGAATGTTCCATGCACTTCTCATCACAATGCTCCATGCCCTTGTCATCACAATGCTCCAAGACCCCTGTAATCACAATGCTCCATGCCCCTTTTAATCTCAATGCTCCATGAACACTGTCATAACAATGCACCATGCCCATCATCATAATGCTTCAGGCTATTGTCATCATAGTGAAATCAAAATGCTCCATGACCTCTGTCATCACAGTGCTCCAAACCCTGGTGATCACAATGTTGCAAAACACTTATCATCACAACACCCCATGACGCTCATCATCACAATTATCCATTGTCTTCTCATCACAATGCTCCATAACCTTTGTCATCACAATTCTCAATACACTTGTCATCACAATGCTCCTTGACACTTGTCGTCAGATTGCACCATGAACCCTGTGACGAAAAGGCTCCATGCCTTTTTCATCACAAAGCCCCATGCTGTTTTCATCCCAATGCTCCATGCCATTGTCATCAAAATACTACACAAGCTTGTCATCAGAGTGCTCCATGACCCTTGTCATCACAATTCTCCATGCACTTGTCAGCACAATGCTCCCTGACCCTTGTCATCACAATGATCCAAGCCATTGTCATCACAATGCTCCATTACCTTTGTCATTAGAATCCTCCATGACACTTGGAATCACAATGCTCCAAGCCATTGTAATCACAATGGGCCATTACATATGTAATCACAATGCTCCCTGACAACTCTCTTCACAATAATGTATGAACTGGTCATCAGAATGCTCCATGCTCTTGTCTTCATAATGTGCCATTCCAACTGTCATCACAATAATCCATGAAACTTATTAGACCAATGCTCCATGCCCTTGTCATCACATTGCTCCATGCTCCTGTTATCACAATGTTCCAAGACCCCTGTAATCAGAATGCCCCATGCCCCTTTTCATCAGTATGCTCCATGAGACTTGTCATCGCAAGGCTCCATGGTTTTCTCATCACAATGCTCCAGGACATTGACATCATAATGGTTCACGACATTGTCATGAAAATTCTCAATGGCCCTTGTCTTCATAATGCTCCATGCCCTAGTCATCACAGTGCTCCATTATATTTGTCATCACAATCCTCCCTTGCATTTGGCATCACTATGCTCCATGCTATTGTCATCGCAATGGACCATGACATATTTCATCACAATGCCCCCTGACACCTGTCTTCACAATACTCCATGCCCTTGTCATCACAATGCTCTATGCCCTTGTCATCACAATGCACCATGTCCACTGTCATCACAATAATCTATGAAACTTGTCAGACCAATGCTCCATGCCCCTGTCATAACAATGCTCCATGACCTTGTCATCACAATGCTCCATGACCCCTGTCATCACAATACTCCATGAACATTTTCAGCCCAGTGCTCCATGACGCTTGTCATCACAATGATCCATGCACTTGTCATCCCAATGTTCCATGACGCTTGTAATCACAGTGCTCCATGACATCTGTCATCACAATGCTCCATGCCTTTGTCAGCAAAATGCTACATGACCTTGTCATTACAATGCTCTATGCGCATGTCATCACAATACTTCATTACCATTGTCATCACAATCCTCCAGGAACCTTGGGATCACATTGCTTCAGGCCCTTGTCATCACAATGCTCCATGCTCCTTGAAATCAAAATGATCCATGACCTCTGTCATCACAATGCTCCAAACCCTTGTGATCACAATGTTCCATAACACTTGTCCTCACAACGCTCCATGATGCCTGTCATCACAATAATCCATGCCCTTTTCATCACAATGCTCCATGAACTTTTTCATCACAATTCTCCATACACTTGTCATCAAAATGCTCCCTGACACTTGTCGTCAGAATGCTCCTTGAACTGTGTCACGAAAAGGCTCCATGCCATTTTCATCACAAATCCACATGCCGTTTTCATCCCAGTGCTCCATGCCATTGTCATCAAAATACTCCACAAGCTTGTCATCAGAATGCTCCATGACGTTTGTCATCACAATTCTCCGTGCACTTGTCAGCAAAATGCTCCCTGACCCTCATCATCACAATGCTCCAAGCCATTGTCATCACAATGCTCCATTACCTTTGTCATCAGAATCCTCCATGACACTTGGCATCACAATGCTCCATGCCATTGTCATCACAATGGGCCATTACATATGTCATCACAATGCTCCCTGACAACTCTCTTCACAATACTGCATAACCTGGTCATCACAATGCTCCATGCCCTTGTCATCACAATGTGCCATTCCAACTCTCATCACAATAATCCATGAAACTTATTAGACCAATGCTCCTTGCCCTTGTTATCACAATGTTCCAAGACCCCTGTAATCAGAATGCTCCATGCCCCTTTTCATCAGAATGCTCCATGAGACATGTCATCAGAAGGCTCCATGGATTTCTCATCACAATGCTCCATGACCTTTGTCATCACAATGCTCCAAGACCTATGTAATCACAATGCTTCATGCCCCTGTCATCGCAATGGACCATGGCATTTGGCATCACAATGCTCCATGCCATTGTCTTTGAAATTGACCATGACATATGTCATCACAATGCCCCCTTACACCTGTTTTCACAATACTCCTTGCCCTTGTCATCACAATGCTCCATGCCCTTGTCATCACAATGCACCATGTCCAATGTCATCACAATAATGTATTAAACTTCTCAGACCAATGCTCCATGCCCCTGTCATCACAATGTTCCATGCCCTTATCATCACAATGCTCCATGACCCTTGTCATCACAATGCTCCGTGACTCCAGTCATCACAATGCTTCATAACGTTTGTCATCACAACGGTCCATGCCTGCGTCATCGCAAGGCTCTGTGACCTTTGTAACCACAATGCTCCATGAACATTTCATCACAATTCTCCGTGACCCTTGTCATCACAATGCTCCATGCCTTTTTCAGAACAATGCTCCATGACCCTTGTCATCACAATGTGCCATGTGCTTTTCATCACAATGATCCACAACCTTGTCATCGCTATGCTCCATAAACCTTGTAATCACAATGCTCCATGCATTTCTCATCCAAATGCTCTCTCACATGAGATATCACAATGTTCCATCACTTGTCATCACAATCCACCCTCACCCCTGTTATCACAATGTTCCATGACCCCTGTCATCACAATGCTACATCCCCTTATCAGCACAATTTTCCATGACCCCTGACATCACAATGTTCCATAACCCCTGTCATCAAAATGCTCCATGACCATTTTCATCCCAAAGCTCTATGACCCCTGGCATCACAATGTTCTATAACCCCTGTCATCAAAATATTACATTACACTTTTCATCAAATTGCTTCATGACCCTGTCATCAAAATGCTCCCTGCCCTTCTCATCACAATGCACCACACACTTGTCATCAAAATGCTCCATGACCATGGTCATCACTAAGCTCCATGACCCTTGGCATCACAATGCTCCATGCCATGGACATCACAATGCTCCATGAACCCTCTCATCACATTGCTCCATGCCCTTGTCATCACAAAGCTCCATGACACTTGTCATCACAATGCTCGATGCCCTTCTCATCACAATGCTCCATGTCCTTGTCATTACAATCCTCCATCACCCATGTATCACAGTATACCGTGCCCTTGTCATCACAATGCGCCATGCCCACTGTCATCACAATAATCCATGAAACATTTCAGACCAATGCTCAATGCACTTCTCATCACAATGCTCCATTACCACTGTCAACAAGGCTCCATGACCCCTGCCATCACAATGTTCCACGGCCTTGTGATCACAAGACTAAATGACCATTGTCATCACAATGCTCCATGCCCTTGTCATCACAGAGCTCCATGATGCATGTCATCAGAATGTTCCATGGCCTTCTCCACACAATGCTCCATGCCCTTGTCATCACAATGCTCCAAGACACTCGTAATCACAATGCTCCATGCCCCTTTTCATCAGAAGGCTCCATGATATTTGTCATCACAAGTCTCCATGGTCAACTCATCACAATGCTCCAAGACCTTGTCATCACCATGCTCCATTCCCTTGTCATCACCATGCTCCATGACTCCTGTCATCACAATACTCCATGAACATTTTCAGCCCAATGCTCCATGACCTTCTCATCACAATGCTCCATGACCAATATCATCACAATGCTCCATGACCACTGTCATCACAACACTCCATGACACCTGACAACACAATGATCCGGGACTCTTGTCATCACAATGCTCCAAGACCCCTGTAATCACAATGCTCCATGACCCCTGTCATCACAATACTCCATGAACATTTTCAGCCCAATGCTCCATGACCCTTGTCATCACAATGATCCATGCCCTTGTCATCCCAATGTTCCATGACCCCTGTATTCACAGTGCTCCATGACGCTTGTCATCACAGTGCTCCATGACACCTGTCATCACAATGCTCCATGCCTTTGTCAGCAAAATGCTACATGACCTTGTCATTACAATGCTCTATGCGATTGTCATCACAATACTCGATTACCATTGTCATCACAATCCTCCATGAACCTTGGGATCACATTGCTTCATGCCCTTGTCATCACAATGCTCCATGCTCCTTGAAATCAAAATGATCCATGACCTCTGTCATCACAATGCTCCAAACCCTTGTGATCACAATGTTCCATAACACTTGTCCTCACAACGCTCCAAGATGCCTGTCATCACAATATTCCATACACTTTTCATCACAATTCTCCATGCCCTTTGTCATCACAATTCTCAATACACTTTTCATTACAGTGCTCCCTGACACTTGTCGTCAGTATGCTCCATGAACCCTGTCATGACAAGGCTCCATGCCTTTTTCATCACAATGATCCATGCCGTTTTCATCACAATGCTCCAAGACCCCTGTAATCACAATGCTCCATGCCCTTGCCATCCAAAGCTCCATGACGCATGTCATCAGAATGTTCCATGGACTTCTCATCACAATGCTCCCTGCTCTTGTCATCACAAAACACTAAGACCCCTGTAATCACAATGCTCCATGCCCCTTTTCATCTCAATGCTCCTATGAACCCTGTCAGCACAATGAACAATGCCCATCATCATAATGCTTCAGGCAATTGTCATCACAATCAAATCAAAATGCTCCATGACCTCTCTCATCACAATGCTCAAAATCCTGGTGATCACAATGTTGCATAACTCTTATCATCACAACACCCCATGACGCTCATCATCACAATGATCCATGGTCGTCTCATCACAAGGCTCCATGACCTTTGTCATCAAAATTCTCAATAAACTTGTCATCACAATGCTCGCTGACACTTGTCGTCAGAATGCTCCTTGAACCCTGTCACAAAAAGGCTCCATGTCTTTTTCATCACAAAGCCACATGCCGTTTTCATCCCAATGCTGCATGCCATTGTCATCAAAATACACCACAGGCTTGTTATCAGAATGCTCCATGACCCTTGTCATCACAATTCTCCATGCACTTGTCAGCACAATGCTCCCTGACCCTTGTCACCACAATGCTCCAAGCCATTGTCATCACAATGCTCCATTACCACTGTCATCAGAATCCTCCATGACACTTGGCATCACAATGCTCCATGCCATTGTCATCACAATGCTCCATGTCTTTGTCAGCAAAATGCTAAATGACCTTGTCATTACAATCCTCTATGCGCTTGTCATCACAATACTCCATTTCCATTGTCATCACAATCCTCCATCAACCTTGGGATCACATTGCTTCATGCCCTTGTCATCACAATGCTCCATGCTCCTTGAAATCAAAATTATCCATGACCTCTGTCATCACAATGCTCCAAACCCTTGTGATCACATTGTTCCATAACACTTGTCATCACAACGCTCCATGATGCCTGTCATCACAATAATCCATGCCCTTTTCATCACAATGCTCCATGACCTTTGTCATCACAATTCTCAATACACTTGTGATCACAATGCTCCCTGACACTTGTCATCAGAATGCTCCTTGAAACCCATCACGAAAAGGCTCCATGCTTTTTTCATCACAATGCCCCATGCCATTTTCATCACAATGTTCCATACCATTGTCATCAAAATACTCCACAAGCTTGTCATCAGAATGCTCCCGGACCCTTGTCATCACAATGCTCCATTACCTTTCTCATCAGAATCCTCCATGACACTTGGCATCACAGTGCTACATGCCATTGTCATCACAATGGGCCATTACATATGTCATCACAATGGTCCCTGACACTTATCTTCACAATACTGCATGACCTGGTCATCACAATGCTCCATGCCCTTGTTATCACAATAGGCCATTCCAACTGTCATCGCAACAAACCATGAAAGTTATTAGACCAATGTCCCATGCCCTTGTCATCACAATGCTCCATGCCCTTGTTATCACAATGCTCCATGACCCCTGTCATCACAATGCTCCGTTACTCCAGTCATCACAATGCTTCATGAACTTTGTCATCACAGTGGTCCATGCCCTCACCATCAACAGTCTCTGTGACCTTTTTAACCCCAATGCTCCATGAACTTTTCATCACAATGCTCTTTGACCCTTGTCATCACAATGCTCTATGCCTTTCTCAGCACAATGCTCCATGACCCTGGTCATCACAATGCTCCATGCCCCTTTTCATCTCAATGCTCCCTGAACCCTGTCATCACAGTGCACGATGCCCATCATCATAATACTTCAGTCTATTGTCATCACAATGAAATTAATATTCTCCATGACCTCTGACATCATAATGCTACAAACCCTTGTGATCACAATGTTCCATAAAACTTATCATCACAGCACCCCATGACGCTCATCATCACAATTATCCATTGTCTTATCATCACAATGCTCCATGATCTTTGTCATCACGATGCTCAATACACTTTTCATCACAATGCTCCCTGACACTTGTCGTCAGTATGCTCCATGAACCCTGTCATGACAAGGCTCCATGCCTTTATCATCACAATGATCCATGCCTTTTCATCGCAATGCTCCAAGACCCCTGCAATCACAATGTTCCATGCACTTCTCATCCAAATGCTCTCTCACATGAGATATCACAATGTTCCATCACTAGTCATCACATTCCTCCCTCAACCCTGTTATCACAATGTTCCATGACCTCTGTTATCACAATGCTACATCCCCTTATCAGCACAATGTTCCATGACCCCTGACATCACAATGTTCCATAACCACTGTCATCAAAATGCTCCATGACACTTTTCATCCCAAAGCTCCATGACCCCTGGAATCACAGTGTTCTATAACCACTGTCATCAAAATGTTCCATTGCACTTTTCATCAAATTGCTGCATGACCCTGTCATCAAAATGCTCCCTGCCCTACTCATAACAATGCACCACACGCTGATCATCAAAATGCTCCATGACCTTTGTCATCACAAAGCTCCATGACCCTTGGCATCACAATGCTCCATGTCATTGTCATCACAATGCTCCATGAAATCTCTCTTCACATTGCTCCATGCCCTTGTCATCACAAATCTCCATGACACTTGTCATCACAATGCTCGATGCCTTTCTCATCATAATGCTCCATGTCCTTGTCATTACAATCCTCCATGACCCATGTATCACAGTGTACCGTGCCCTTGTCATCACAATGCTCCATGCCCACTCTCATCACAATAATCCATGAAACATTTCAGACCAATGCTCAATGCCCTTCTCATCACAATGCTCCATTACCTCTATCAACAATGCTCCATGACCCCTGCCATCACAATGTTCCACGGCCTTGTGATCACAAGGCTCCATGACCATTGTCATCACAATGCTCCAAGAGCCATGTAATCACAATGCTCCATGCCCTTGTCATCACAAAGCTCCATGACACATGTCATCAGAATGTTCCATGGCCTTCTCCTCACAATGCTCGATGCCCTTGTCATCACAATGCTCCATACCCTTGTAATCACAATGCTCCATGCCCCTTTTCATCAGAATGCTCCATGAGACTTGTCATCACAAGTCTCCATGGTCATCTCATCACAATGCTCCAAGACCTTGTCATCACCATGCTCCATTCCCTGGTCATCACAATGCTCCATGACACCTGTCATCACAAGGCTCCATGACCCTTCTCATCACAATGCTCCAAACCCCTGTAATCACAATGCTCCATGCCCCTTTTCATCACAATGCTCCATGAACCCTGTCATCACAATGAACCATGCCCATCATCATAATGCTTCAGGCTATTGTCATCACAATGAAATCAAAATGCTCCATGACCTCTGTCATCACAATGCTCCAAACCCTGGTGATCACAATGTTGCATAACACTTATCATCACAAAACCCCATGACGCTAATCATCACTATTATCCATGGTTCTCATCACAATGCTCCATGACCTTTGTCATCACAATTCTCAATACTCTTTTCATCACAATGCTCCCTGACACTTGTCGTCAGTATGCTCCATGAACTCTGTCATGACAAGGCTCCATGCCTTTTTCATCACAATGATCCATGCCCTTTTCATCACAGTGCTCCAAGACCACTGTAATCATAATGCTCCTTGCCCTTGTCATCACAAAGCTCCATGATGCATGTCATCAGAATGTTCCATGCACTTCTCATCACAATGCTCCATGCCCTTGTCATCACAATGCTCCAAGACCCCTGTAATCACAATGCTCCATGCCCCTTTTCATCTCAATGCTCCATGAACACTGTCATAACAATGCACCATGCCCATCATCATAATGCTTCAGGCTATTGTCATCATAGTGAAATCAAAATGCTCCATGACCTCTGTCATCACAGTGCTCCAAACCCTGGTGATCACAATGTTGCAAAACACTTATCATCACAACACCCCATGACGCTCATCATCACAATTATCCATGGTCTTCTCATCACAATGCTCCATGACCTTTGTCATCACAATTCTCAATACACTTGTCATCACAATGCTCCCTGACACTTGTCGTCAGAATGCACCTTGAACCCTGTGACGAAAAGGCTCCATGCCTTTTTCATCACAAAGCCCCATGCTGTTTTCATCCCAAAGCTCCATGCCATTGTCATCAAAATACTACACAAGCTTGTCATCAGAATGCTCCATGACCCTTGTCATCACAATTCTCCATGCACTTGTCAGCACAATGCTCCCTGACCCTTGTCATCACAATGATCCAAGCCATTGTCATCACAATGCTCCATTACCTTTGTCATCAGAATCTTCCATGACACTTGGCATCACAATGCTCCATGCCATTGTGATCACAATGGGCCATTACATATGTCATCACAATGCTCCCTGACACCTCTCTTCACAATACTGCATAACCTGGTCATCACAATGCTCCATGCCCTTGTCATCACAATGTGCCATTCCAACTGTCATCACAATAATCCATGAAACTTATTAGACCAATGGTCCATGCCCTTGTCATCACATTGCTCCATGCTCTTGTTATCACAATGTTTAAGACCCCTGTAATCAGAATGCCCCATGCCCCTTTTCATCAGTATGCTCCATGAGACTTGTCATCGCAAGGCTCCATGGTTTTCTCATCACAATGCTCCAGGACCTTGTCATCACAATGGTTCACGACATTGTCATGAAAATTCTCAATGGCCCTTGTCTTCATAATGATCCAAGCCCTGGTCATCACACTCCATTATATTTGTCATCACAATCCTCCCTTGCATTTGGCATCACTATGCTCCATGCTATTGTCATCGCAATGGACCATGACATATTTCATCACAATGCCCCCGACACCGGTCTTCACAATACTCCATGCCCTTGTCATCACAATGCTCCATGCCCTGGTCATCACAATGCACCATGTCCACTGTAATCACAATAATCTATGAAACTTGTAAGACCAATGCTCCATGCCCCTGTCATAACAATGCTCCATGACCTTGTCATCACAATGCTCCATGACCCCTGTCATCACAATACTCCATGTACATTTTCAGCCCAATGCTCCATGATCCTTGTCATCACAATGATCCATGCACTTGTCATCCCAATGTTCCATGACTCTTGTAATCACAGTGCTCCATGACATCTGTCATCACAGTGCTCCATGCCTTTGTCAGCAAAATGCTACATGACCTTGTCATTACAATGCTCTATGTGATTGTCATCACAATACTCCATTACCATTGTCATCACAATCCTCCAGGAACCTTGGGATCACATTGCTTCAGGCCCTTGTCATCAAAATGCTCCATGCTCCTTGAAATCAAATTGATCCATGACCTCTGTCATCACAATGCTCCAAACCCTTCTGATCAAAATGTTCAATAACACTTGTCCTCACAACGCTCCATGATGCCTGTCATCACAATACTCCATGCCCTTTTCATCACAATGCTCCATGAACTTTGTCATCACAATTCTCCATACACTTGTCATCAAAATGCTCCCTGACACTTGTCGTCAGAATGCTCCTTGAACTGTGTCACGAAAAGGCTCCATGCCATTTTCATCACAAATCCACATGCCTTTTTCATCCCAGTGCTCCATGCCATTGTCATCAAAATACTCCACAAGCTTGTCATCAGAATGCTCCATGACGCTTGTCATCACAATTCTCCGTGCACTTGTCAGCAAAATGCTCCCTGACCCTTATCATCACAATGCTCCAAGCCATTGTCATCACAATGCTCCATTACCTTTGTCATCAGAATCCTCCATGACACTTGGCATCACAATGCTCCATGCAATTGTCATCAAAATGGGCCATTACATATGTCATCACAATGCTCCCTGACACCTCTCTTCACAATACTGCATAACCTGGTCATCACAATGCTCCATGCCCTTGTCATCACAATGTGCCATTCCAACTCTCATCACAATAATCCATGAAACTTATTAGACCAATGCTCCTTGCCCTTGTTATCACAATGTTCCAAGACCCCTGTAATCAGAATGCTCAATGCCCCTTTTCATCAGAATGCTCCATATGACATGTCATCAGAAGGCTCCATGGATTTCTCATCACAATGCTCCATGACCTTTGTCATCACAATGCTCCAAGACCCATGTAATCACAATGCTTCATGCCCCTGTCATCGCAATGGACCATGACATTGGGCATCACAATACTCCATGCCATTGTCTTTGAAATTGACCATGACATATGTCATCACAATGCCCCCTTACACCTGTTTTCACAATACTCCATGCCCTTGTCATCACAATGCTCCATGCCCTTGTCATCACAATGCACCATGTCCAATGTCATCACAATAATCTATTAAACTTGTCAGACCAATGCTCCATGCCCCTGTCATCACAATGTTCCATGCCCTTGTCATCACAATGCTCCATGACCCTTGTCATCACAATGCTCCGTGACTCCAGTCATCACAATGATTCATAACGTTTGTCATCACAACGGTCCATGCCTGCGTCATCGCAAGGCTCTGTGACCTTTGTAACCACAATGCTCCATGAACTTTTCATCACAATTCTCCGTGACCCTTGTCATCACAATGCTCCATGCCTTTTTCAGAACAATGCTCCATGACCCTTGTCATCACAATGTGCCATGTGCTTTTCATCACAATGATCCACAACCTTGTCATCGCTATGCTCCATAAACCTTGTAATCACAATGCTCCATGCACTTCTCATCCAAATACTCTCTCACATGAGATATCACAATGTTCCATCACTTGTCATCACAATCCTCCCTCACCCCTGTTATCACAATGTTCCATGACCCCTGTCATCACAATGCTACATCCCCTTATCAGCACAATTTTCCATGACCCCTGACATCACAATGTTCCATAACACCTGTCATCAAAATGCTCCATGACCATTTTCATCCCAAAGCTCTATGACCCCTGGCATCACAATGTTCTATAACCCCTGTCATCAAAATATTACATTACACTTTTCATCAAATTGCTGCATGACCCTGTCATCAAAATGCTCCCTGCCCTTCTCATCACAATGCACCACACACTTGTCATCAAAATGCTCCATGACCATGGTCATCACAACGCTCCATGACCCTTGGCATCACAATGCTCCATGCCATGGACATCACAATGCTCCATGAACCCTCTCATCACATTGCTCCATGCACTTGTCATCACAAAGCTCCATGACACTTGTCATCACAATGCTCGATGCCCTTCTCATCACAATGCTCCATGTCCTTGTCATTACAATCCTCCATCACCCATGTATCACAGTGTACCGTGCCCTTGTCATCACAATGCGCCATGCCCACTGTCATCAAAATAATCCATGAAACATTTCAGACCAATGCTCAATGCACTTCTCATCACAATGCTCCATTACCTCTGTCAACAATGCTCCATGACCCCTGCCATCACAATGTTCCACGGCCTTGTGATCACAAGACTAAATGACCATTGTCATCACAATGCTCCAAGACCCATGTAATCACAATGCTCCATGCCCTTGTCATCACAGAGCTCCATGACGCATGTCATCAGAATGTTCCATGGCCTTCTCCTCACAATGCTCCATGCCCTTGTCATCACAATGCTCCAAGACACTCGTAATCACAATGCTCCATGCCCCTTTTCATCAGAAGGCTCCATGATATTTGTCATCACAAGTCTCCATGGTCAACTCATCACAATGCTCCAAGACCTTGTCATCACCATGCTCCATTCCCTTGTCATCACAATGCTCCATGACTTCTGTCATCACAATACTCCATGAACATTTTCAGCCCAATGCTCCATGACCTTCTCATCACAATGCTCCATGACCAATATCATCACAATGCTCCATGACCACTGTCATCACAACACTCCATGACACCTGACAACACAATGATCCGGGACTCTTGTCATCACAATACTCCATGAAAATTTTCAGCCCAATGCTCCATGACCCTTGTCATCACAATGATCCATGCCCTTGTCATCCCAATGTTCCATGACCCCTGTATTCACAGTGCTCCGTGACGCTTGTCATCACAGTGCTCCATGACACCTGTCATCACAATGCTCCATGCCTTTGTCAGCAAAATGCTACATGGCCTTGTCATTACAATGCTCTATGCGATTGTCATCACAATACTCGATTACCATTGTCATCACAATCCTCCATGAAACTTGGGATCACATTGCTTCATGCCCTTGTCATCACAATGCTACATGCTCCTTGAAATCAAAATCATCCATGACCTCTGTCATCACAATGCTCCAAACCCTTGTGATCACAATGTTCCATAACACTTGTCCTCACAACGCTCCAAGATGCCTGTCATAACAATATTCCATACACTTTTCATCACAATTCTCCATGACCTTTGTCATCACAATTCTCAATACACTTTTCATCACAGTGCTCCCTGACACTTGTCGTCAGTATGCTCCATGAACCCTGTCATGACAAGGCTCCATGCCTTTTTCATCACAATGATCCATGCCCTTTTCATCACAATGCTCCAAGACCCCTGTAATCACAATGCTCCATGCCCTTGCCATCCAAAGCTCCATGACACATGTCATCAGAATGTTCCATGGACTTCTCATCACAATGCTCCCTGCTCTTGTCATCACAAAACACTAAGACCCATGTAATCACAATGCTCCATGCCCCTTTTCATCTCAGTGCTCCTATGAACCCTGTCAGCACAATGAACAATGCCCATCATCATAATGTTTCAGGCAATTGTCATCACAATCAAATCAAAATGCTCCATGACCTCTGTCATCACAATGCTCAAAATCCTGGTGATCAGAATGTTGCATAACTCTTATCATCACAACACCCCATGACGCTCATCATCACAATGATCCATGGTCGTCTCATCACAAGGCTCCATGACCTTTGTCATCAAAATTCTCAATAAACTTGTCATCACAATGCTCGCTGACACTTGTCGTCAGAATGCTCCTTGAACCCTGTCACAAAAAGGCTCCATGTCTTTTTCATCACAAAGCCACATGCCGTTTTCATCCCAATGCTGCATGCCATTGTCATCAAAATACACCACAGGCTTGTTATCAGAATGCTCCATGACCCTTGTCATCACAATTCTCCATGCACTTGTCAGCACAATGCTCCCTGACCCTTGTCATCACAATGCTCCAAGCCATTGTCATCACAATGCTCCATTACCACTGTCATCAGAATCCTCCATGACACTTGGCATCACAATGCTCCATGCCATTGTCATCACAATGCTCCATGTCTTTGTCAGCAAAATGCTAAATGACCTTGTCATTACAATCCTCTATGCGCTTGTCATCACAATACTCCATTTCCATTGTCATCACAATCCTCCATCAAACTTGGGATCACATTGCTTCATGCCCTTGTCATCACAATGCTCCATGCTCCTTGAAATCAAAATTATCCATGACCTCTGTCATCACAATGCTCCAAACCCTTGTGATCACATTGTTCCATAACACTTGTCATCACAACGCTCCATGATGCCTGTCATCACAATACTCCATGCCCTTTTCATCACAATGCTCCATGACCTTTGTCATCACAATTCTCAATACACTTGTGATCACAATGCTCCCTGACACTTGTCATCAGAATGCTCCTTGAAACCCATCACGAAAAGGCTCCATGCTTTTTTCATCACAATGCCCCATGCCATTTTCATCACAATGTTCCATACCATTGTCATCAAAATACTCCACAAGCTTGTCATCAGAATGCTCCCGGACCCTTGTCATCACAATGCTCCATTACCTTTCTCATCAGAATCCTCCATGACACTTGGCATCACAGTGCTACATGCCATTGTCATCACAATGGGCCATTACATATGTCATCACAATGCTCCCTGACACTTATCTTCACAATACTGCATGACCTGGTCATCACAATGCTCCATGCCCTTGTTATCACAATAGGCCATTCCAACTGTCATCGCAACAAACCATGAAAGTTATTAGACCAATGTCCCATGCCCTTGTCATCACAATGCTCCATGCCCTTGTTATCACAATGCTCCATGACCCCTGTCATCACAATGCTCCGTTACTCCAGTCATCACAATGCTTCATGAACTTTGTCATCACAGTGGTCCATGCCCTCACCATCAACAGTCTCTGTGACCTTTTTAACCCCAATGCTCCATGAACTTTTCATCACAATGCTCTTTGACCCTTGTCATCACAATGCTCTATGCCTTTCTCAGCACAATGCTCCATGACCCTGGTCATCACAATGCTCCATGCCCCTTTTCATCTCAATGCTCCCTGAACCCTGTCATCACAGTGCACGATGCCCATCATCATAATACTTCAGTCTATTGTCATCACAATGAAATTAATATTCTCCATGACCTCTGACATCATAATGCTACAAACCCTTGTGATCACAATGTTCCATAAAACTTATCATCACAGCACCCCATGACGCTCATCATCACAATTATCCATGGTCTTATCATCACAATGCTCCATGATCTTTGTCATCACGATGCTCAATACACTTTTCATCACAATGCTCCCTGACACTTGTCGTCAGTATGCTCCATGAACCCTGTCATGACAAGGCTCCATGCCTTTATCATCACAATGATCCATGCCTTTTCATCCCAAAGCTCCATGACCCCTGGAATCACAGTGTTCTATAACCACTGTCATCAAAATGTTCCATTGCACTTTTCATCAAATTGCTGCATGACCCTGTCATCAAAATGCTCCGTGCCCTACTCATAACAATGCACCACACGCTGGTCATCAAAATGCTCCATGACCTTTGTCATCACAAAGCTCCATGACCCTTGGCATCACAGTGCTCCATGTCATTGTCATCACAATGCTCCATGAAACCTCTCTTCACATTGCTCCATGCCCTTGTCATCACAAATCTCCATGACACTTGTCATCACAATGCTCGATGCCCTTCTCATCATAATGCTCCAAGTCCTTGTCATTACAATCCTCCATGACCCATGTATCACAGTGTACCGTGCCCTTGTCATCACAATGCTCCATGCCCACTCTCATCAAAATAATCCATGAAACATTTCAGACCAATGCTCAATGCCCTTCTCATCACAATGCTCCATTACCTCTATCAACAATGCTCCATGCCCCCTGCCATCACAATGTTCCACGGCCTTGTGATCACAAGGCTCCATGACCATTGTCATCACAATGCTCCAAGACCCATGTAATCACTATGCTCCATGCCCTTGTCATCACAAAGCTCCATGACACATGTCATCAGAATGTTCCATGGCCATCTCCTCACAATGTTCCATGCCCTTTTCATCACAGTGCTCCAAGACACTCGTAATCACAATGCTCCATGCCCCTTTTCATCAGAAGGCTCCATGATATTTGTCATCACAAGTCTCCATGGTCAACTCATCACAATGCTCCAAGAACTTGTCATCACCATGCTCCATTCCCTTGTCATCACAATGCTCCCAGACACTTGACGTCAGTATGCTCCATGAACTTTGTCATGACAAGGCTCCATGCCTTTTTCATCACAATGATCCATGCCCATTTCATCACAGTTCTCCAAGACCACTGTAATCATAATGCTCCTTGCCCTTGTCATCACAAAGCTCCATGATGCATATCATCAGAATGTTCCATGCACTTCTCATCACAATACTCCATGCCCTTGTCATCGCAATGCTCCAAGACCCCTGCAATCACAATGCTCCATGCACTTCTCATCCAAATGCTCTCTCACATGAGATATCACAAGGTTCCATCACTAGTCATCACATTCCTCCCTCAAACCTGTTATCACAATGTTCCATGACCTCTGTTATCACAATGCTACATCCCCTTATCAGCACAATGTTCCATGACCCCTGACATCACAATGTTCCATAACCACTGTCATCAAAATGCTCCATGACCCTTTTCATCCCAAAGCTCCATGACCCCTGGAATCACAGTGTTCTATAACCACTGTCATTAAAATGTTCCATTGCACTTTTCATCAAATTGCTGCATGACCCTGTCATCAAAATGCTCCCTGCCCTACTCATAACAATGCACCACACGCTGGTCATCAAAATGCTCCATGACCTTTGTCATCACAAAGCTCCATGACCCTTGGCATCACAATGCTCCATGTCATTGTCATCACAATGCTCCATGAAAACTCTCTTCACATTGCTCCATGCCCTTGTCATCACAAATCTCCATGACACTTGTCATCACAATGCTCGATGCCATTCTCATCATAATGCTCCATGTCCTTGTCATTACAATCCTCCATGACCCATGTATCACAGTGTACCGTGCCCTTGTCATCACAATGCTCCATGACCACTCTCATCACAATAATCCATGAAACATTTCAGACCAATGCTCAATGCCCTTCTCATCACAATGCTCCATTACCTCTATCAACAATGCTCCATGACCCCTGCCATCACAATGTTCCACGGCCTTGTGATCACAAGGCTCCATGACCATTGTCATCACAATGCTCCAAGAGCCATGTAATCACAATGCTCCATGCCCTTGTCATCACAAAGCTCCATGACACATGTCATCAGAATGTTCCATGGCCTTCTCCTCACAATGCTCGATGCCCTTGTCATCACAATGCTCCATACCCTTGTAATCACAATGCTCCATGCCCCTTTTCATCAGAATGCTCCATGAGACTTGTCATCACAAGTCTCCATGGTCATCTCATCACAATGCTCCAAGACATTGTCATCACCATGCTCCATTCCCTGGTCATCACAATGCTCCAAACCCCTGTAATCACAATGCTCCATGCCCCTTTTCATCACAATGCTCCATGAACCCTGTCATCACAATGAACCATGCCCATCATCATAATGCTTCAGGCTATTGTCATCACAATGAAATCAAAATGCTCCATGACCTCTGTCATCACAATGCTCCAAACCCTGGTGATCACAATGTTGCATAACACTTATCATCACAAAACCCCATGACGCTAATCATCACTATTATCCATGGTCTTCTCATCACAAGGCTCCATGACCTTTGTCATCACAATTCTCAATACTCTTTTCATCACAATGCTCCCTGACACTTGTCGTCAGTATGCTCCATGAACTCTGTCATGACAAGGCTCCATGCCTTTTTCATCACAATGATCCATGCCCTTTTCATCACAGTGCTCCAAGACCACTGTAATCATAATGCTCCTTGCCCTTGTCATCACAAAGCTCCATGATGCATATCATCAGAATGTTCCATGCACTTCTCATCACAATGCTCCATGCCCTTGTCATCACAATGCTCCAAGACCCCTGTAATCACAATGCTCCATGCCCCTTTTCATCTCAATGCTCCATGAACACTGTCATAACAATGCACCATGCCCATCATCCTAATGCTTCAGGCTATAGTCATCACATTGAAATCAAAATGCTCCATGACCTCTGTCATCACAATGCTCCAAACCCTGGTGATCACAATGTTGCAAAACACTTATCATCACAACACCCCATGACGCTCATCATCACAATTATCCATGGTCTTCTCATCACAATGCTCCATGACCTTTGTCATCACAATTCTCAATACACTTGTCATCACAATGCTCCCTGACACTTGTCGTCAGAATGCACCTTGAACCCTGTGACGAAAAGGCTCCATGCCTTTTTCATCACAAAGCCCCATGCTGTTTTCATCCCAAAGCTCCATGCCATTGTCATCAAAATACTACACAAGCTTGTCATCAGAATGCTCCATGACCCTTGTCATCACAATTCTCCATGCACTTGTCAGCACAATGCTCCCTGACCCTTGTCATCACAATGATCCAAGCCATTGTCATCACAATGCTCCATTACCTTTGTCATTAGAATCCTCCATGACACTTGGAATCACAATGCTCCAAGCCATTGTCATCACAATGGGCCATTACATATGTAATCACAATGCTCCCTGACACCTCTCTTCACAATACTGCATGATCTGGTCATCACAATGCTCCATGCTCTTGTCTTCATAATGCGCCATTCCAACTGTCATCACAATAATCCATGAAACTTATTAGACCAATGGTCCATGCCCTTGTCATCACATTGCTCCATGCTCTTGTTATCACAATGTTTAAGACCCCTGTAATCAGAATGCCCCATGCCCCTTTTCATCAGTATGCTCCATGAGACTTGTCATCGCAAGGCTCCATGGTTTTCTCATCACAATGCTCCAGGACCTTGTCATCACAATGGTTCACGACATTGTGATGAAAATTCTCAATGGCCCTTGTCTTCATAATGATCCAAGCCCTGGTCATCACAGTGCTCCATTATATTTGTCATCACAATCCTCCCTTGCATTTGGCATCACTATGCTCCATGCTATTGTCATCGCAATGGACCATGACATATTTCATCACAATGCCCCCGACACCTGTCTTCACAATACTCCATGCCCTTGTCATCACAATGCTCCATGCCCTGGTCATCACAATGCACCATGTCCACTGTCATCACAATAATCTATGAAACTTGTAAGACCAATGCTCCATGCCCCTGTCATAACAATGCTCCATGACCTTGTCATCACAATGCTCCATGACCCCTGTCATCACAATACTCCATGTACATTTTCAGCCCAATGCTCCATGACACTTGTCATCAGAATGATCCATGCACTTGTCATCCCAATGTTCCATGACGCTTGTAATCACAGTGCTCCATGACATCTGTCATCACAGTGCTCCATGCCTTTGTCAGCAAAATGCTACATGACCTTGTCATTACAATGCTCTATGCGCATGTCATCACAATACTCCATTACCATTGTCATCACAATCCTCCAGGAACCTTGGGATCACATTGCTTCAGGCCCTTGTCATCAAAATGCTCCATGCTCCTTGAAATCAAAATGATCCATGACCTCTGTCATCACAATGCTCCAAACCCTTGTGATCAAAATGTTCAATAACACTTGTCCTCACAACACTCCATGATGCCTGTCATCACAATACTCCATGCCCTTTTCATCACAATGCTCCATGAACTTTGTCATCACAATTCTCCATACACTTGTCATCAAAATGCTCCCTGACACTTGTCGTCAGAATGCTCCTTGAACTGTGTCACGAAAAGGCTCCATGCCATTTTCATCACAAATCCACATGCCTTTTTCATCCCAGTGCTCCATGCCATTGTCATCAAAATACTCCACAAGCTTGTCATCAGAATGCTCCATGACGCTTGTCATCACAATTCTCCGTGCACTTGTCAGCAAAATGCTCCCTGACCCTTATCATCACAATGCTCCAAGCCATTGTCATCACAATGCTCCATTACCTTTGTCATCAGAATCCTCCATGACACTTGGCATCACAATGCTCCATGCCATTGTGATCACAATGGGCCATTACATATGTCATCACAATGCTCCCTGACACCTCTCTTCACAATACTGCATAACCTGGTCATCACAATGCTCCATGCCCTTGTCATCACAATGTGCCATTCCAACTCTCATCACAATAATCCATGAAACTTATTAGACCAATGCTCCTTGCCCTTGTTATCACAATGTTCCAAGACCCCTGTAATCAGAATGCTCAATGCCCCTTTTCATCAGAATGCTCCATATGACATGTCATCAGAAGGCTCCATGGATTTCTCATCACAATGCTCCATGACCTTTGTCATCACAATGCTCCAAGACCCATGTAATCACAATGCTTCATGCCCCTGTCATCGCAATGGACCATGACATTTGGCATCACAATACTCCATGCCATTGTCTTTGAAATTGACCATGACATATGTCATCACAATGCCCCCTTACACCTGCTTTCACAATACTCCATGCCCTTGTCATCACAATGCTCCATGCCCTTGTCATCACAATGCACCATGTCCAATGTCATCACAATAATCTATTAAACTTGTCAGACCAATGCTCCATGCCCCTGTCATCACAATGTTCCATGCCCTTGTCATCACAATGCTCCATGACCCTTGTCATCACAATGCTCCGTGACTCCAGTCATCACAATGCTTCATAACGTTTGTCATCACAACGGTCCATGCCTGCGTCATCGCAAGGCTCTGTGACCTTTGTAACCACAATGCTCCATGAACTTTTCATCACAATTCTCCGTGACCCTTGTCATCACAATGCTCCATGCCTTTTTCAGAACAATGCTCCATGACCCTTGTTATCACAATGTGCCATGTGCTTTTCATCACAATGATCCACAACCTTGTCATCGCTATGCTCCATAAACCTTGTAATCACAATGCTCCATGCACTTCTCATCCAAATGCTCTCTCACATGAGATATCACAATGTTCCATCACTTGTCATCACAATTCTTCCTCACCCCTGTTATCACAATGTTCCATGACCCCTGTCATCACAATGCTACATCCCCTTATCAGCACAATTTTCCATGACCCCTGACATCACAATGTTCCATAACCCCTGTCATCAAAATGCTCCATGACCATTTTCATCCCAAAGCTCTATGACCCCTGGCATCACAATGTTCTATAACCCCTGTCATCAAAATATTACATTACACTTTTCATCAAATTGCTGCATGACCCTGTCATCAAAATGCTCCCTGCCCTTCTCATCACAATGCACCACACACTTGTCATCAAAATGCTCCATGACCATGGTCATCACAAAGCTCCATGACCCTTGGCATCACAATGCTCCATGCCATGGACATCACAATGCTCCATGAACCCTCTCATCACATTGCTCCATGCCCTTGTCATCACAAAGCTCCATGACACTTGTCATCACAATGCTCGATGCCCTTCTCATCACAATGCTCCATGTCCTTGTCATTACAATCCTCCATCACCCATGTATCACAGTATACCGTGGCCTTGTCATCACAATGCGCCATGCCCACTGTCATCACAATAATCCATGAAACATTTCAGACCAATGCTCAATGCACTTCTCATCACAATGCTCCATTACCTCTGTCAACAATGCTCCATGACCCCTGCCATTACAATGTTCCACGGCCTTGTGATCACAAGACTAAGTGACCATTGTCATCACAATGCTCCAAGACACATGTAATCACAATGCTCCATGCCCTTGTCATCACAGAGCTCCATGACGCATGTCATCAGAATGTTCCATGGCCTTCTCCTCACAATGCTCCATGCCCTTGTCATCACAATGCTCCAAGACACTCGTAATCACAATGCTCCATGCCCCTTTTCATCAGAAGGCTCCATGATATTTGTCATCACAAGTCTCCATGGTCAACTCATCACAATGCTCCAAGACCTTGTCATCACCATGCTCCATTCCCTTGTCATCACAATGCTCCATGACTCCTGTCATCACAATACTCCATGAACATTTTCAGCCCAATGCTCCATGACCTTCTCATCACAATGCTCCATGACCAATATCATCACAATGCTCCATGACCACTGTCATCACAACACTCCATGACACCTGACAACACAATGATCCGGGACTCTTGTCATCACAATGCTCCAAGACCCCTGTAATCACAATGCTCCATGACTCCTGTCATCACAATACTCCATGAACATTTTCAGCCCAATGCTCCATGACCCTTGTCATCAAAATGATCCATGCCCTTGTCATCCCAATGTTCCATGACCCCTGTATTCACAGTGCTCCGTGACGCTTGTCATCACAGTGCTCCATGACACCTGTCATCACAATGCTCCATGCCTTTGTCAGCAAAATGCTACATGACCTTGTCATTACAATGCTCTATGCGATTGTCATCACAATATTCGATTACCATTGTCATCACAATCCTCCATGAACCTTGGGATCACATTGCTTCATGCCCTTGTCATCACAATGCTACATGCTCCTTGAAATCAAAATGATCCATGAACTCTGTCATCACAATGCTCCAAACCCTTGTGATCACAATGTTCCATAACACTTGTCCTCACAACGCTCCAAGATGCCTGTCATCACAATATTCCATACACTTTTCATCACAATTCTCCATGACCTTTGTCATCACAATTCTCAATACACTTTTCATCACAGTGCTCCCTGACACTTGTCGTCAGTATGCTCCATGAACCCTGTCATGACAAGGCTCCATGCCTTTTTCATCACAATGATCCATGCCCTTTTCATCACAATGCTCCAAGACCCCTGTAATCACAATGCTCCATGCCCTTGCCATCCAAAGCTCCATGACGCATGTCATCAGAATGTTCCATGGACTTCTCATCACAATGTTCCCTGCTCTTGTCATCACAAAACACTAAGACCCCTGTAATCACAATGCTCCATGCCCCTTTTCATCTCAATGCTCCTATGAACCCTGTCAGCACAATTAACAATGCCCATCATCATAATGTTTCAGGCAATTGTCATCACAATCAAATCAAAATGCTCCATGACCTCTGTCATCACAATGCTCAAAATCCTGGTGATCACAGTGTTGCATAACTCTTATCATCACAACACCCCATGACGCTCATCATCACAATGATCCATGGTCGTCTCATCACAAGGCTCTATGACCTTTGTCATCAAAATTCTCAATAAACTTGTCATCACAATGCTCACTGACACTTGTCATCAGAATGCTCCTTGAACCCTGTCACAAAAAGGCTCCATGTCTTTTTCATCACAAAGCCACATGCCGTTTTCATCCCAATGCTGCATGCCATTGTCATCAAAATACACCACAGGCTTGTTATCAGAATGCTCCATGACCCTTGTCATCACAATTCTCCATGCACTTGTCAGCACAATGCTCCCTGACCCTTGTCATCACAATGCTCCAAGCCATTGTCATCACAATGCTCCATTACCACTGTCATCAGAATCCTCCATGACACTTGGCATCACAATGTTCCATACCATTGTCATCAAAATACTCCACAAGCTTGTCATCAGAATGCTCCCGGACCCTTGTCATCACAATGCTCCATTAACTTTCTCATCAGAATCCTCCATGACACTTGGCATCACAGTGCTACATGCCATTGTCATCACAATGGGCCATTACATATGTCATCACAATGCTCCCTGACACTTATCTTCACAATACTGCATGACCTGGTCATCACAATGCTCCATGCCCTTGTCATCACAATAGGCCATTCCAAATGTCATCGCAACAAACCATGAAAGTGATTAGACCAATGTTCCATGCCCTTGTCATCACAATGCTCCATGCCCTTATTATCACAATGCTCCATGACCCCTGTCATCACAATGCTCCGTTACTCCAGTCATCACAATGCTTCATGAACTTTGTCATCACAGTGGTCCATGCCCTCACCATCAACAGTCTCTGTGACCTTTTTAACCCCAATGCTCCATGAACTTTTCATCACAATGCTCTTTGACCCTTGTCATCACAATGCTCTATGCCTTTCTCAGCACAATGCTCCATGACCCTGGTCATCACAATGCTCCATGCCCCTTTTCATCTCAATGCTCCCTGAACCCTGTCATCACAGTGCACGATGCCCATCATCATAATACTTCAGTCTATTGTCATCACAATGAAATTAATATTCTCCATGACCTCTGACATAATAATGCTACAAACCCTTGTGATCACAATGTTCCATAAAACTTATCATCACAGCACCCCATGACGCTCATCATCACAATTATCCATGGTCTTATCATCACAATGCTCCATGATCTTTGTCATCACGATGCTCAATACACTTTTCATCACAATGCTCCCTGACACTTGTCATCAGTATGCTCCATGAACCCTGTCATGACAAGGCTCCATGCCTTTATCATCACAATGATCCATGCCTTTTCATCGCAATGCTCCAAGACCCCTGCAATCACAATGCTCCATGCACTTCTCATCCAAATGCTCTCTCACATGAGATATCACAATGTTCCATCACTAGTCATCACATTCCTCCCTCAACCCTGTTATCACAATGTTCCATGACCTCTGTTATCACAATGCTACATCCCCTTATCAGCACAATGTTCCATGACCCCTGACATCACAATGTTCCATAACCACTGTCATCAAAATGCTCCATGACCCTTTTCATCCCAAAGCTCCATGACCCCTGGAATCACAGTGTTCTATAACCACTGTCATCAAAATGTTCCATTGCACTTTTCATCAAATTGCTGCATGACCCTGTCATCAAAATGCTCCGTGCCCTACTCATAACAATGCACCACACGCTGGTCATCAAAATGCTCCATGACCTTTGTCATCACAAAGCTCCATGACCCTTGGCATCACAGTGCTCCATGTCATGGTCATCACAATGCTCCATGAAACCTCTCTTCACATTGCTCCATGCCCTTGTCATCACAAATCTCCATGACACTTGTCATCACAATGCTCGATGCCCTTCTCATCATAATGCTCCAAGTCCTTGTCATTACAATCCTCCATGACCCATGTATCACAGTGTACCGTGCCCTTGTCATCACAATGCTCCATGCCCACTCTCATCAAAATAATCCATGAAACATTTCAGACCAATGCTCAATGCCCTTCTCATCACAATGCTCCATTACCTCTATCAACAATGCTCCATGCCCCCTGCCATCACAATGTTCCACGGCCTTGTGATCACAAGGCTCCATGACCATTGTCATCACAATGCTCCAAGACCCATGTAATCACAATGCTCCATGCCCTTGTCATCACAAAGCTCCATGACACATGTCATCAGAATGTTCCATGGCCATCTCCTCACAATGTTCCATGCCCTTTTCATCACAGTGCTCCAAGACACTCGTAATCACAATGCTCCATGCCCCTTTTCATCAGAAGGCTCCATGATATTTGTCATCACAAGTCTCCATGGTCAACTCATCACAATGCCCCAAGAACTTGTCATCACCATGCTCCATTCCCTTGTCATCACAATGCTCCCTGACACTTGACATCAGTATGCTCCATGAACTTTGTCATGACAAGGCTCCATGCCTTTTTCATCACAATGATCCATGCCCTTTTCATCACAGTTCTCCAAGACCACTGTAATCATAATGCTCCTTGCCCTTGTCATCACAAAGCTCCATGATGCATATCATCAGAATGTTCCATGCACTTCTCATCACAATACTCCATGCCCTTGTCATCGCAATGCTCCAAGACCACTGCAATCACAATGCTCCATGCACTTCTCATCCAAATGCTCTCTCACATGAGATATCACAATGTTCCATCACTAGTCATCACATTCCTCCCTCAACCCTGTTATCACAATGTTCCATGACCTCTGTTATCACAATGCTACATCCCCTTATCAGCACAATGTTCCATGACCCCTGACATCACAATGTTCCATAACCACTGTCATCAAAATGCTCCATGACCCTTTTCATCCCAAAGCTCCATGACCCCTGGAATCACAGTGTTCTATAACCAGTGTCATCAAAATGTTCCATTGCACTTTTCATCAAATTGCTGCATGACCCTGTCATCAAAATGCTCCCTGCCCTACTCATAACAATGCACCACACGCTGGTCATCAAAATGCTCCATGACATTTGTCATCACAAAGCTCCATGACCCTTGGCATCACAATGCTCCATGTCATTGTCATCACAATGCTCCATGAAAACTCTCTTCACATTGCTCCATGCCCTTGTCATCACAAATCTCCATGACACTTGTCATCACAATGCTCGATGCCATTCTCATCATAATGCTCCATGTCCTTGTCATTACAATCCTCCATGACCCATGTATCACAGTGTACCGTGCCCTTGTCATCACAATGCTCCATGACCACTCTCATCACAATAATCCATGAAACATTTCAGACCAATGCTCAATGCCCTTCTCATCACAATGCTCCATTACCTCTATCAACAATGCTCCATGACCCCTGCCATCAAAATATTCCACGGCCTTGTGATCACAAGGCTCCATGACCATTGTCATCACAATGCTCCAAGAGCCATGTAATCACAATGCTCCATGCCCTTGTCATCACAAAGCTCCATGACACATGTCATCAGAATGTTCCATGGCCTTCTCCTCACAGTGCTCGATGCCCTTGTCATCACAATGCTCCATACCCTTGTAATCACAATGCTCCATGCCCCTTTTCATCAGAATGCTCCATGAGACTTGTCATCACAAGTCTCCATGGTCATCTCATCACAATGCTCCAAGACCTTGTCATCACCATGCTCCATTCCCTGGTCATCACAATGCTCCAAACCCCTGTAATCACAATGCTCCATGCCCCTTTTCATCACAATGCTCCATGAACCCTGTCATCACAATGAACCATGCCCATCATCATAATGCTTCAGGCTATTGTCATCACAATGAAATCAAAATGCTCCATGACCTCTGTCATCACAATGCTCCAAACCCTGGTGATCACAATGTTGCATAACACTTATCATCACAAAACCCCATGACGCTAATCATCACTATTATCCATGGTCTTCTCATCACAAGGCTCCATGACCTTTGTCATCACAATTCTCAATACTCTTTTCATCACAATGCTCCCTGACACTTGTCGTCAGTATGCTCCATGAACTCTGTCATGACAAGGCTCCATGCCTTTTTCATCACAATGATCCATGCCCTTTTCATCACAGTGCTCCAAGACCACTGTAATCATAATGCTCCTTGCCCTTGTCATCACAAAGCTCCATAATGCATATCATCAGAATGTTCCATGCACTTCTCACCACAATGCTCCATGCCCTTGTCATCACAATGCTCCAAGACCCCTGTAATCACAATGCTCCATGCCCCTTTTCATCTCAATGCTCCATGAACACTGTCATAACAATGCACCATGCCCATCATCATAATGCTTCAGGCTATTGTCATCACATTGAAATCAAAATGCTCCATGACCTCTGTCATCACAATGCTCCAAACCCTGGTGATCACAATGTTGCAAAACACTTATCATCACAACACCCCATGACGCTCATCATCACAATTATCCATGGTCTTCTCATCACAATGCTCCATGACCTTTGTCATCACAATTCTCAATACACTTGTCATCACAATGCTCCCTGACACTTGTCGTCAGAATGCACCTTGAACACTGTGACGAAAGGGCTCCATGCCTTTTTCATCACAAAGCCCCATGCTGTTTTCATCCCAAAGCTCCATGCCATTGTCATCAAAATACTACCCAAGCTTGTCATCAGAATGCTCCATGACCCTTGTCATCACAATTCTCCATGCACTTGTCAGCACAATGCTCCCTGACCCTTGTCATCACAATGATCCAAGCCATTGTCATCACAATGCTCCATTACCTTTGTCATTAGAATCCTCCATGACACTTGGAATCACAATGCTCCAAGCCATTGTCATCACAATGGGCCATTACATATGTAATCACAATGCTCCCTGACACCTCTCTTCACAATACTGCATGATCTGGTCATCACAATGCTCCATGCTCTTGTCTTCATAATGCGCCATTCCAACTGTCATCACAATAATCCATGAAACTTATTAGACCAATGGTCCATGCCCTTGTCATCACATTGCTCCATGCTCTTGTTATCACAATGTTTAAGACCCCTGTAATCAGAATGCCCCATGCCCCTTTTCATCAGTATGCTCCATGAGACTTGTCATCGCAAGGCTCCATGGTTTTCTCATCACAATGCTCCAGGACCTTGTCATCACAATGGTTCACGACATTGTGATGAAAATTCTCAATGGCCCTTGTCTTCATAATGATCCAAGCCCTGGTCATCACAGTGCTCCATTATATTTGTCATCACAATCCTCCCTTGCATTTGGCATCACTATGCTCCATGCTATTGTCATCGCAATGGACCATGACATATTTCATCACAATGCCCCCGACACCTGTCTTCACAATACTCCATGCCCTTGTCATCACAATGCTCCATGCCCTGGTCATCACAATGCACCATGTCCACTGTCATCACAATAATCTATGAAACTTGTAAGACCAATGCTCCATGCCCCTGTCATAACAATGCTCCATGACCTTGTCATCACAATGCTCCATGACCCCTGTCATCACAATACTCCATGTACATTTTCAGCCCAATGCTCCATGACACTTGTCATCACAATGATCCATGCACTTGTCATCCCAATGTTCCATGACGCTTGTAATCACAGTGCTCCATGACATCTGTCATCACAGTGCTCCATGCCTTTGTCAGCAAAATGCTACATGACCTTGTCATTACAATGCTCTATGCGCATGTCATCACAATACTCCATTACCATTGTCATCACAATCCTCCAGGAACCTTGGGATCACATTGCTTCAGGCCCTTGTCATCAAAATGCTCCATGCTCCTTGAAATCAAAATGATCCATGACCTCTGTCATCACAATGCTCCAAACCCTTGTAATCAAAATGTTCAATAACACTTGTCCTCACAACACTCCATGATGCCTGTCATCACAATACTCCATGCCGTTTTCATCACAATGCTCCATGAACTTTGTCATCACAATTCTCCATACACTTGTCATCAAAATGCTCCCTGACACTTGTCGTCAGAATGCTCCTTGAACTGTGTCACGAAAAGGCTCCATGCCATTTTCATCACAAATCCACATGCCTTTTTCATCCCAGTGCTCCATGCCATTGTCATCAAAATACTCCACAAGCTTGTCATCAGAATGCTCCATGACGCTTGTCATCACAATTCTCCGTGCACTTGTCAGCAAAATGCTCCCTGACCCTTATCATCACAATGCTCCAAGCCATTGTCATCACAATGCTCCATTACCTTTGTCATCAGAATCCTCCATGACACTTGGCATCACAATGCTCCATGCCATTGTGATCACAATGGGCCATTACATATGTCATCACAATGCTCCCTGACACCTCTCTTCACAATACTGCATAACCTGGTCATCACAATGCTCCATGCCCTTGTCATCACAATGTGCCATTCCAACTCTCATCACAATAATCCATGAAACTTATTAGACCAATGCTCCTTGCCCTTGTTATCACAATGTTCCAAGACCCCTGTAATCAGAATGCTCAATGCCCCTTTTCATCAGAATGCTCCATATGACATGTCATCAGAAGGCTCCATGGATTTCTCATCACAATGCTCCATGACCTTTGTCATCACAATGCTCCAAGACCCATGTAATCACAATGCTTCATGCCCCTGTCATCGCAATGGACCATGACATTTGGCATCACAATACTCCATGCCATTGTCTTTGAAATTGACCATGACATATGTCATCACAATGCCCCCTTACACCTGCTTTCACAATACTCCATGTCCTTGTCATCACAATGCTCCATGCCCTTGTCATCACAATGCACCATGTCCAATGTCATCACAATAATCTATTAAACTTGTCAGACCAATGCTCCATGCCCCTGTCATCACAATGTTCCATGCCCTTGTCATCACAATGCTCCATGACCCTTGTCATCACAATGCTCCGTGACTCCAGTCATCACAATGCTTCATAACGTTTGTCATCACAACGGTCCATGCCTGCGTCATCGCAAGGCTCTGTGACCTTTGTAACCACAATGCTCCATGAACTTTTCATCACAATTCTCCGTGACCCTTGTCATCACAATGCTCCATGCCTTTTTCAGAACAATGCTCCATGACCCTTGTTATCACAATGTGCCATGTGCTTTTCATCACAATGATCCACAACCTTGTCATCGCTATGCTCCATAAACCTTGTAATCACAATGCTCCATGCACTTCTCATCCAAATGCTCTCTCACATGAGATATCACAATGTTCCATCACTTGTCATCACAATCCTTCCTCACCCCTGTTATCACAATGTTCCATGACCCCTGTCATCACAATGCTACATCCCCTTATCAGCACAATTTTCCATGACCCCTGACATCACAATGTTCCATAACCCCTGTCATCAAAATGCTCCATGACCATTTTCATCCCAAAGCTCTATGACCCCTGGCATCACAATGTTCTATAACCCCTGTCATCAAAATATTACATTACACTTTTCATCAAATTGCTGCATGACCCTGTCATCAAAATGCTCCCTGCCCTTCTCATCACAATGCACCACACACTTGTCATCAAAATGCTCCATGACCATGGTCATCACAAAGCTCCATGACCCTTGGCATCACAATGCTCCATGCCATGGACATCACAATGCTCCATGAACCCTCTCATCACATTGCTCCATGCACTTGTCATCACAAAGCTCCATGACACTTGTCATCACAATGCTCGATGCCCTTCTCATCACAATGCTCCATGTCCTTGTCATTACAATCCTCCATCACCCATGTATCACAGTGTACCGTGCCCTTGTCATCACAATGCGCCATGCCCACTGTCATCACAATAATCCATGAAACATTTCAGACCAATGCTCAATGCACTTCTCATCACAATGCTCCATTACCTCTGTCAACAATGCTCCATGACCCCTGCCATTACAATGTTCCACGGCCTTGTGATCACAAGACTAAGTGACCATTGTCATCACAATGCTCCAAGACACATGTAATCACAATGCTCCATGCCCTTGTCATCACAGAGCTCCATGACGCATGTCATCAGAATGTTCCATGGCCTTCTCCTCACAATGCTCCATGCCCTTGTCATCACAATGCTCCAAGACACTCGTAATCACAATGCTCCATGCCCCTTTTCATCAGAAGGCTCCATGATATTTGTCATCACAAGTCTCCATGGTCAACTCATCACAATGCTCCAAGACCTTGTCATCACCATGCTCCATTCCCTTGTCATCACAATGCTCCATGACTCCTGTCATCACAATACTCCATGAACATTTTCAGCCCAATGCTCCATGACCTTCTCATCACAATGCTCCATGACCAATATCATCACAATGCTCCATGACCACTGTCATCACAACACTCCATGACACCTGACAACACAATGATCCGGGACTCTTGTCATCACAATGCTCCAAGACCCCTGTAATCACAATGCTCCATGACCCCTGTCATCACAATACTCCATGAACATTTTCAGCCCAATGCTCCATGACCCTTGTCATCACAATGATCCATGCCCTTGTCATCCCAATGTTCCATGACCCCTGTATTCACAGTGCTCCGTGACGCTTGTCATCACAGTGCTCCATGACACCTGTCATCACAATGCTCCATGCCTTTGTCAGCAAAATGCTACATGACCTTGTCATTACAATGCTCTATGCGATTGTCATCACAATATTCGATTACCATTGTCATCACAATCCTCCATGAACCTTGGGATCACATTGCTTCATGCCCTTGTCATCACAATGCTACATGCTCCTTGAAATCAAAATGATCCATGACCTCTGTCATCACAATGCTCCAAACCCTTGTGATCACAATGTTCCATAACACTTGTCCTCACAACGCTCCAAGATGCCTGTCATCACAATATTCCATACACTTTTCATCACAATTCTCCATGACCTTTGTCATCACAATTCTCAATACACTTTTCATCACAGTGCTCCCTGACACTTGTCGTCAGTATGCTCCATGAACCCTGTCATGACAAGGCTCCATGCCTTTTTCATCACAATGATCCATGCCCTTTTCATCACAATGCTCCAAGACCCCTGTAATCACAATGCTCCATGCCCTTGCCATCCAAAGCTCCATGACGCATGTCATCAGAATGTTCCATGGACTTCTCATCACAATGCTCCCTGCTCTTGTCATCACAAAACACTAAGACCCCTGTAATCACAATGCTCCATGCCCCTTTTCATCTCAATGCTCCTATGAACCCTGTCAGCACAATTAACAATGCCCATCATCATAATGTTTCAGGCAATTGTCATCACAATCAAATCAAAATGCTCCATGACCTCTGTCATCACAATGCTCAAAATCCTGGTGATCACAGTGTTGCATAACTCTTATCATCACAACACACCATGACGCTCATCATCACAATGATCCATGGTCGTCTCATCACAAGGCTCCATGACCTTTGTCATCAAAATTCTCAATAAACTTGTCATCACAATGCTCACTGACACTTGTCGTCAGAATGCTCCTTGAACCCTGTCACAAAAAGGCTCCATGTCTTTTTCATCACAAAGCCACATGCCGTTTTCATCCCAATGCTGCATGCCATTGTCATCAAAATACACCACAGGCTTGTTATCAGAATGCTCCATGACCCTTGTCATCACAATTCTCCATGCACTTGTCAGCACAATGCTCCCTGACCCTTGTCATCACAATGCTCCAAGCCATTGTCATCACAATGCTCCATTACCACTGTCATCAGAATCCTCCATGACACTTGGCATCACAATGTTCCATACCATTGTCATCAAAATACTCCACAAGCTTGTCATCAGAATGCTCCCGGACCCTTGTCATCACAATGCTCCATTACCTTTCTCATCAGAATCCTCCATGACACTTGGCATCACAGTGCTACATGCCATTGTCATCACAATGGGCCATTACATATGTCATCACAATGCTCCCTGACACTTATCTTCACAATACTGCATGACCTGGTCATCACAATGCTCCATGCCCTTGTTATCACAATAGGCCATTCCAACTGTCATCGCAATAAACCATGAAAGTTATTAGACCAATGTTCCATGCCCTTGTCATCACAATGCTCCATGCCCTTGTTATCACAATGCTCCATGACCCCTGTCATCACAATGCTCCGTTACTCCAGTCATCACAATGCTTCATGAACTTTGTCATCACAGTGGTCCATGCCCTCACCATCAACAGTCTCTGTGACCTTTTTAACCCCAATGCTCCATGAACTTTTCATCACAATGCTCTTTGACCCTTGTCATCACAATGCTCTATGCCTTTCTCAGCACAATGCTCCATGACCCTGGTCATCACAATGCTCCATGCCCCTTTTCATCTCAATGCTCGCTGAACCCTGTCATCACAGTGCACGATGCCCATCATCATAATACTTCAGTCTATTGTCATCACAATGAAATTAATATTCTCCATGACCTCTGACATCATAATGCTACAAACCCTTGTGATCACAATGTTCCATAAAACTTATCATCACAGCACCCCATGAGGCTCATCATCACAATTATCCATGGTCTTATCATCACAATGCTCCATGATCTTTGTCATCACGATGCTCAATACACTTTTCATCACAATGCTCCCTGACACTTGTCGTCAGTATGCTACATGAACCCTGTCATGACAAGGCTCCATGCCTTTATCATCACAATGATCCATGCCTTTTCATCGCAATGCTCCAAGACCCCTGCAATCACAATGCTCCATGCACTTCTCATCCAAATGCCCTCTCACATGAGATATCACAATGTTCCATCTCTAGTCATCACATTCCTCCCTCAACCCTGTTATCACAATGTTCCATGACCCCTGTTATCACAATGCTACATCCCCTTATCAGCACAATGTTCCATGACCCCTGACATCACAATGTTCCATAACCGATGTCATCAAAATGCTCCATGACCCATTTCATCCCAAAGCTCCATGACCCCTGGAATCACAGTGTTCTATAACCACTGTCATCAAAATGTTCCATTGCACTTTTCATCAAATTGCTGCATGACCCTGTCATCAAAATGCTCCCTGCCCTACTCATAACAATGCACCACACGCTGGTCATCAAATTGCTCCATGACCTTTGTCATCACAAAGCTCCATGACCCTTGGCATCACAATGCTCCATGTCATTGTCATCACAATGCTCCATGAAACCTCTCTTCACATTGCTCCATGCCCTTGTCATCACAAATCTCCATGACACTTGTCATCACAATGCTCGATGCCCTTCTCATCATAATGCTCCAAGTCCTTGTCATTACAATCCTCCATGACCCATGTATCACAGTGTACCGTGCCCTTGTCATCACAATGCTCCATGCCCACTCTCATCAAAATAATCCATGAAACATTTCAGACCAATGCTCAATGCCCTTCTCATCACAATGCTCCATTACCTCTATCAACAATGCTCCATGCCCCCTGCCATCACAATGTTCCACGGCCTTGTGATCACAAGGCTCCATGACCATTGTCATCACAATGCTCCAAGACCCATGTAATCACAATGCTCCATGACCTTGTCATCACAAAGCTCCATGACACATGTCATCAGAATGTTCCATGGCCATCTCCTCACAATGTTCCATGCCCTTGTCATCACAGTGCTCCAAGACACTCGTAATCACAATGCTCCATGCCCCTTTTCATCAGAAGGCTCCATGATATTTGTCATCACAAGTCTCCATGGTCAACTCATCACAATGCTCCAAGACCTTGTCATCACCATGCTCCATTCCCTTGTCATCACAATGCTCCCTGACACTTGTCGTCAGTATGCTCCATGAACTTTGTCATGACAAGGCTCCATGCCTTTTTCATCACAATGATCCATGCCCTTTTCATCACAGTGCTCCAAGACCACTGTAATCATAATGCTCCTTGCCCTTGTCATCACAAAGCTCCATGATGCATATCATCAGAATGTTCCATGCACTTCTCATCACAATGCTCCATGCCCTTGTCATCACAATGCTCCAAGACCCATGTAATCACAATGCTCCATGCCCCTTTTCATCTCAATGCTCCATGAACACTGTCATAACAATGCACCATGCCCATCATCATAATGCTTCAGGCTATTGTCATCACAGTGAAATCAAAATGCTCCATGACCTTTGTCATCACAAAGCTCCATGACCCTTGGCATCACAATGCTCCATGTCATTGTCATCACAATGCTCCATGAAACCTCTCTTCACATTGCTCCATGTTCTTGTCATCACAAATCTCCATGACACTTGTCATCACAATGCTCGATGCCCTTCTCATCATAATGCTCCATGTCCTGGTCATTACAATCCTCCATGACCCATGTATCACAGTGTACCGTGCCCTTGTCATCAAAATGCTCCATGCCCACTCTCATCACAATAATCCATGAAACATTTCAGACCAATGCTCAATGCCCTTCTTATCACAATACTCCATTACCTCTATCAACAATGCTCCATGACCCCTGCTATCACAATGTTCCATGGCCTTCTCTTCACAATGCTCGATGCCCTTGTCATCACAATGCTCCATACCCTTGTAATCACAATGCTCCATGCCCCTTTTCATCAGAATGCTCCATGGGACTTGTCATCACAAGTCTCCATGGTCATCTCATCACAATGCTCCAAGACCTTGTCATCACCATGCTCCATTCCCTGGTCATCACAATGCTCCATGACCCCTCACATCACAAGGCTCCATGACCCTTCTCATCACAATGCTCCAAACCCCTGTAATCACAATGCTCCATGCCCCTTTTCATCACAATGCTCCATGAACCCTGTCATCACAATGAACAATGCCCATCATCATAATGCTTCAGGCTATTGTCATCACAATGAAATCAAAATGCTCCATGACCTCTGTCATCACAATGCTCCAAACCCTGGTGATCACAATGTTGCATAACACTTATCATCACAAAACCCCATGACGCTAATCATCACTATTATCCATGGTCTTCTCATCACAAGGCTCCATGACCTTTGTCATCACAATTCTCAATACTCTTTTCATCACAATGCTCCCTGACACTTGTCGTCAGTATGCTCCATGAACTCTGTCATGACAAGGCTCAATGCCTTTTTCATCACAATGATCCATGCCCTTTTCATCACAGTGCTCCAAGACCCCTGTAATCATAATGCTCCTTGCCCTTGACATCACAAAGCTCCATGATGCATATCATCAGAATGTTCCATGCACTTCTCATCACAATGCTCCATGCCCTTGTCATCACAATGCTCCAAGACCCCTGTAATCACAATGCTCCATGCCCCTTTTCATCTCAATGCTCTATGAACACTGTCATAACAATGCACCATGCCCATCATCATAATGCTTCAGGCTATTGTCATCACAGTGAAATCAAAATGCTCCATGACCTCTGTCATCACAATGCTCCAAACCCTGGTGATCACAATGTTGCAAAACACTTATCATCACAACACCCCATGACGCTCATCATCACAATTATCCATGGTCTTCTCATCACAATGCTCCATGACCTTTGTCATCACAATTCTCAATACACTTGTCATCACAATGCTCCCTGACACTTGTCGTCAGAATGCACCTTGAACCCTGTGACGAAAAGGCTCCATGCCTTTTTCATCACAAAGCCCCATGCTGTTTTCATCCCAAAGCTCCATGCCATTGTCATCAAAATACTACACAAGCTTGTCATCAGAATGCTCCATGACCCTTGTCATCACAATTCTCCATGCACTTGTCAGCACAATGCTCCCTGACCCTTGTCATCACAATGATCCAAGCCATTGTCATCACAATGCTCCATTACCTTTGTCATTAGAATCCTCCATGACACTTGGAATCACAATGCTCCAAGCCATTGTCATCACAATGGGCCATTACATATGTAATCACAATGCTCCCTGACACCTCTCTTCACAATACTGCATGATCTGGTCATCACAATGCTCAATGCTCTTGTCTTCATAATGCGCCATTCCAACTGTCATCACAATAATCCATGAAACTTATTAGACGAATGCTCCATGCCCTTGTCATCACATTGCTCCATGCTCTTGTTATCACAATGTTTAAGACCCCTGTAATCAGAATGCCCCATGCCCCTTTTCATCAGTATGCTCCATGAGACTTGTCATCGCAAGGCTCCATGGTTTTCTCATCACAATGCTCCAGGACCTTGTCATCACAATGCACCATGTCCACTGTCATCACAATAATCTATGAAACTTGTAAGACCAATGCTCCATGCCCCTGTCATAACAATGCTCCATGACCTTGTCATCACAATGCTCCATGACCCCTGTCATCACAATACTCCATGTACATTTTCAGCCCAATGATCCATGACCCTTGTCATCACAATGATCCATGCACTTGTCATCCCAATGTTCCATGACGCTTGTAATCACAGTGCTCCATGACATCTGTCATCACAGTGCTCCATGCCTTTGTCAGCAAAATGCTACCTGACCTTGTCATTACAATGCTCTATGCGATTGTCATCACAATACTCCATTACCATTGTCATCACAATCCTCCAGGAACCTTGGGATCACATTGCTTCAGGCCCTTGTCATCAAAATGCTCCATGCTCCTTGAAATCAAAATGATCCATGACCTCAGTCATCACAATGCTCCAAACCCTTGTGATCAAAATGTTCAATAACACTTGTCCTCACAACGCTCCATGATGCCTGTCATCAAAATACTCCATGCCCTTTTCATCACAATGCTCCATGAACTTTGTCATCACAATTCTCCATACACTTGTCATCAAATTGCTCCCTGACACTTGTCGTCAGAATGCTCCTTGAACTGTGTCACGAAAAGGCTCCATGCCATTTTCATCACAAATCCACATGCCGTTTTCCTCCCAGTGCTCCATGCCATTGTCATCAAAATACTCCACAAGCTTGTCATCAGAATGTTCCATGACGCTTGTCATCACAATTCTCCATGCACTTGTCAGCAAAATGCTCCCTGACCCTTATCATCACAATGCTCCAAGCCATTGTCATCACAATGCTCCATTACCTTTGTCATCAGAATCCTCCATGACACTTGGCATCACAATGCTCCATGCCATTGTCATCACAATGGGCCATTACATATGTCATCACAATGCTCCCTGACACCTCTCTTCACAATACTGCATAACCTGGTCATCACAATGCTCCATGCCCTTGTCATCACAATGTGCCATTCCAACTCTCATCACAATAATCCATGAAACTTATTAGACCAATGCTCCTTGCCCTTGTTATCACAATGTTCCAAGACCCCTGTAATCAGAATGCTCCATGCCCCTTTTCATCAGAATGCTCCATATGACATGTCATCAGAAGGCTCCATGGATTTCTCATCACAATGCTCCATGACCTTTGTCATCACAATTCTCCAAGACCCATGTAATCACAATGCTTCATGCCCCTGTCATCGCAATGGACCATGACATTTGGCATCACAATGCTCCATGGCATTGTCTTTGAAATTGACCATGACATATGTCATCACAATGCCCCCTTACACCTGTTTTCACAATACTCCATGCCCTTGTCATCACAATGCTCCATGCCCTTGTCATCACAATGCACCATGTCCAATGTCATCACAATAATCTATTAAATTTGTCAGAGCAATGCTCCATGCCCCTGTCATCACAATGTTCCATGCCCTTGTCATCACAATGCTCCATGACCCTTGTCATCACAATGCTCCGTGACTCCAGTCATCACAATGCTTCATAACGTTTGTCATCACAACGGTCCATGCCTGCATCATCGCAAGGCTCTGTGACCTTTGTAACCACAATGCTCCATGAACTTTTCATCACAATTCTCCGTGGCCCTTGTCATCACAAGGCTCCATGCCTTTTTCAGAACAATGCTCCATGACCCTTGTCATCACAATGTGCCATGTGCTTTTCATCACAATGATCCACAACCTTGTCATCGCTATGCTCCATAAACCTTGTAATCACAATGCTCCATGCACTTCTCATCCAAATGCTCTCTCACATGAGATATCACAATGTTCCATCACTTGTCATCACAATCCTCCCTCACCCCTGTTATCACAATGTTCCATGACCCCTGTCATCACAATGCTACATCCCCTTATCAGCACAATTTTCCATGACCCCTGACATCACAATGTTCCATAACCCCTGTCATCAAAATGCTCCATGACCATTTTCATCCCAAAGCTCTATGACCCCTGGCATCACAATGTTCTATAACCCTTTCATCAAAATATTACATTACACTTTTCATCAAATTGCTGCATGACCCTGTCATCAAAATGCTCCCTGCCCTTCTCATCACAATGCACCACACACTTGTCATCAAAATGCTCCATGACAATGGTCATCACTAAGCTCCATGACCCTTGGCATCACAATGCTCCATGCCATGGACATCACAATGCTCCATGAACCCTCTCATCACATTGCCCCATGCACTTGTCATCACAAAGCTCCATGACACTTGTCATCACAATGCTCGATGCCCTTCTCATCACAATGCTCCATGTTCTTGTCATTATATTCCTCCATCACCCATGTATCACAGTGTACCGTGCCCTTGTCATCACAATGTGCAATGCCCACTGTCATCACAATAATCCATGAAATATTTCAGACCAATGCTCAATGCACTTCTCATCACAATGCTCCATTACCACTGTCAACAATGCTCCATGACCCCTGCCATCACAATATTCCACGGCCTTGTGATCACAAGACTCAATGACCATTGTCATCACAATGCTCCAAGACCCATGTAATCACAATGCTCCATGCCCTTGTCATCACAGAGCTCCATGACGCATGTCATCAGAATGTTCCATGGCCTTCTCCTCACAATGCTCCATGCCCTTGTCATCACAATGCTCCAAGACACTCGTAATCACAATGCTCCATGCCCCTTTTCATCAGAAGGCTCCATGATATTTGTCATCACAAGTCTCCATGGTCAACTCATCACAATGCTCCAAGACCTTGTCATCACCATGCTCCATTCCCTTGTCATCACAATGCTCCATGACACCTGTCATCACAATACTCCATGAACATTTTCAGCCCAATGCTCCATGACCTTCTCATCACAATGCTCCATGACCAATATCATCACAATGCTCCATGACCACTGTCATCACAACACTCCATGACACCTGACAACACAATGATCTGGGACTCTTGTCATCACAATGCTCCAAGACCCCTGTAATCACAATGCTCCATGACCCCTGTCATCACAATACTCCATGAACATTTTCAGCCCAATGCTCCATGACCCTTGTCATCACAATGATCCATGCCCTTGTCATCCCAATGTTCCATGACCCCTGTATTCACAGTGCTCTGTGACGCCCGTCATCACAGTGCTCCATGACACCTGTCATCACAATGCTCCATGCCTTTGTCAGCAAAATGCTACATGACCTTGTCATTACAATGCTCTATGCGATTGTCATCACAATACTCGATTACCATTGTCATCACAATCCTCCATGAACCTTGGGTTCACATTGCTTCATGCCCTTGTCATCACAATGCTCCATGCTCCTTGAAATCAAAATGATCCATGACCTCTGTCATCACAATGCTCCAAACCCTTGTGATCACAATGTTCCATAACACTTGTCCTCACAACGCTCCAAGATGCCTGTCATCACAATATTCCATACACTTTTCATCACAATTCTCCATGCCCTTTGTCATCACAATTCTCAATACACTTTTCATCACAGTGCTCCCTGACACTTGTCGTCAGTATGCTCCATGAACCCTGTCATGACAAGGCTCCATGCCTTTTTCATCACAATGATCCATGCCGTTTTCATCACAATGCTCCAAGACCCCTGTAATCACAATGCTCCATGCCCTTGCCATCCAAAGCTCCATGACGCATGTCATCAGAATGTTCCATGGACTTCTCATCACAATGCTCCCTGCACTTGTCATCACAAAGCACTAAGACCCCTGTAATCACAATGCTCCATGCCCCTTTTCATCTCAATGCTCCTATGAACCCTGTCAGCACAATGAACAATGCCCATCATCATAATGCTTCAGGCAATTGTCATCACAATCAAATCAAAATGCTCCATGACCTCTGTCATCACAATGCTCAAAATCCTGGTGATCACAATGTTGCATAACTCTTATCATCACAACACCCCATGACGCTCATCATCACAATGATCCATGGTCGTCTCATCACAAGGCTCCATGACCTTTGTCATCAAAATTCTCAATAAACTTGTCATCACAATGCTCGCTGACACTTGTCGTCAGAATGCTCCTTGAACCCTGTCACAAAAAGGCTCCATGTCTTTTTCATCACAAAGCCACTTGCCGTTTTCATCCCAATGCTGCATGCCATTGTCATCAAAATACACCACAGGCTTGTTATCAGAATGGTCCATGACCCTTGTCATCACAATTCTCCATGCACTTGTCAGCACAATGCTCCCTGACCCTTGTCATCACAATGCTCCAAGCCATTGTCATCACAATGCTCCATTACAACTGTCATCAGAATCCTCCATGACACTTGGCATCACAATGCTCCATGCCATTGTCATCACAATGCTCCATGTCTTTGTCAGCAAAATGCTAAATGACCTTGTCATTACAATCCTCTATGCGCTTCTCATCACAATACTCCATTACCATTGTCATCACAATCCTCCATCAACCTTGGGATCACATTGCTTCATGCCCTTGTCATCACAATGCTCCATGCTCCTTGAAATCAAAATTATCCATGACCTCTGTCATCACAATGCTCCAAACCCTTGTGATCACATTGTTCCATAACACTTGTCATCACAACGCTCCATGATGCCTGTCATCACAATAATCCATGCCCTTTTCATCACAATGCTCCATGACCTTTGTCATCACAATTCTCAATACACTTGTGATCACAACGCTCCCTGACACTTGTCATCAGAATGCTCCTTGAAACCCATCACGAAAAGGCTCCATGCCTTTTTCATCACAATGCCCCATGCCATTTTCATCACAATGTTCCATACCATTGTCATCAAAATACTCCACAAGCTTGTCATCAGAATGCTCCCGGACCCTTGTCATCACAATGCTCCATTACCTTTGTAATCAGAATCCTCCATGACACTTGGCATCACAGTGCTACATGCCATTGTCATCACAATGGGCCATTACATATGTCATCACAATGCTCCCTGACACTTATCTTCACAATACTGCATGACCTGGTCATCACAATGCTCCATGCCCTTGTCATCACAATAGGCCATTCCAAAAGTCATCGCAACAAACCATGAAAGTGATTAGACCAATGTTCCATGCCCTTGTCATCACAATGCTCCATGCCCTTGTTATCACAATGCTCCATGACCCCTGTCATCACAATGCTCCGTTACTCCAGTCATCACAATGCTTCATGAACTTTGTCATCACAGTGGTCCATGCCCTCACCATCAACAGTCTCTGTGACCTTTTTAACCCCAATGCTCCATGAACTTTTCATCACAATGCTCTTTGACCCTTGTCATCACAATGATCTATTCCTTTCTCAGCACAATGCTCCATGACCCTGGTCATCACAATGCTCCATGCCCCTTTTCATCTCAATGCTCCCTGAACCCTGTCATCACAGTGCACGATGCCCATCATCATAATACTTCAGTCTTTTGTCATCACAATGAAATTAATATTCTCCATGACCTCTGACATCATAATGCTACAAACCCTTGTGATCACAATGTTCCATAAAACTTATCATCACAGCACCCCATGACGCTCATCATCACAATTATCCATGGTCTTATCATCACAATGCTCCATGATCTTTGTCATCACGATGCTCAATACACTTTTCATCACAATGCTCCCTGACACTTGTCGTCAGTATGCTCCATGAACCCTGTCATTACAAGGCTCCATGCCTTTATCATCACAATGATCCATGCCTTTTCATCGCAATGTTCCAAGACACCTGCAATCACAATGCTCCATGCACTTCTCATCCAAATGCTCTCTCACATGAGATATCACAATGTTCCATCACTAGTCATCACATTCCTCCCTCAACCCTGTTATCACAATGTTCCATGACCCCTGTTATCACAATGCTACATCCCCTTTTCAGCACAATGTTCCATGACCCCTGACATCACAATGTTCCATAACCACTGTCATCAAAATGCTCCATGACCCTTTTCATCCCAAAGCTCCATGACCCCTGGAATCACAGTGTTCTCTAACCCCTGTCATCAAAATGTTCCATTGCACTTTTCATCAAATTGCTGCATGACCCTGTCATCAAAATGCTCCCTGCCCTACTCATAACAATGCACCACACGCTGGTCATCAAAATGCTCCATGACCTTTGTCATCACAAAGCTCCATGACCATTGGCATCACAATGCTCCATGTCATTGTCATCACAATGCTCCATGAAAACTCTCTTCACATTGCTCCATGCCCTTGTCATCACAAATCTCCATGACACTTGTCATCACAATGCTCGATGCCCTTCTCATCATAATTCTCCATGTCCTTGTCATTACAATCCTCCATGACCCATGTATCACAGTGTACCGTGCCCTTGTCATCACAATGCTCCATGCTCACTCTCATCACAATAATCCATGAAACATTTCAGACCAATGCTCAATGCCCTTCTCATCAAAATGCTCCATTACCTCTATCAACAATGCTCAATGACCCCTGCCATCACAATGTTCCACGGCCTTGTGATCACAAGGCTCCATGACCATTGTCATCACAATGCTCCAAGACACATGTAATCACAATGCTCCATGCCCTTGTCATCACAAAGCTCCATGACACATGTCATCAGAATGTTCCATGGCCATCTCCTCACAATGCGCCTTGCCCTTGTCATCACAATGCTCCAAGACACTCGTAATCACAATGCTCCATGCCCCTTTTCATCAGAAGGCTCCATGATATTTTTCATCACAAGTCTCCATGGTCAACTCATCACAATGCTCCAAGACCTTGTCATCACCATGCTCCATTCCCTTGTCATCACAATGCTCCCTGACACTTGTCGTCAGTATGCTCCATGAACTCTGTCATGACAAGGCTCCATGCCTTTTTCATCACAATGATCCATGCCCTTTTCATCACAGTTCTCCAAGACCACTGTAATCATAATGCTCCTTGCCCTTGTCATCACAAAGCTCCATGATGCATATCATCAGAATGTTCCATGCACTTCTCATCACAATGCTCCATGCCCTTGTCATCACAATGCTCCCAGACCCATGTAATCACAATGCTCCATGCCCCTTTTCATCTCAATGCTCCATGAACACTGTCATAACAATGCACCATGCCCATCATCATAATGCTTCAGGCTATTGTCATCACAGTGAAATCAAAATCCTCCATGACCTTTGTCATCACAAAGCTCCATGACCCTTGGCATCACAGTGCTCCATGTCATTGTCATCACAATGCTCCATGAAACCTCTCTTCACATTGCTCCATGTCCTTGTCATCACAAATCTCCATGACACTTGTCATCACAATGCTCGATGCCCTTCTCATCATAATGCTCCATGTCCTTGTCATTAAATCCTCCATGACCCATGTATCACAGTGTACCGTGCCCTTGTCATCACAATGCTCGATGCCCACTCTCATCACAATAATCCATGAAACATTTCAGACCAATGCTCAATGCCCTTCTCATCACATTGCTCCATTACCTCTATCAACAATGCTCCATGACCCCTGCCATCACAATGTTCCACGGCCTTGTGATCACAAGGCTCCATGACCATTGTCATCACAATGCTCCAAGAGCCATGTAATCACAATGCTCCATGCCCTTGTCATCACAAAGCTCCATGACACATGTCATCAGAATGTTCCATGGTCTTCTCCTCACAATGCTCCATGCCCTTGTCATCACAATGCTCCATACCCTCGTAATCACAATGCTCCATGCCCATTTTCATCAGAATGCTCCATGAGACTTGTCATCACAAGTCTCCATGGTCATCTCATCACAATGCTCCAAGACCTTGTCATCACCATGCTCCACTCCCTGGTCATCACAATGCTCCATGACCCCTGTCATCACAAGGCTCCATGACCCTTCTCATCACAATGCTCCAAACTCATGTAATCACAATGCTCCATGCCCCTTTTCATCACAATGCTCCATGAACCCTGTCATCACAATGAACCATGCCCATCATCATAATGCTTCAGGCTATTGTCATCACAATGAAATCAAAATGCTCCATGACCTCTGTCATCACAATGCTCCAAACCCTGGTGATCACAATGTTGCATAACACTTATCATCACAAAACCCTATGACGCTAATCATCACTATTATCCATGGTCTTCTCATCACAAGGCTCCATGACCTTTGTCATCACAATTCTCAATACTCTTTTCAACACAATGCTCCCTGACACTTGTCGTCAGTATGTTCCATGAACTCTGTCATGACACGGCTCCATGCCTTTTTCATCACAATGATCCATGCCCTTTTCATCACAGTGCTCCAAGACCACTGTAATCATAATGCTCCTTGCCCTTGTCATCACAAAGCTCCATGATGCATATCATCAGAATGTTCCATGCACTTCTCATCACAATGCTCCATGCCCTTGTCATCACAATGCTCCAAGACCCCTGTAATCACAATGCTCCATGCCCCTTTTCATCTCAATGCTCCATGAACACTGTCATAACAATGCACCATACCCATCATCATAATGCTTCAGGCTCTTGTCATCACAGTGAAATCAAAATGCTCCATGACCTCTGTCATCACAATGCTCCAAACCCTGGTGATCACAATGTTGCAAAACACTTATCATCACAACACCCCATGACGCTCATCATCACAATTATCCATGGTCTTCTCATCACAATGCTCCATGACCTTTGTCATCACAATTCTCAATACACTTGTCATCACAATGCTCCCTGACACTTGTCGTCAGAATGCACCTTGAACCCTGTGACGAAAAGGCTCCATGCCTTTTTCATCACAAAGCCCCATGCTGTTTTCATCCCAAAGCTCCATGCCATTGTCATCAAAATACTACACAAGCTTGTCATCAGAATGCTCCATGACCCTTGTCATCACAATTCTCCATTCACTTGTCAGCACAATTCTCCCTGACCCTTGTCATCACAATGATCCAAGCCATTGTCATCACAATGCTCCATTACCTTTGTCACTAGAATCCTCCATGACACTTGGAATCACAATGCTCCAAGCCATTGTCATCAAAATGGGCCATTACATATGTAATCACAATGCTCCCTGACACCTCTCTTCACAATACTGCATGATCTGGTCATCACAATGCTCCATGCTCTTGTCTTCATAATGCACCATTCCAACTGTCATCACAATAATCCATGAAACTTATTAGACCAATGGTCCATGCCCTTGTCATCACATTGCTCCATGCTCTTTTTATCACAATGTTTAAGTCCCCTGTAATCAGAATGCCCCATGCCCCTTTTCATCAGTATGCTCCATGAGACTTGTCATCGCAAGGCTCCATGGTTTTCTCATCACAATGCTCCAGGACCTTGTCATCACAATGGTTCACGACATTGTCATGAAAATTCTCAATGGCCCTTGTCTTCATAATGCTCCAAGCCCTAGTCATCACAGTGCTCCATTATATTTGTCATCACAATCCTCCCTTGCATTTGGCATCACTATGCTCCATGCTATTGTCATCGCAATGGACCATGACATATTTCATCACAATGCCCCCTGACACCTGTCTTCACAATACTCCATGCCCTTGTCATCACAATGCTCCATGCCCTGGTCATCACAATGCACCATGTCGACTGTCATCACAATAATCTATGAAACTTGTAAGACCAATGCTCCATGCCCCTGTCATAACAATGCTCCATGACCTTGTCATCACAATGCTCCATGACCCCTGTCATCACAATACTCCATGTACATTTTCAGCCCAGTGCTCCATGACCCTTGTCATCACAATGATCCATGCACTTGTCATCCCAATGTTCCATGACGCTTGTAATCACAGTGCTCCATGACATCTGTCATCACAGTGCTCCATGCCTTTGTCAGCAAAATGCTACATGACCTTGTCATTACAATGCTCTATGCGATTGTCATCACAATACTCCATTACCATTGTCATCACAATCCTCCAGGAACCTTGGTATCACATTGCTTCAGGCCCTTGTCATCAAAATGCTCCATGCTCCTTGAAATCAAATTGATCCATGACCTCTGTCATCACAATGCTCCAAACCCTTGTGATCAAAATGTTCAATAACACTTTTCCTCACAACGCTCCATGATGCCTGTCATCAAAATACTCCATGCCCTTTTCATCACAATGCTCCATGAACTTTGTCATCACAATTCTCCATACACTTGTCATCAAAATGCTCCCTGACACTTGTCGTCAGAATGCTCCTTGAACTGTGTCACCAAAAGGCTCCATGCCATTTTCATCAGAAATCCACATGCCGTTTTCATCCCAGTGCTCCATGCCATTGTCATCAAAATACTCCACAAGATTGTCATCAGAATGCTCCATGACGCTTGTCATCACAATTCTCCGTGCACTTGTCAGCAAAATGCTCCCTGACCCTTATCATCACAATGTTCCAAGCCATTGTCATCACAATGCTCCATTACCTTTGTCATCAGAATCCTCCATGACACTTGGCATCACAATGCTCCATGCCATTGTCATCACAATGGGCCATTACATATGTCATCACAATGCTCCCTGACACCTCTCTTCACAATACTGCATAACCTGGTCATCACAATGCTCCATTCCGTTGTCATCACAATGTGCCATTCCAACTCTCATCACAATAATCCATGAAAATTATTAGACCAATGCTCCTTGCCCTTGTTATCACAATGTTCCAAGACCCCTGTAATCAGAATGCTCCATGCCCCTTTTCATCAGAATGCTCCATATGACATGTCATCAGAAGGCTCCATGGATTTCTCATCACAATGCTCCATGACCTTTGTCATCACAATGCTCCAAGACCCATGTAATCACAATGCTTCATGCCCCTGTCATCGCAATGGACCATGACATTTGGCATCACAATACTCCATGCCATTGTCTTTGAAATTGTCCATGACATATGTCATCACATTGCCCCCTTACACCTGTTTTCACAATACTCCATGCCCTTGTCATCACAATGCTCCATGCCCTTGTCATCACAATGCACCATGTCCAATGTCATCACAATAATCTATTAAAGTTGTCAGACCAATGCTCCATGCCCCTGTCATCACAATGTTCCATGCCCTTGTCATCACAATGCTCCATGACCCTTGTCATCAAAATGTTCCGTGACTCCAGTCATCACAATGCTTCATAACGTGTGTCATCACAACGGTCCATGCCTGCGTCATCGCAAGGCTCTGTGACCTTTGTAAGCACAATGCTCCATGAACTTTTCATCACAATTCTCCGTGGCCCTTGTCATCACAATGCTCCATGCCTTTTTCAGAACAATGCTCCATGACCCTTGTCATCACAATGTGCCATGTGCTTTTCATCACAATGATCCACAACCTTGTCATCGCTATGCTCCATAAACCTTGTAATCACAATTCTCCATGCACTTCTCATCCAAATGCTCTCTCACATGAGATATCACAATGTTCCATCACTTGTCATCACAATCCTACCTCACCCCTGTTATCACAATGTTCCATGACCCCTGTCATCACAATGCTACATCCCCTTATCAGCACAATTTTCCATGATCCTGACATCACAATGTTCCATAACCCCTGTCATCAAAATATTACATTACACTTTTCATCAAATTGCTGCATGACCATGTCATCAAAATGCTCCCTGCCCTTCTCATCACAATGCACCACACACTTGAAATCAAAATGCTCCATGACCATGGTCATCACTAAGCTCCATGACCCTTGGCATCACAATGCTCCATGCCATGGACATCACAATGCTCCATGAACCCTCTCATCACATTGCTCCATGCACTTGTCATCACAAAGCTCCATGACACTTGTCATCACAATGCTCGATGCCCTTCTCATCACAATGCTCCATGTCCTTGTCATTACAATCCTCCATCACCCATGTATCACAGTGTACCGTGCCCTTGTCATCACAATGCGCCATGCCCACTGTCATCACAATAATCCATGAAACATTTCAGACCAATGCTCATTGCACTTCTCATCACAATGCTCCATTACCACTGTCAACAATGCTCCATGACCCCTGCCATCACAATGTTCCACGGCCTTGTGATCACAAGACTCCATGACCATTGTCATCACAATGCTCCAAGACCCATGTAATCACAATGCTCCATGCCCTTGTCATCACAGAGCTCCATGACGCATGTCATCAGAATGTTCCATGGCCTTCTCCTCACAATGCTCCATGCCCTTGTCATCACAATGCTCCAAGACACTCGTAATCACAATGCTCCATGCCCCTTTTCATCAGAAGGCTCCATGATATTTGTCATCACAAGTCTCCATGGTCAACTCATCACAATGCTCCAAGACCTTGTCATCACCATGCTCCATTCCCTTCTCATCACAATGCTCCATGACTCCTGTCATCACAATACTCCATGAACATTTTCAGCCCAATGCTCCATGACCTTCTCATCACAATGCTCCATGACCAATATCATCACAATGCTCCATGACCACTGTCATCACAACACTCCATGACACCTGACAACCCAATGATCCCGGACTCTTGTCATCACAATGCTCCAAGACCCCTGTAATCACAATGCTCCATGACCCCTGTCATCAAAATATTCCATGAACATTTTCAGCCCAATGCTCCATGACCCTTGTCATCACAATGATCCATGCCCTTGTCATCCCAATGTTCCATGACGCCTGTATTCACAGTGCTCCGTGACGCTTGTCATCACAGTGCTCCATGACACCTGTCATCACAATGCTCCATGCCTTTGTCAGCAAAATGCTACATGACCTTGTCATTACAATGCTCTATGCGATTGTCATCACAATACTCGATTACCATTGTCATCACAATCCTCCATGAACCTTGGGATCACATTGCTTCATGCCCTTGTCATCACAATGCTACATGCTCCTTGAAATCAAAATGATCCATGACCTCTGTCATCACAATGCTCCAAACCCTTGTGATCACAATGTTCCATAACACTTGTCCTCACAACGCTCCATGATGCCTGTCATCACAATACTCCATACACTTTTCATCACAATTCTCCATGACCTTTGTCATCACAATTCTCAATACACTTTTCATCACAGTGCTCCCTGACACTTGTCGTCAGTATGCTCCATGAACCCTGTCATGACAAGGCTCCATGCCTTTTTCATCACAATGTTCCATGCCCTTTTCATCACAATGCTCCAAGACCCCTGTAATCACAATGCTCCATGCCCTTGCCATCCAAAGCTCCATGACGCATGTCATCAGAATGTTCCATGGACTTCTCATCACAATGCTCCCTGCTCTTGTCATCACAAAGCACTAAGACCCCTGTAATCACAATGCTCCATGCCCCTTTTCATCTCAATGCTCCTATGAAACCTGTCAGCACAATGAACAATGCCCATCATCATAATGCTTCAGGCAATTGTCATCACAATCAAATCAAAATGCTCCATGACCTCTGTCATCACAATGCTCAAAATCCTGGTGATCACAATGTTGCATAACTCTTATCATCACAACACCCCATGACGCTCATCATCACAATGATCCATGGTCGTCTCATCACAAGGCTCCATGACCTTTGTTATCAAAATTCTCAATAAACTTTTCATCACAATGCTCGCTGACACTTGTCGTCAGAATGCTCCTTGAACCCTGTCACAAAAAGGCTCCATGTCTTTTTCATCACAGAGCCACATGCCGTTTTCATCCCAATGCTGCATGCCATTGTCATCAAAATACACCACAGGCTTGTCATCAGAATGCTCCATGACCCTTGTCATCACAATTCTCCATGCACTTGTCAGCACAATGCTCCCTGACCCTTGTCATCACAATGCTCCAAGCCATTGTCATCACAATGCTCCATTACCATTGTCATCAGAATCCTCCATGACACTTGGCATCACAATGCTCCATGCCATTGTCATCACAATGCTCCATGTCTTTGTCAGCAAAATGCTAAATGACCTTGTCATTACAATCCTCTATGCGCTTGTCATCACAATACTCCATTTCCATTGTCATCACAATCCTCCATCAACCTTGGGATCACATTGCTTCATGCCATTGACATCACAATGCTCCATGCTCCTTGAAATCAAAATGATCCATGACCTCTGTCATCACAATGCTCCAAACCCTTGTGATCACATTGTTCCATAACACTTGTCATCACAACGCTCCATGATGCCTGTCATCACAATACTCCATGCCCTTTTCATCACAATGCTCCATGACCTTTGTCATCACAATTCTCAAAACACTTGTGATCACAATGCTCCCTGAAACTTGTCATCAGAATGCTCCTTGAAACCCGTCACGAAAAGTCTCCATGCATTTTTCATCACAATGCTCCATGCCATTTTCATCACAATGTTCCATACCATTGTCATCAAAATACTGCACAACCTTGTCATCAGAATGCTCCCGGACCCTTGTCATCACAATGCTCCATTACCTTTCTCATCAGAATCCTCCATGACACTTGGCATCACAGTGCTACATGCCATTGTCATCACAATAGGCCATTCCAACTGTCATCGCAATAAACCATGAAAGTTATTAGACCAATGTTCCATGCCCTTGTCATCACAATGCTCCATGCCCTTGTTATCACAATGCTCCATGACCCCTGTCATCACAATGCTCCGTTACTCCAGTCATCACAATGCTTCATGAACTATGTCATCACAATGGTCCATGCGCTCACCATCAACAGTCTCTGTGACCTTTTTAACCCCTATGCTCCATGAACTTTTCATCACAATGCTCTTTGACCCTTGTCATCACAATGCTCTATGCCTTTCTCAGCACAATGCTCCATGACCCTGGTCATCACAATGCTCCATGCCCCTTTTCATCTCAATGCTCCCTGAACCCTGTCATCACAGTGCACGATGCCCATCATCATAATACTTCAGTCTATTGTCATCACAATGAAATTAATATTCTCCATGACCTCTGACATCATAATGCTACAAACCCTTGTGATCACAATGTTCCATAAAACTTATCATCACAGCACACCATGACGCTCATCATCACAATTATCCATGGTCTTATCATCACAATGCTCCATGATCTTTGTCATCACGATGCTCAATACACTTTTCATCACAATGCTCCCTGACACTTGTCGTCAGTATGCTCCATGAACCCTGTCATGACAAGGCTCCATGCCTTTATCATCACAATGATCCATGCCTTTTCATCGCAATGCTCCAAGACCCCTGCAATCACAATGCTCCATGCACTTCTCATCCAAATGCTCTCTCACATGAGATATCACAATGTTCCATCACTAGTCATCACATTCCTCCCTCAACCCTGTTATCACAATGTTCCATGACCCCTGTTATCACAATGCTACATCCCCTTATTAGCACAATGTTCCATGACCCCTGACATCACAATGTTCCATAACCACTGTCATCAAAATGCTCCATGACCCTTTTCATCCCAAAGCTCCATGACCCCTGGAATCACAGTGTTCTATAACCCCTGTCATCAAAAAGTTCCATTACACTTTTCATCAAATTGCTGCATGACCCTGTCATCAAAATGCTCCCTGCCCTACTCATAACAATGCACCACACGCTGGTCATCAAAATGCTCCATGACCTTTGTCATCACAAAGCTCCATGACCCTTGGCATCACAATGCTCCATGTCATTGTCATCACAATGCTCCATGAAACCTCTCTTCACATTGCTCCATGCCCTTGTCATCACAAATCTCCATGACACTTGTCATCACAATGCTCGATGCCCTTCTCATCATAATGCTCCATGTCCTTGTCATTACAATCCTCCATGACCCATGTATCACAGTGAACCGTGCCCTTGTCATCACAATGCTCCATGCCCACTCTCATCACAATAATCCATGAAACATTTCAGAACAATGCTCAATTCCCTTCTCATCAAAATGCTCCATTTCCTCTATCAACAATGCTCCATGCCCCCGGCCATCACAATGTTCCACGGCCTTGTGATCACAAGGCTCCATGACCATTGTCATCACAATGCTCCAAGACCCATGTAATCACAATGCTCCATGCCCTTGTCATCACAAAGCTCCATGACACATGTCATCAGAATGTTCCATGGCCATCTCCTCACAATGCTCCATGCCCTCGTCATCACAATGCTCCAAGACACTCGTAATCACAATGCTCCATGCCCCTTTTCATCAGAAGGCTCCATGATATTTTTCATCACAAGTCTCCATGGTCAACTCATCACAATGCTCCAAGACCTTGTCATCACCATGCTCCATTCCCTTGTCATCACAATGCTCCCTGACACTTGTCGTCAGTATGCTCCATGAACTCTGTCATGACAAGGCTCCATGCCGTTTTCATCACAATTATCCATGCCCTTTTCATCACAGTTCTCCAAGACCACTGTAATCATAATGCTCCTTGACCTTGTCATCACAAAGCTCCATGATGCATATCATCAGAATGTTCCATGCACTTCTCATCAAAATGCTCCATGCCCTTGTCATCACAATGCTCCCAGACCCCTGTAAACACAATGCTCCATGGCCCTTTTCATCTCAATGCTCCATGAACACTGTCATAAAAATGCACCATGCCCATCATCATAATGCTTCAGGCTATTGTCATCACATTGAAATCAAAATGCTCCATGACCTTTGTCATCACAAAGCTCCATGACCCTTGGCATCACAATGCTCCATGTCATTGTCATCACAATGCTCCATGAAACCTCTCTTCACATTGCTCCATGCCCTTGTCATCACAAATCTCCATGACACTTGTCATCACAATGCTCGATGCCCTTCTCATCATAATGCTCCATGTCCTTGTCATTACAATCCTCCATGACCCATGTATCACAGTGTACCGTGCCCTTGTCATCACAATGCTCCATGCCCAGTCTCATCACAATAATCCATGAAACATTTCAGACCAATGCTCAATGCCCTTCTCATCACAATGCTCCATTACCTCTATCAACAATGCTCCATGACCCCTGCCATCACAATGTTCCACGGCCTTGTGATCACAAGGCTCCATGACCATTGTCATCACAATGCTCCAAGAGCCATGTAATCACAATGCTCCATGCCCTTGTCATCACAAAGCTCCATGACACATGTCATCAGAATGTTCCATGGCCTTCTCCTCACAATGCTCCATGCCCTTGTCATCACAATGCTCCATACCCTCTTAATCACAATGCTCCATGCCCCTTTTCATCAGAATGCTCCATGAGACTTGTCATCACAAGTCTCCATGGTCATCTCATCACAATGCTCCAAGACCTTGTCATCACCATGCTCCATTCCCTGGTCATCACAATGCTCCATGAGCCCTGTCATCACAAGGCTCCATGACCCTTCTCATCACAATGCTCCAAACTCCTGTAATCACAATGCTCCAAGACCCTTTTCATCACAATGCTCCATGATCCCTGTCATCACAATGAACCATGCCCATCATCATAATGCTTCAGGCTATTGTCATCACAATGAAATCAAAATGCTCCATGACCTCTGTCATCACAATGCTCCAATCCCTGGTGATCACAATGTTGCATAACACTTATCATCACAAAACCCCATGACGCTAATCATCACTATTATCCATGGTCTTCTCATCACAAGGCTCCATGACCTTTGTCATCACAATTCTCAATACTCTTTTCATCACAATGCTCCCTGACACTTGTCGTCAGTATGCTCCATGAACTCTGTCATGACAAGGCTCCATGCCTTTTTCATCACAATGATCCATGCCCTTTTCATCACAGTTCTCCAAGACCACTGTAATCATAATGCTCCTTGCCCTTGTCATCACAAAGCTCCATGATGCATATCATCAGAATGTTCCATGCACTTCTCATCACAATGCTCCATGCCCTTGTCATCACAATGCTCCAAGACCCCTGTAATCACAATGCTCCATGCCCCTTTTCATCACAATGCTCCATGAACACTGTCATAACAATGCACCATGCCCATCATCATAATGCTTCAGGCTATTGTCATCACAGTGAAATCAAAATGCTCCATGACCTCTGTCATCACAATGCTCCAAACCCTGGTGATCACAATGTTGCAAAACACTTATTATCACAACACCCCATGACGCTCATCATCACAATTATCCATGGTCTTCTCATCACAATGCTCCATGACCTTTGTCATCACAATTCTCAATACACTTGTCATCACAATGCTCCCTGACACTTGTCGTCAGAATGCACCTTGAACCCTGTGACGAAAAGGCTCCATGCCTTTTTCATCACAAAGCCCCATGCTGTTTTCATCCCAAAGCTCCATGCCATTGTCATCAAAATACTACACAAGCTTGTCATCAGAATGCTCCATGACCATTGTCATCACAATTCTCCATGCACTTGTCAGCACAATGCTCCCTGACCCTTGTCATCACAATGATCCAAGCCATTGTCATCACAATGCTCCATTACCTTTGTCATTAGAATCCTCCATGACACTTGGAATCACAGTGCTCCAAGCCATTGTCATCACAATGGGCCATTACATATGTAATCACAATGCTCCCTGACACCTCTCTTCACAATACTGCATGATCTGGTCATCACAATGCTCCATGCTCTTGTCTTCATAATGCGCCATTCCAACTGTCATCACAATAATCCATGAAACTTATTAGACCAATGGTCCATGCCCTTGTCATCACATTGCTCCATGCTCTTGTTATCACAATGTTTAAGACCCCTGTAAACAGAATGCCCCATGCCGCTTTTCATCAGTATGCTCCATGAGACTTGTCATCGCAAGGCTCCATGGTTTTCTCATCACAATGCTCCAGGACCTTGTCATCACAATGGTTCACGACATTGTCATGAAAATTATCAATGGCCCTTGTCTTCATAATGCTCCAAGCCCTAGTCATCACAGTGCTCCATTATATTTGTCATCACAATCCTCCCTTGCATTTGGCATCACTATGCTCCATGCTATTGTCATCGCAATGGACCATGACATATTTCATCACAATGCCCCCTGACACCTGTCTTCACAATACTCCATGCCCTTGTCATCACAATGCTCCATGCCCTGGTCATCACAATGCACCATGTCCACTGTCATCACAATAATCTATGAAACTTGTAAGACCAATGCTCCATGCCCCTGTCATAACAATGCTCCATGACCTTGTCATCACAATGCTCCATGACCCCTGTCATCACAATACTCCATGTACATTTTCAGCCCAGTGCTCCATGACCCTTGTCATCACAATGATCCATGCACTTGTCATCCCAATGTTCCATGACGCTTGTAATCACAGTGCTCCATGACATCTGTCATCACAGTGCTCCATGCCTTTGTCAGCAAAATGCTACATGACCTTGTCATTACAATGCTCTATGCGATTGTCATCACAATACTCCATTACCATTGTCATCACAATCCTCCAGGAACCTTGGGATCACATTGCTTCAGGCTCTTGTCATCAAAATGCTCCATGCTCCTTGAAATCAAATTGATCCATGACCTCTGTCATCACAATGCTCCAAACCCTTGTGATCAAAATGTTCAATAACACTTGTCCTCACAACGCTCCATGATGCCTGTCATCACAATACTCCATGCCTTTTTCATCACAATGCTCCATGAAATTTGTCATCACAATTCTCCATACACTTGTCATCAAAATGCTCCCTGACACTTGTCGTCAGAATGCTCCTTGAACTGTGTCACGAAAAGGCTCCATGCCATTTTCATCACAAATCCACATGCCGTTTTCATCCTAGTGCTCCATGCCATTGTCATCAAAATACTCCACAAGATTGTCATCAGAATGCTCCATGACGCTTGTCATCACAATTCTCCGTGCACTTGTCAGCAAAATGCTCCCTGACCCTTATCATCACAATGCTCCAAGCCATTGTCATCACAATGCTCCATTACCTTTGTCATCAGAATCCTCCATGACACTTGGCATCACAATGCTCCATGCCATTGTCATCACAATGGGCCATTACATATGTCATCACAATGCTCCCTGACACCTCTCTTCACAATACTCCATAACCTGGTCATCACAATATTCCATGCACTTGTCATCACAATGTGCCATTCCAACTCTCATCACAATAATCCATGAAACTTATTAGACCAATGCTCCTTTCCCTTGTTATCACAATGTTCCAAAACCCCTGTAATCAGAATGCTCCATGCACCTTTTCATCAGAATGCTCCATATGACATGTCATCAGAAGGCTCCATGGATTTCTCATCACAATGCTCCATGACCTTTGTCATCACAATGCTCCAAGACCCATGTAATCACAATGCTCCATGCCCTTGTCATCACAGAGTTCCATGACGCATGTCATCAGAATGTTCCATGGCCTTCTCCTCACAATGCTCCATGCCCTTGTCATCACAATGCTCCAAGACACTCGTAATCACAGTGCTCCATGCCCCTTTTCATCAGAAGGCTCCATGATATTTGTCATCACAAGTCTCCATGGTCAACTCATCACAATGCTCCAAGACCTTGTCATCACCATGCTCCATTCCCTTGTCATCACAATGCTCCATGACTCCTGTCATCACAATACTCCATGAATATTTTCAGCCCAATGCTCCATGACCTTCTCATCACAATGCTCCACGACCAATATCATCACAAGGCTCCATGACCACTGTCATCACAACACTCCATGACACCTGACAACACAATGATCCGGGACTCTTGTCATCACAATGCTCCAAGACCCCTGTAATCACAATGCTCCATGACCCCTGTCATCAAAATATTCCATGAATATTTTCAGCCCAATGCTCCATGACCCTTGTCATCACAATGATCCATGCCCTTGTCATCCCAATGTTCCATGACGCCTGTATTCACAGTGCTCCGTGACGCTTGTCATCACAGTGCTCCATGACACCTGTCATCACAATGCTCCATGCCTTTGTCAGCAAAATGCTACATGGCCTTGTCATTACAATGCTCTATGCGATTGTCATCACAATACTCGATTACCATTGTCATCACAATCCTCCATGAACCTTGGGATCACATTGCTTCATGCCCTTGTCATCACAATGCTACATGCTCCTTGAAATCAAAATGATCCATGACCTCTGTCATCACAATGCTCCAAACCCTTGTGATCACAATGTTCCATAACACTTGTCCTCACAACGCTCCATGATGCCTGTCATCACAATATACTCCATACACTTTTCATCACAATTCTCCATGACCTTTGTCATCACAATTCTCAATACACTTTTCATCACAGTGCTCCCTGATACTTGTCGTCAGTATGCTCCATGAACCCTGTCATGACAAGGCTCCATGCCTTTTTCATCACAATGTTCCATGCCCTTTTCATCACAATGCTCCAAGACCCCTGTAATCACAATGCTCCATGCCCTTGCCATCCAAAGCTCCATGACGCATGTCATCAGAATGTTCCATGGACTTCTCATCACAATGCTCCCTGCTCTTGTCATCACAAAGCACTAAGACCCCTGTAATCACAATGCTCCATGCCCCTTTTCATCTCAATGCTCCTAGGAACCCTGTCAGCACAATGAACAATGCCCATCATCATAATGCTTCAGGCAATTGTCATCACAATCAAATCAAAATGCTCCATGACCTCTGTCATCACAATGCTCAAAATCCTGGTGATCACAATGTTGCATAACTCTTATCATCACAACACCCCATGACGCTCATCATCACAATGATCCATGGTCGTCTCATCACAAGGCTCCATGACCTTTGTCATCAAAATTCTCAATAAACTTGTCATCACAATGCTCGCTGACACTTGTCGTCAGAATGCTCCTTGAACCCTGTCACAAAAAGGCTCCATGTCTTTTTCATCACAGAGCCACATGCCGTTTTCATCCCAATGCTGCATGCCATTGTCATCAAAATACACCACAGGCTTGTCATCAGAATGCTCCATGACCCTTGTCATCACAATTCTCCATGCACTTGTCAGCACAATGCACCCTGACCCTTGTCATCACAATGCTCCAAGCCATTGTCATCACAATGCTCCATTACCATTGTCATCAGAATCCTCCATGACACTTGGCATCACAGTGCTCCATGCCATTGTCATCACAATGCTCCATGTCTTTGTCAGCAAAATGCTAAATGACCTTGTCATTACAATCCTCTATGCGCTTGTCATCACAATACTCCATTTCCATTGTCATCACAATCCTCCATCAACCTTGGGATCACATTGCTTCATGCCCTTGTCATCACAATGCTCCATGCTCCTTGAAATCAAAATGATCCATGACCTCTGTCATCACAATGCTCCAAACCCTTGTGATCACATTGTTCCATAACACTTGTCATCACAACGCTCCATGATGCCTGTCATCACAATACTCCATGCCCTTTTCATCACAATGCTCCATGACCTTTGTCATCACAATTCTCAATACACTTGTGATCACAATGCTCCCTGACACTTCTCATCAGAATGCTCCTTGAAACCCGTCACGAAAAGGCTCCATGCATTTTTCATCACAATGCCCCATGCCATTTTCATCACAATGTTCCATACCATTGTCATCAAAATACTGCACAAGCTTGTCATCAGAATGCTCCCGAACCCTTGTCATCACAATGCTCCATTACCTTTCTCATCAGAATCCTCCATGACACTTGGCATCACAGTGCTACATGCCATTGTCATCACAATAGGCCATTCCAACTGTCATCGCAACAAACCATGAAAGTTATTAGACCAATGTTCCATGCCCTTGTCATCACAATGCTCCATGCCCTTGTTATCACAATGCTCCATGACCCCTGTCATCACAATTCTCCGTTACTCCACTCATCACAATGCTTCATGAACTTTGTCATCACAATGGTCCATGCCCTCACCATCAACAGTCTCTGTGACTTTTTTAACCCCAATGCTCCATGAACTTTTCATCACAATGCTCTTTGACCCTTGTCATCACAATGATCTATGCCTTTCTCAACACAATGCTCCATGATCCTGGTCATCACAATGCTCCATGCACTTGTCAGCACAATGTTCCATGACACATGTCATCACAGTGCTCCATGACCCCTGTCATCATAATGCTCAGTGACTCCAGTCATCACAATGCTTCATAACGTTTTTCCTCACAATGTTCCAAGCCCGCGTCATCACAAGGCTCTGTGATATTTGTTACCACAATGCTCCATGAACTTTTCATCACAATTCTCTGTGACCCTCGTCATCACAATGCTACATGTCTTTGTCAGAACAATGCTCCATGACCATTGTCATCACAATGTGCCACGCGCATTTCATCAAATGTTCCAAACCTTGTCATTGCAATGCTCCATAAACCTTTTAATCACAATGCTCCATGCACTTCCCATCAAAATGTGCTGTTACCAGAGATATCACAGTATTCCATCCCTAGTCATCACAATACCCCCTCACCCCTGTAATCACAATGTTCGATGACCCTGTCATCACACTGCTACATCCCCTTATCAGCACAATCTTCCAAGATTCCTGACATCACAATGTTCCATAACCCATGTCATCAAAATGCTCCATGACCCTTTTCATCCCAAAGCTCCAAGACCCCTGACATCACAATGTTCTATAACCCCTGCCATCAAAATGTTCCATTACACTTTTCATCAAATTGCTGCATGACCCGGTCATCAAAATGCTCCCTGCACTTCTCATCACAATGCACCATGTCCTTGTCATCAAAATGCTCCATGACTGGTCAGCAGAAAGCTCCATGACCCCTGGCATCACAATGCTAAATGTCATTGTCATCACAATGCTCCATGAACCCTCTCATAACATTGCTCAATGCCCTTGTCATCACAAAGCTCCATGACACTTGTCATAACAATGCTCGATGCCCGTCTCATCACAATGCTCCATGCCCTTGTCATTACAATCCTGCATGATGAATGTATCATAGTGTTCCGTGCCCTTGTCATCAAAATGCTGCATGCCCACTCTCATCAAAATAATACATGAAATATTTCAGACCAATATTCCATGCCCTTCTCATCACAATGCTAGATTACCTCTGTCATAACAATGCACCATGACCCCTGCCATTACAATGTTCCACAGCCTAGTCTTCACAAGGTTCCATGACACTTTTCATCACAATGCTGAAAACCACTGTAATCACAATGCTCCATGCCCTTCTCATCACAAAGCTCCATGACGCATGTCATCAGAATGTTCCATGGCCATCTCATCACAATGCTCCATGCCCTTGTCATCACAATGCTCCAAGACCCTTGTAACCACAATGCTCCATGCCCCTTTTCATCTCAATGCACCCTGAACCCTGTCATCACAGTGCACGATGCCCATCATCATAATACTTCTGTCTATTGTCATCACAATGAAATTAATATTCTCCATGACCTCTGACATCATAATGCTACAAACCCTTGTGATCACAATGTTCCATAAAACTTATCATCACAGCACCCCATGACGCTCATCATCACAATTATCCATGGTCTTATCATCACAATGCTCCATGATCTTTGTCATCACGATGCTCAATACACTTTTCATCACAATGCTCCCTGACACTTGTCGTCAGTATGCTCCATGAACACTGTCATGACAAGGCTCCATGCCTTTATCATCACAATGATCCATGCCTTTTCATCGCAATGCTCCAAGACCATTGCAATCACAATGCTCCATGCACTTGTCATCCAAATGCTCTCTCACATTAGATATCACAATGTTCCATCACTAGTCATCACATTCCTCCCTCAACCCTGTTATCACAATGTTCCATGACCCCTGTTATCACAAGGCTACATCCCCTTATCAGCACAATGTTCCATGACCCCTGACATCACAATGTTCCATAACCACTGTCATCAAAATGCTCCATGACCCTTTTCATCCCAAAGCTCCATGACCCCTGGAATCACAGTGTTCTATAACCCCTGTCATCAAAATGTTCCATTGCACTTTTCATCAAATTGCTGCATGACACTCTCATCAAAATGCTCCCTGCCCTACTCATAACAATGCACCACACGCTGGTCATCAAAATGCTCCATGACCTTTGTCATCACAAAGCTCCATGACCCTTGGCATCACAATGCTCCATGTCATTGTCATCACAATGCTCCATGAAACCTCTCTTCACATTGCTCCATGCCCTTGTCATCACAAATCTCCATGACACTTGTCATCACAATGCTCGATGCCCTTCTCATCATAATGCTCCATGTCCTTGTCATTACAATCCTCCATGACCCATGTATCACAGTGTACCGTGCCCTTGTCATCACAATGCTCCATGCCCACTCTCATCACAATAATCCATGAAACATTTCAGACCAATGCTCAATGCCCTTCTCATCACAATGCTCCATTACCTCTATCAACAATGCTCCATGACCCCTGCCATCACAATGTTCCACGGCCTTGTGATCACAAGGCTCCATGACCATTGTCATCACAATGCTCCAAGAGCCATGTAATCACAATGCTCCATGCCCTTGTCATCACAAAGCTCCATGACACATGTCATCAGATTGTTCCATGGCCTTCTCCTCACAATGCTCCATGCCCTTGTCATCACAATGCTCCATACCCTCGTAATCACAATGCTCCATGCCCCTTTTCATCAGAATGTTCCATGAGACTTGTCATCACAAGTCTCCATGGTCATCTCATCACAATGCTCCAAGACCTTGTCATCACCATGCTCCATTCCCTGGTCATCACAATGCTCCATGACCCCTGTCATCACAAGGCTCCATGACCCTTCTCATCACAATGCTCCAAACCCCTGTAATCACAATGCTCCATGCCCCTTTTCATCACAATGCTCCATGAACACTGTCATCACAATGAACCATGCCCATCATCATAATGCTTCAGGCTATTGTCATCACAATGAAATCAAAATGCTCCATGACCTCTGTCATCACAATGCTCCAAACCCTGGTGATCACAATGTTGCATAACACTTATCATCACAAAACCCCACGACGCTAATCATCACTATTATCCATGGTCTTCTCATCACAAGGCTCCATGACCTTTGTCATCACAATTCTCAATACTCTTTTCATCACAATGCTCCCTGACACTTGTCGTCAGTATGCTCCATGAACTCTGTCATGACAAGGCTCCATGCCTTTTTCATCACAATGATCCATGCCCTTTTCATCACAGTTCTCCAAGACCACTGTAATCATAATGCTCCTTGCCCTTGTCATCACAAAGCTCCATGATGCATATCATCAGAATGTTCCATGCACTTCTCATCACAATGCTCCATGCCCTTGTCATCACAATGCTCCAAGACCCCTGTAATCACAATGCTCCATGCCCCTTTTCATCTCAGTGCTCCATGAACACTGTCATAACAATGCACCATGCCCATCATCATAATGCTTCAGGCTATTGTCATCACAGTGAAATCAAAATGCTCCATGACCTCTGTCATCACAATGCTCCAAACCCTGGTGATCACAATGTTGCAAAACACTTATCATCACAACACCCCATGACGCTCATCATCACAATTATCCATTGTCTTCTCATCACAATGCTCCATAACCTTTGTCATCACAATTCTCAATACACTTGTCATCACAATGCTCCCTGACACTTGTCATCAGAATGCACCTTGAACCCTGTGACGAAAAGGCTCCATGTCTTTTTCATCACAAAGCCCCATGCAGTTTTCATCCCAAAGCTCCATGCCATTGTCATCAAAATACTACACAAGCTTGTCATCAGAATGCTCCATGACCCTTGTCATCACAATTCTCCATGCACTTGTCAGCACAATGCTCCCTGACCCTTGTCATCACAATGATCCAAGCCATTGTCATCACAATGCTCCATTACCTTTGTCATTAGAATCCTCCATGACACTTGGAATCACAATGCTCCAAGCAATTGTCATCACAATGGGCCATTACATATGTAATCACAATGCTCCCTGACAACTCTCTTCACAATACTGCATGACCTGGTCATCACAATGCTCCATGCCCTTGTCTTCATGATGCACCATTCCAACTGTCATCACAATAATCCATGAAACTTATTAGACCAATGGTCCATGCCCTTGTCATCACATTGCACCATGCTCTTGTTTTCACAGTGTTCCAAGACCCCTGTAATCAGAATGCCCCATGCCCCTTTTCATCAGTATGCTCCATGTGACTTGTCATCGCAAGGCTCCATGGTTTTCTCATCACAATGCTCCAGGACCTTGTCATCACAATGGTTCACGACATTGTCATGAAAATTCTCAATGGCCCTTGTCTTCATAATGCTCCAAGCCCTAGTCATCACAGTGCTCCATTATATTTGTCATCACAATCCTCCCTTGCATTTGGCATCACTATGCTCCATGCTATTGTCATCGCAATGGACCATGACATATTTCATCACAATGCCCCCTGACACCTGTCTTCACAATACTCCATACCCTTGTCATCACAATGTTCCATGCCCTTGTCTTCACAATGCACCATGTCCACTGTCATCACAATAATCTATGAAACTTGTCAGACCAATGCTCCATGCCCCTGTCATAACAATGTTCCATGACCTTGTCAACACAATGCTCCATGTCCCCTGTCATCACAATATTCCATGAATATTTTCAGCCCAGTGCTCCATGACCCTTGTCATCACAATGATCCATGCACTTGTCATCCCAATGTTCCATGACGCTTGTAATCACAGTGCTCCATGACATCTGTCATCACAATGCTCCATGCCTTTGTCAGCAAAATGCTACATGACCTTGTCATTACAATGCTCTATGTGCATGTCATCACAATACTCCATTACCATTGTCATCACAATCCTCCGGGAACCTTGGGATCACATTGCTTCATGCCCTTGTCATCAAAATGCTCCATGATCCTTGAAATCAAAATGATCCATGACCTCTGTCATCACAATGCTCCAAACCCTTGTGATCAAAATGTTCAATAACACTTGTCCTCACAACGCTCCATGATGCCTGTCATCACAATACTCCATGCCCTTTTCATCACAATGCTCCATGAACTTTGTCATCACAATTCTCCATACACTTGTCATCAAAATGCTCCCTGACACTTGTCGTCAGAATGCTCCTTGAACTGTGTCACGAAAAGGCTCCATGCCATTTTCATCACAAATCCACATGCCGTTTTCATCCCAGTGCTCCATGCCATTGTCATCAAAATACTCCACAAGCTTGTCATCAGAATGCTCCATGACGCTTGTCATCACAATTCTCCGTGCACTTGTCAGCAAAATGCTCCCTGACCCTTATCATCACAATGCTCCAAGCCATTGTCATCACAATGCTCCATTAACTTTGTCATCAGAATCCTCCAAGACACTTGGCATCACAATGCTCCATGCCATTGTCATCACAATGGGCCATTACATATGTCATCACAATGCTCCCTGACACCTCTCTTCACAATACTGCATAACCTGGTCATCACAATGCTCCATGCCCTTGTCATCACAATGTGCCATTCCAACTCTCATCACAATAATCCATGAAACTTATTAGACCGATGCTCCTTGCCCTTGTTATCACAATGTTCCTAGACCCCTGTAATCAGAATGCTCCATGCCCCTTTTCATCAGAATGCTCCATATGACATGTCATCAGTAGGCTCCATGGATTTCTCATCACAATGCTCCATGACCTTTGTCATCACAATGCTCCAAGACCCATGTAATCACAATGCTTCATGCCCCTGTCATCGCAATGGACCATGACATTTGGCATAACAATGCTCCATGCCATTGTCTTTGAAATTGACCATGACATATGTCATCACAATGCCCCCTTACACCTGTTTTAACAATACTCCATGCCCTTGTCATCACAATGCTCCATGCCCTTGTCATCACAATGCACCATGTCCACTGTCATCACAATAATCTATGAAACTTGTCAGACCAATGCTCCATGCCCCTGTCATAACAATGCTCCATGACCTTGTCATCACAATGCTCCATGACCCATGTCATCACAATACTCCATGAATATATTCAGCCCAGTGCTCCATGACCCTTGTCATCACAATGATCCACGCACTTGTCATCCCAATGTTCCCTGACGCTTGTAATCACAGTGCTCCATGACATGTGTTATCACAATGCTCCATGCCTTTGTCAGCAAAATGCTACATGAACTTGTCATTACAATTCTCTATGCGAATGTCATCACAATACTCCATTACCATTGTCATCACAATCCTCCAGGAACCTTGGGATCACATTGCTTCAGGCCCTTGTCATCAAAATGCTCCATGATCCTTGAAATCAAAATGATCCATGACCTCTGTCATCACAATGCTCCAAACACTTGTGATCAAAATGTTCAATAACACTTGTCCTCACAAAACTCCATGATGCCTGTCATCACAATACTCCATGCCCTTTTCATCACAATGCTCCATGAACTTTGTCATCACAATTCTCCATACACTTGTCATAAAAATGCTCCCTGACACTTGTCGTCAGAATGCTCCTTGAACTGTGTCACGAAAAGGCTCCATGCCATTTTCATCACAAATCCACATGCCATTTTCATCCCAGTGCTCCATGCCATTGTCATCAAAATACTCCACAAGCTTGTCATCAGAATGCTCCATGACGCTTGTCATCACAATTCTCCGTGCATTTGTCAGCAAAATGCTCCCTGACCCTTATCATCACAATGCTCCAAACCATTGTCATAACAATGCTCCATTACCTTTGTCATCAGAATCCTCCATGACACTTGGCATCACAATGCTCCATGCCATTGTCATCACAATGGGCCATTACATATGTCATCACAATGCTCCCTGACACCTCTCTTCACAATACTGCATAACCTGGTCATCACAATGCTCCATTCCGTTGTCATCACAATGTGCCATTCCAACTCTCATCACAATAATCCATGAAACTTATTAGACCGATGCTCCTTGCCCTTGTTATCACAATGTTCCAAGACCCCTGTAATCAGAATGCTCCATGCCCCTTTTCATCAGAATGCTCCATATGACATGTCATCAGAAGGCTCCATGGATTTCTCATCACAATGCTCCATGACCTTTGTCATCACAATGCTCCAAGACCCATGTAATCACAATGCTTCATGCCCCTGTCATCGCAATGGACCATGACATTTGGCATCACAATGCTCCATGCCATTGTCTTTGAAATTGACCATGACATATGTCATCACAATGCGCCCTTACACCTGTTTTCACAATACTCCATGCCCTTGTCATCACAATGCTCCATGCCCTTGTCATCACAATGCACCAGGTCCAATGTCATCACAATAATCTATTAAACTTGTCAGACCAATGCTCCATGCCCCTGTCATCACAATGTTCCATGCCCTTGTCATCACAATGCTCCATGACCCTTGTCATCACAATGCTCCGTGACTCCAGTCATCACAATGCTTCATAACGTTTGTCATCACAACGGTCCATGCCTGCGTCATCGCAAGGCTCTGTGACCTTTGTGACCACAATGCTCCATGAAATTTTCATCACAATTCTCCGTGACCCTTGTCATCACAATGCTCCATGCCTTTGTCAGAACAATGCTCCATGACCCTTGTCATCAAAATGTGCCATGTGCTTTTCATCACACTGATCAACAACATTGTAATCGCTATGCTCCATAAACCTTGTAATCACAATGCTCCATGCACTTCTCATCCAAATGCTCTCTCACATGAGATATCACAATGTTCCATCACTTGTCATCACAATCCTCCCTCACCCCTGTTATCACAATGTTCCATGACCCCTGTCATCACAATGCTACATCCCCTTATCAGCACAATTTTCCATGACCCCTGACATCACAATGTTCCATAACCCCTGTCATCAAAATGCTCCATGACCATTTTCATCCCAAAGCTCTATGACCCCTGGCATCACAATGTTCTATAACCCCTGTCATCAAAATATTACATTACAGTTTTCATCAAATTGCTGCATGACCCTGTCATCAAAATGCGCCCTGCCCTTCTCATCACAATGCATCACACACTTGTCATCAAAATGCTCCATGACCATGGCCATCACTAAGCTCCATGACCCTTGGCATCACAATGCTCCATGCCATGGACATCACAATGCTCCATGAACCCTCTCATCACATTGCTCCATGCACTTGTCATCACAAAGCTCCATGACACTTGTCATCACAATGCTCGATGCCCTTCTCATCACAATGCTCCATGTCCTTGTCATTACAATCCTCCATCACCCATGTATCACAGTGTACCGTGCCCTTGTCATCACAATGCGCCATGCCCACTGTCATCACAATAATCCATGAAACATTTCAGACCAATGCTCAATGCACTTCTCATCACAATGCTCCATTACCACTGTCAACAATGCTCCATGACCCCTGCCATCACAATGTTCCACGGCCTTGTGATCACAAGACTCCATGACCATTGTCATCACAATGCTCCAAGACCCATGTAATCACAATGCTCCATGCCCTTGTCATCACAGAGCTCCATGACGCATGTCATCAGAATGTTCCATGGCCTTCTCCTCACAATGCTCCATGCCCTTGTCATCACAATGCTCCAAGACACTCGTAATCACAATGCTCCATGCCCCATTTCATCAGAAGGCTCCATGATATTTGTCATCACAAGTCTCCATGGTCAACTCATCACAATGCTCCAAGACCTTGTCATCACCATGCTCCATTCCCTTGTCATCACAATGCTCCATGACTCCTGTCATCACAATACTCCATGAACATTTTCAGCCCAATGCTCCATGACCTTCTCATCACAATGCTCCATGACCAATATCATCACAATGCTCCATGACCACTGTCATCACAACACTCCATGACACCTGACAACACAATGATCCGGGACTCTTGTCATCACAATGCTCCAAGTCCCCGGTAATCACAATGCTCCATGACCCCTGTCATCACAATACTCCATGAACATTTTCAGCCCAATCCTCCATGACCCTTGTCATCACAATGATCCATGCCCTTGTCATCCCAATGTTCCATGACCCCTGTATTCACAGTGATCCATGACGCTCGTCATCACAGTGCTCCATGACACCTGTCATCACAATGCTCCATGCCTTTGTCAGCAAAATGCTACATGACCTTGTCATTACAATGCTCTATGCGATTGTCATCACAATACTCGATTACCATTCTCATCACAATCCTCCATGAACCTTGGGATCACATTGCTTCATGCCCTTGTCATCACAATGCTACATGCTCCTTGAAATCAAAATGATCCATGACCTCTGTCATCACAATGCTCCAAACCCATGTGATCACAATGTTCCATAACACTTGTCCTCACAACGCTCCATGATGCTGTCATCACAATACTCCATACACTTTTCATCACAATTCTCCATGACCTTTGTCATCACAATTCTGAATACACTTTTCATCACAGTGCTCCCTGACACATGACGTCAGTAGGCTCCATGAACCCTGTCATGACAAGGCTCCATGCCTTTTTCATCACAATGATCCATGCCCTTTTCATCACAATGCTCCAAGACCCCTGTAGTCACAATGATCCATGCCCTTGCCATCCAAAGCTCCATGACGCATGACATCAGAATGTTCCATGGACTTCTCATCACAATGCTCCCTGCTCTTGTCATCACAAAGCACTAAGACCCCTGTAATCACAATGCTCCATGCCCCTTTTCATCTCAATGCTCCTATGAACCCTGTCAGCACAATGAACAATGCCCATCATCATAATGCTTCAGGCAATTGTCATCACAATCAAATCAAAATGCTCCATGACCTCTGTCATCACAATGCTCAAAATCCTGGTGATAACAATGTTGAATAACACTTATCATCACAACACCCCATGACTCTCATCATCACAATGATCCATGGTCGTCTCATCACAAGGCTCCATGACCTTTGTCATCAAAATTCTCAATAAACTTGTCATCACAATGCTCGCTGAAACTTGTCGTCAGAATGCTCCTTGAACCCTGTCACAAAAAGGCTCCATGTCTTTTTCATCACAAAGCCACATGCCGTTTTCATCCCAATGCTGCATGTCATTTTCATGAAAATACACCACAGGCTTGTCATCAGAATGCTCCATGACCCTTGTCATCACAATTCTCCATGCACTTGTCAGCACAATGCTCCCTGACCCTTGTCATCACAATGCTCCAAGCCATTGTCATCACAATGCTCCATTACCATTGTCATCAGAATCCTCCATGACACTTGGCATCACAATGCTCCATGCCATTGTCATCACAATGCTCCATGTCTTTGTCAGCAAAATGCTAAATGACCTTGTCATTACAATCCTCTATGCGCTTGTCATCACAATACTCCATTTCCATTGTCATCACAATCCTCCATCAACCTTGGGATCACATTGCTTCATGCCCTTGTCATCACAATGCTCCATGCTCCTTGAAATCAAAATGATCCATGACCTCTGTCATCACAATGCTCCAAACCCTTGTGATCACATTGTTCCATAACACTTGTCATCACAACGCTCAATGATGCCTGTCATCACAATACTCCATGCCCTTTTCATCACAATGCTCCATGACCTTTGTCATCACAATTCTCAATACACTTGTGATCACAATGCTCCCTGACACTTGTCATCAGAATGCTCCTTGAAACCCGTCACGAAAAGGCTCCATGCCTTTTTCTTCACAATGCCCCATGCCATTTTCATCACAATGTTCCATACCATTGTCATCAAAATACTCCACAAGCTTGTCATCAGAATGCTCCCGGACCCTTGTCATCACAATGCTCCATTACCTTTCTCATCAGAATCCTCCATGACACTTGGCATCACAGTGCTACATGCCATTGTCATCACAATGGGCCATTACATATGTCATCACAATGCTCCCTGACACTTATCTTCACAATACTGCATGACCTGGTCATCACAATGCTCCATGCCCTTGTCATCACAATAGGCCATTCCAACTGTCATCGCAACGAACCATGAAAGTTATTAGACCAATGTTCCATGCCCTTGTCATCACAATGCTCCATGCCCTTGTTATCACAATGCTCCATGACCCCTGTCATCACAATGCTCCGTTACTCCAATCATCACAATGCTTCATGACTTTGTCATCACAGTGGTCCATGCCCTCACCATCAACAGTCTCTGTGACATTTTTAACCCCAACGCTCCATGAACTTTTCATCACAATGCTCCGTGACCCTTGTCATCACAATGCTACATGCCTTTGTTAGAACAATGCTCCATGACACTTGTCATCACAATGTGCCATGCGCTTTTCATCACAATGATCCACAACCTTGTCATCGCTATGCTCCATAAACCTTGTAATCACAATGCTCCATGCACTTCTCATCCAAATGCTCTCTCACATGAGATATCACAATGTTCCATCACTAGTCATCAAAATCCTCCCTCACCCCTGTTATCACAATGTTCAATAACCCTTGTCATCACCATGCTACATCCCCTTATCAGCACAATGTTCCATGACCCCTGACATCACAATGTTCTATATCCCCTGTCATCAAAATGCTCCATGACCCATTTCATCCCAAAGCTCCATGACCACTGGCATCACAATGTTCTATAAGGCCTGTCATCAAAATGTTCCATTACACTTTTCATCAAATTGCTGCATGAATATGTCATCAAAATGCTCCCTGCCCTTCTCATCACAATGCACCACACCCTTGTCACCAAAAAGCTCCATGACCATTGCCCTCACTAAGCTCCATGACCCTTGGCATCACAATGCTCCATGTCATTGTCATCACAATGCTCCATGAACCTTCTCATCGCATTGCTCCATGCCCTTGTCATCACAAAGCTCCATGACTCTTGTCATCACAATGCTCGATGCCCTTTTCATCACAATGCTCCATGCCCTTGTCATTACAATCCTCCATCACCCATGTATCACAGTGTACCATGCACTTCTCATCACAATGCTCCATGCCCACTCTCATCACAATAATCCATGAAACATTTCAGACTAATGCTCAATGCCCTTCTCATCACAATGCTCCATTACCTCTGTCATAACAATGCTCCATGACACCTGACATGACAATGCTCCATGCCCTTGTCATCACAATGCTCCAAGACCCTCGTAATCACAAGTTTCCATGCCCCTTTTCATCAGAATGCTCCATTAGACTTGTCATCACAATTCTCCATGGTCATCTCATCACAATGCTCCAGGACCTTGTCATCTCCATTCTCCATTCCCTTGTCATCACAATGCTTCATGACCCCTGTCATCACAATACTCCATGAAAATTTTCAGCCCAATGCTCCATTACCTTCTCATCACAATGCTCCATGACCAATATCATCACAATGCTCCATGACCACTGTCATCACAACACTCCATGACACCTGACAACACAATGATCAGGGACTCCTGTCATCACAATGCTCCAAGACCCCTGTAATCACAATGCTCCATGACCCCTGTCATCACAATACTCCATGAACATTTTCAGCCTAATGCTCCATGACCCTTGTCATCAAATTGATCCATGCCCTTGTCATCCCAATGTTCCATAACCACTGTATTCACAATGCTCCTTGACGCTTGTCATCACAGTGCTCCATGACACCTGTCATCACAATGCTCCATGAATTTGTCAGCAAAATGCTACATGACCTTTTCATTACAATGCTCTATGCACTTGTCATCACAGTACTCCATTACCATTGTCATCACTATCCGCCATGAACATTGGGATCACATTGCTTCATGCCCTTGTCATCACAATGCTCCATGCTCCTTGAAATCAACATGATCCATAACCTCTATCATCACAATGCTCCAAACCCTTGTGATCACAATGTTCCACAACACTTGTCCTCACAATGCTCCATGATGCCTGTCATCACAATACTCCATGCCCTTTTCATCACAATGCTCCATGACCTTTGTCATCACAATTATCAATACACTTGTCATCACAATGCTCCCTGACTCTTGTCGTCAGAATGCTCCTTGAACCGTGTCACGAAAAGGCTCCATGCCTTTTTCATCACAAAGCCCCATGCCATTTTCATCCCAATGCTCCATGCCATTGTCATCAAAATACTCCACAAGCTTGTCATCAGAATGCTCCGTGACCCTTGTCATCACAATTCTCCATGCACTTGTCAGCACAATGCACCCTGACCCTTGTCATCACAATGCTCCAAGCCATTGTCATCAAAATACTCCACAAGCTTGTCATCAGAATGCTCACTGACACTTGTCATCACAATGCTCCAAGCCATTATCATCACAATGCTCCATTACCTTTGTCATCAGAATCCTCCATGACACTTGGCATCACAATGCTCCATGCCATTGTCATCAAAATGGGCCATTACATATGTCATCACAATGCTCCCTGACACATCTCTTCACCATACTTCATGCCCTTGTCTTAACAATGCGCCATTCAAACTGTCATCACAATAATCCATGAAACTTATTAGACCAATGCTCCATGCCCTTGTCATCACAATGCTCCATGACCTTGTTATCACAATGTTCCAAGACCCCTGTAATCAGAATGCTCCATGCCCCTTTTCATCAGTATGCTCCATGAGACTTTTCATCACATGGTTCCATGGTTTTCTCATCATAATGCTCCAGGAACTTGTCATCACAATGCTTCACAATATTGTCATGAAAATTCTCAATGGCACTTGTCATCATAATGCTCCAAGCCCTAGTCATCACAATGCTCCATGATATTGGTCATCACAATCCTCCCTTACATTTGGCATCACAATGCTCCATGCCATTGTCATCGCAATGGACCAGGATATATGTCATCACAATACCCTGACACCTCTCTTCACAATACTCCATGCCCTTATCATCACAAAGCTCCATGCCCTTGTCTTCACAATGCACCATGTCCACTGTCATCACAATAATCTATGAAAATTGTCAGACCAAAGCTCCATGACCCTGTCATCACAATTCTCCATGCCCTTGTCATCACAATGCTCCATGTCCCCTGTCATCACAATGCTCGGTGACTCAGGTCATCACAATGCTTCATAAAGTTTGTCATCACAGCGGTCCATGCCCACGTCATCACAAGGCTCTGTGACCTTTGTAACCACAATGCTCCATGAACTTTTCATCACAATGCTCCATGACCCTTGTCCTCACAATGCTCCATGCCTTTGTCAGAACAATTCTCCATGACCCTTGTCATCACAATGTGCCATGCGCTTTTCATCACAATGATCCACAACCTTGTCATCACTATGCTCAATAAACCTTGTAATCACAATGCTCCATGCACTTTTCCTCCAAATGCTCTCTCACATGAGATATCACAATGTTCCATCACTAGTCATCACAATCCTCCCTCACCCCAGTTATCACAATGTACCATGACCCCTGTCATCACAATGCTACATCCGCTTATCAACACAATATTCCATGACACCTGACATCACAATGTTCCATAACCACTGTCATCAAAATGCTCCATGACCCTTTTCATCCCAAAGCTCCATGATCCCTGGCCACACAATGTTCAATAACCCCTGTCATCAAAATATTCCATTACACTTTTCATCAAATTGCTGCATGACCCTGTCATCAAAATGCTGCCTGCCTTTCTCATCACAATGCACCACACCCTTGTCATCAAAATGCTGCATGACCTTTGTCATCCCAAAGCTCCATGACACTTGGCATCACAATGCTCCATGTCATTGTCATCACAATGCTCCATGAACCCAGTCATCACATTGCTCCATGCCCTTGTCATCACAAAGCTCAATAACACTTGTCATCACAATGCTCGATGCCTTTCTCATCACAATGCTCCATGCCCTTGTCATTACAATCCTCCATGACCCATGTATCACAGTGTTCCGTGCCCTTGTCATCACAATGCTCCATGCCCCATCTCATCACAATAATCCATGAAACATTTCAGACCAATGCTCAATGCCCTTCTCATCACAATGCTCCATTACTTCTGTCATAACAATGCTCCAATACCCCTGCCATCACAATGTTCCACGGCCTTGTTATCACAAGGCTCCATGACCCTTGTCATCAAAATAGCCCAAGACCCCTGTAATCACAATGCTCAATGCCCTAGTCATAACAAAGCTCGATGACGCATGTCATCAGAAAGTTCCATGGCCTTCTCCTCAAAATGCTCCATGCCCTTGTCATCACAATGCTCGAAGACCCCAGTAATCACAATGCTCCATGCCCCTTTTCATCAGAATGCTCCATGAGACTTGTCATCACAAGTCTCCTTGGTCATCTCATAACAATACTCCAGGACCTTGTCATCACCATGCTCCATTCCCTTGTCATCACAATGCTGCATGACCCCTGTCATCACAATACTCCATGAAAATTTTCAGCCCAATGCTCCATGACATTCTCATCACAATGCTCCATGGCCAATATCATCACAATGCTCCAAGACCACAGTCATCACAACACTCCATCACACCAGACAACACAATGATCCGGGACTCTTGTCATCACAATGCTCCAAGACCGCTCTAATGACAATGCTCCATGACCCCTGTCATCACAACACTTCATGAACATTTTCAGCCCAATGCTCCATGACCCTTGTCATCACAATGATATATGCCCTTCTCATCCCAATGCTCCATGACCCCTGTATTCACAATGCTCCATGACGCTTGTCATCACAGTGCTCCATGACACCTGTCATCACAATGCTCCATGCCTTTGTCAGCAAAATGCTACATGACCTTGTCATTACAATGCTCTATGTGCTTATCATCACAATACTCCATTACCATTGTCATCACAATCCTCAATGAACCTTGGGATCACATTGCTTCATGCCCTTGTCATCACAATGCTCCATGCTCCTTGAAATGAAAATGATCCATGACCTCTGTCATCACAATGCTCCAAACCCTTGTGATCACAATGTTCCATAACACTTGTCATCACTATGATCCATGATGTCTGTCATCACAATACTCCATGCCCTTTTCATCACAGTGCTCCATGAAATTTGTCATCACAATTCTCAATACACTTGTCATCACAATGCTCCCTGACACTTGTCGTCAGAATGCTCCTTGAACCGTGTCACGAAAAGGCTCCATGCCATTTTCATCACAAATCCACATGCCGTTTTCATCCCAGTGCTCCATGCCATTGTCATCAAAATACTCCACAAGTTTGTCATCAGAATGCTCCATGACGCTTGTCATCACAATTCTCCATGCACTTGTCAGCAAAATGCTCCCTGACCCTTATCATCACAATGCTCCAAGCCATTGTCATCACAATGCTCCATTACCTTTGTCATCAGAATCCTCCATGACACTTGGCATCACAATGCTCCATGCCATTGTCATCACAATGGGCCATTACATATGTCATCACAATGCTCCCTGACACCTCTCTTCACAATACTGCATAACCTGGTCATCACAATGCTACATGCCCTTGTCATCACAATGTGCCATTCCAACTCTCATCACAATAATCCATGAAAATTATTAGACCAATGCTCCTTGCCCTTGTTATCACAATGTTCTAAGTCCACTGTAATCAGAATGCTCCATGCCCCTTTTCATCAGAATGCTCCATATGACATGTCATCAGAAGGCTCCATGGATTTCTCATCACAATGCTCCATGACCTTTGTCATCACAATGCTCCAAGACCCATGTAATCACAATGCTTCATGCCCCTGTCATCGCAATGGACCATGACATTTGGCATCACAATACTCCATGGCATTGTCTTTGAAATTGACCATGACATATGTCATCACAATGCCCCCTTACACCAGTTTTCACAATACTCCATGCCCTTGTCATCACAATGCTCCATGCCCTTGTCATCACAATGCACCATGTCCAATGTCATCACAATAATCTATTAAACTTGTCAGACCAATGCTCCATGCCCCTGTCATCACAATGTTCCATGCCCTTGTCATCACAATGCTCCATGACCCTTGTCATCACAATGCTCCGTGACTCCAGTCATCACAATGCTTCATAACGTTTGTCATCACAACGGTCCATGCCTGCGTCATCGCAAGGCTCTGTGACCTTTGTGACCACAATGCTCCATGAACTTTTCGTCACAATTCTCGTGAGCCTTGTCATCACAATGCTCCATGCCTTTTTCAGAACAATGCTCCATGACCCTTGTCATCACAATGTGCCATGTGCTTTACACCACAATGATCCACAACCTTGTCATCGCTATGCTCCATAAACCTTGTAATCACAATGCTCCATGAACTTCTCATCCAAATACTCTCTCACATGAGATATCACAATGTTCCATCACTAGTCATCACAATCCTCCCTCACCCCTGTTATCACAATGTTCCATGACCCCTGTCATCACAATGCTACATCCCCTTATCAGCACAATTTTCCATGACCCCTGACATCACAATGTTCCATAACCCCTGTCATCAAAATGCTCCATGACCATTTTCATCCCAAAGCTCTATGACCCCTGGCATCACAATGTTCTATAACCCCTGTCATCAAAATATTACATTACATTTTTCATCAAATTGCTGCATGACCCTGTCATCAAAATGCTCCCTGCCCTTCTCATCACAATGCACCACACACTTGTCATCAAAATGCTCCATGACCATGGTCATCACTAAGCTCCATGAACCTTGGCATCACAATGCTCCATGCCATGGACCTCACAATGCTCCATGAACCCTCTCATCACATTGCTCCCTGCACTTGTCATCACAAAGCTCCATGACACTTGTCATCACAATGCTCGATGCCCTTCTCATCACAATGCTCCATGTCCTTGTCATTACAATCCTCCATCACCCATGTATCACAGTGTACCGTGCCCTTGTCATCACAATGTGCCATGCCCACTGTCATCACAATAATCCATGAAACATTTCAGACCAATGCTCAATGCACTTCTCATCACAATGCTCCATTACCACTGTCAACAATGCTCCATGACCCCTGCCATCACAATGTTCCACGGCCTTGTGATCACAAGACTAAATGACCATTGTCATCAAAATGCTCCAAAACCCATGTAATCACAATGCTCCATGCCCTTGTCATCACAGAGCTCCATGACGCATGTCATCAGAATGTTCCATGGCCTTCTCCATACAATGCTCCATGCCCTTGTCATCACAATGCTCCAAGACACTCGTAATCACAATGCTCCATGCCCCTTTTCATCAGAAGGCTCCATGATATTTGTCATCACAAGTCTCCATGGTCAACTCATCACAATGCTCCAAGACCTTGTCATCACCATGCTCCATTCCCTTGTCATCACAATGCTCCATGACTCTTGTCATCACAATACTCCATGAACATTTTCAGCCCAATGCTCCATTACCTTCTCATCACAATGCTCCATGACCAATATCATCACAATGCTCCATGACCACTGTCATCACAACACTCCATGACACCTGACAACACAATGATTAGGGACTCCTGTCATCACAATGCTCCAAGACCCCTGTAATCACAATGCTCCATGACCCCTGTCATCACAATACTCCATGAACATTTTCAGCCTAATGCTCCATGACCCTTGTCATCAAATTGATCCATGCCCTTGTCATCCCAATGTTCCATAACCACTGTATTCACAATGCTCCTTGACGCTTGTCATCACAGTGCTCCATGACACCTGTCATCAAAATGCTCCATGAATTTGTCAGCAAAATGCTACATGACCTTTTCATTACAATGCTCTATGCACTTGTCATCACAGTACTCCATTACCATTGTCATCACTATCCGCCATGAACATTGGGATCACATTGCTTCATGCCCTTGTCATCACAATGCTCCATGCTCCTTGAAATCAACATGATCCATAACCTCTATCATCACAATGCTCCAAACCCTTGTGATCACAATGTTCCACAACACTTGTCCTCACAATGCTCCATGATGCCTGTCATCACAATACTCCATGCCCTTTTCATCACAATGCTCCATGACCTTTGTCATCACAATTATCAATACACTTGTCATCACAATGCTCCCTGACTCTTGTCGTCAGAATGCTCCTTGAACCGTGTCACGAAAAGGCTCCATGCCTTTTTCATCACAAAGCCCCATGCCATTTTCATCCCAATGCTCCATGCCATTGTCATCAAAATACTCCACAAGCTTGTCATCAGAATGCTCCGTGACCCTTGTCATCACAATTCTCCATGCACTTGTCAGCACAATGCACCCTGACCCTTGTCATCACAATGCTCCAAGCCATTGTCATCAAAATACTCCACAAGCTTGTCATCAGAATGCTCACTGACACTTGTCATCACAATGCTCCAAGCCATTATCATCACAATGCTCCATTACCTTTGTCATCAGAATCCTCCATGACACTTGGCATCACAATGCTCCATGCCATTGTCATCAAAATGGGCCATTACATATGTCATCACAATGCTCCCTGACACATCTCTTCACCATACTTCATGCCCTTGTCTTAACAATGCGCCATTCAAACTGTCATCACAATAATCCATGAAACTTATTAGACCAATGCTCCATGCCCTTGTCATCACAATGCTCCATGACCTTGTTATCACAATGTTCCAAGACCCCTGTAATCAGAATGCTCCATGCCCCTTTTCATCAGTATGCTCCATGAGACTTTTCATCACATGGTTCCATGGTTTTCTCATCATAATGCTCCAGGAACTTGTCCTCACAATGCTTCACAACATTGTCATGAAAATTCTCAATGGCACTTGTCATCATAATGCTCCAAGCCCTAGTCATCACAATGCTCCATGATATTGGTCATCACAATCCTCCCTTACATTTGGCATCACAATGCTCCATGCCATTGTCATCGCAATGGACCAGGATATATGTCATCACAATACCCTGACACCTCTCTTCACAATACTCCAAGCCCTTATCATCACAAAGCTCCATGCCCTTGTCTTCACAATGCACCATGTCCACTGTCATCACAATAATCTATGAAAATTGTCAGACCAAAGCTCCATGACCCTGTCATCACAATTCTCCATGCCCTTGTCATCACAATGCTCCATATCCCCTGTCATCACAATGCTCGGTGACTCCAGTCATAACAATGCTTCATAAAGTTTGTCATCACAGCAGTCCATGCCCACGTCATCACAAGGCTCTGTGACCTTTGTAACCACAATGCTCCATGAACTTTTCATCACAATGCTCCATGACCCTTGTCCTCACAATGCTCCATGCCTTTGTCAGAACAATTCTCCATGACCCTTGTCATCACAATGTGCCATGCGCTTTTCATCACAATGATCCACAACCTTGTCATCACTATGCTCAATAAACCTTGTAATCACAATGCTCCATGCACTTTTCCTCCAAATGCTCTCTCACATGAGATATCACAATGTTCCATCACTAGTCATCACAATCCTCCCTCACCCCAGTTATCACAATGTACCATGACCCCTGTCATCACAATGCTACATCCGCTTATCAACACAATATTCCATGACACCTGACATCACAATGTTCCATAACCACTGTCATCAAAATGCTCCATGACCCTTTACATCCCAAAGCTCCATGATCCCTGGCCACACAATGTTCAATAACCCCTGTCATCAAAATATTCCATTACACTTTTCATCAAATTGCTGCATGACCCTGTCATCAAAATGCTGCCTGCCTTTCTCATCACAATGCACCACACCCTTGTCATCAAAATGCTCCATGACCTTTGTCATCCCAAAGCTCCATGACACTTGGCATCACAATGCTCCATGTCATTGTCATCACAATGCTCCATGAACCCAGTCATCACATTGCTCCATGCCCTTGTCATCACAAAGCTCAATAACACTTGTCATCACAATGCTCGATGCCTTTCTCATCACAATGCTCCATGCCCTTGTCATTACAATCCTCCATGACCCATGTATCACAGTGTTCCGTGCCCTTGTCATCACAATGCTCCATGCCCCATCTCATCACAATAATCCATGAAACATTTCAGACCAATGCTCAATGCCCTTCTCATCACAATGCTCCATTACTTCTGTCATAACAATGCTCCAATACCCCTGCCATCACAATGTTCCACGGCCTTGTTATCACAAGGCTCCATGACCCTTGTCATCAAAATAGCCCAAGACCCCTGTAATCACAATGCTCAATGCCCTAGTCATAACAAAGCTCGATGACGCATGTCCTCAGAAAGTTCCATGGCCTTCTCCTCAAAATGCTCCATGCCCTTGTCATCACAATGCTCAAAGACCCCAGTAATCACAATGCTCCATGCCCCTTTTCATCAGAATGTTCCATGAGACTTGTCATCACAAGTCTCCTTGGTCATCTCATAACAATGCTCCAGGACCTTGTCATCACCATGCTCCATTCCCTTGTCATCACAATGCTCCATGACCCCTGTCATCACAATACTCCATGAAAATTTTCAGCCCAATGCTCCATGACATTCTCATCACAATGCTCCATGACCAATATCATCACAATGCTCCAAGACCACAGTCATCACAACACTCCATCACACCAGACAACACAATGATCCGGGACTCTTGTCATCACAATGCTCCAAGACCGCTCTAATGACAATGCTCCATGACCCCTGTCATCACAACACTTCATGAACATTTTCAGCCCAATGCTCCATGACCCTTGTCATCACAATGATATATGCCCTTCTCATCCCAATGCTCCATGACCCCTGTATTCACAATGCTCCATGACGCTTGTCATCACAGTGCTCCATGACACCTGTCATCACAATGCTCCATGCCTTTGTCAGCAAAATGCTACATGACCTTGTCATTACAATGCTCTATGTGCTTATCATCACAATACTCCATTACCATTGTCATCACAATCCTCAATGAACCTTGGGATCACATTGCTTCATGCCCTTGTCATCACAATGCTCCATGCTCCTTGAAATGAAAATGATCCAAGACCTCTGTCATCACAATGCTCCAAACCCTTGTGATCACAATGTTCCATAACACTTGTCATCACTATGATCCATGATGTCTGTCATCACAATACTCCATGCCCTTTTCATCACAGTGCTCCATGAAATTTGTCATCACAATTCTCAATACACTTGTCATCACAATGCTCCCTGACACTTGTCGTCAGAATGCTCCTTGAACCGTGTCACGAAAAGGCTCCATGCCATTTTCATCACAAATCCACATGCCGTTTTCATCCCAGTGCTCCATGCCATTGTCATCAAAATACTCCACAAGATTGTCATCAGAATGCTCCATGACGCTTGTCATCACAATTCTCCATGCACTTGTCAGCAAAATGCTCCCTGACCCTTATCATCACAATGCTCCAAGCCATTGTCATCACAATGCTCCATTACCTTTGTCATCAGAATCCTCCATGACACTTGGCATCACAATGCTCCATGCCATTGTCATCACAATGGGCCATTACATATGTCATCACAATGCTCCCTGACACCTCTCTTCACAATACTGCATAACCTGGTCATCACAATGCTACATGCCCTTGTCATCACAATGTGCCATTCCAACTCTCATCACAATAATCCATGAAAATTATTAGACCAATGCTCCTTGCCCTTGTTATCACAATGTTCCAAGTCCACTGTAATCAGAATGCTCCATGCCCCTTTTCATCAGAATGCTCCATATGACATGTCATCAGAAGGCTCCATGGATTTCTCATCACAATGCTCCATGACCTTTGTCATCACAATGCTCCAAGACCCATGTAATCACAATGCTTCATGCCCCTGTCATCGAAATGGACCATGACATTTGGCATCACAATACTCCATGGCATTGTCTTTGAAATTGACCATGACATATGTCATCACAATGCCCCCTTACACCAGTTTTCACAATACTCCATGCCCTTGTCATCACAATGCTCCATGCCCTTGTCATCACAATGCACCATGTCCAATGTCATCACAATAATCTATTAAACTTGTCAGACCAATGCTCCATGCCCCTGTCATCACATTGTTCCATGCCCTTGTCATCAGAATGCTCCATGACCCTTGTCATCACAATGCTCCGTGACTCCAGTCATCACAATGCTTCATAACGTTTGTCATCACAACGGTCCATGCCTGCGTCATCGCAAGGCTCTGTGACCTTTGTGACCACAATGCTCCATGAACTTTTCATCACAATTCTCGTGACCCTTGTCATCACAATGCTCCATGCCTTTTTCAGAACAATGCTCCATGACCCTTGTCATCACAATGTGCCATGTGCTTTACACCACAATGATCCACAACCTTGTCATCGCTATGCTCCATAAACCTTGTAATCACAATGCTCCATGAACTTCTCATCCAAATACTCTCTCACATGAGATATCACAATGTTCCATCACTAGTCATCACAATCCTCCCTCACCCCTGTTATCACAATGTTCCATGACCCCTGTCATCACAATGCTACATCCCCTTATCAGCACAATTTTCCATGACCCCTGACATCACAATGTTCCATAACCCCTGTCATCAAAATGCTCCATGACCATTTTCATCCCAAAGCTCTATGACCCCTGGCATCACAATGTTCTATAACCCCTGTCATCAAAATATTACATTACATTTTTCATCAAATTGCTGCATGACCCTGTCATCAAAATGCTCCCTGCCCTTCTCATCACAATGCACCACACACTTGTCATCAAAATGCTCCATGACCATGGTCATCACTAAGCTCCATGAACCTTGGCATCACAATGCTCCATGCCATGGACATCACAATGCTCCATGAACCCTCTCATCACATTGCTCCCTGCACTTGTCATCACAAAGCTCCATGACACTTGTCATCACAATGCTCGATGCCCTTCTCATCACAATGCTCCATGTCCTTGTCATTACAATCCTCCATCACCCATGTATCACAGTGTACCGTGCCCTTGCCATCACAATGTGCCATGCCCACTGTCATCACAATAATCCATGAAACATTTCAGACCAATGCTCAATGCACTTCTCATCACAATGCTCCATTACCACTGTCAACAATGCTCCATGACCCCTGCCATCACAATGTTCCACGGCCTTGTGATCACAAGACTAAATGACCATTGTCATCAAAATGCTCCAAAACCCATGTAATCACAATGCTCCATGCCCTTGTCATCACAGAGCTCTATGACGCATGTCATCAGAATGTTCCATGGCCTTCTCCACACAATGCTCCATGCCCTTGTCATCACAATGCTCCAAGACACTCGTAATCACAATGCTCCATGCCCCTTTTCATCAGAAGGCTCCATGATATTTGTCATCACAAGTCTCCATGGTCAACTCATCACAATGCTCCAAGACCTTGTCATCACCATGCTCCATTCCCTTGTCATCACAATGCTCCATGACTCCTGTCATCACAATACTCCATGAACATTTTCAGCCCAATGCTCCATGACCTTCTCATCACAATGCTCCATGACCAATATCATCACAATGCTCCATGACCACTGTCATCACAACACTCCATGACACCTGACAACACAACGATCCGGGACTCTTGTCATCACAATGCTCCAAGACCATGCAATCACAATGCTCCATGACCCCTGTCATCACAATACTCCATGAACATTTTCAGCCCAATGCTCCATGACCCTTGTCATCACAATGATCCATGCCCTTGTCATCCCAATGTTCCATGACCCCTGTATTCACAGTGCTCCGTGACGCTTGTCATCACAGTGCTCCATGACACCTGTCATCACAATGCTCCATGCCTTTGTCAGCAAAATGCTACATGGCCTTGTCATTACAATGCTCTATGCGCTTGTCATCACAATACTCGATTACCATTGTCATCACAATCCTCCATGAACCTTGGAATCACATTGCTTCATGCCCTTGTCATCACAATGCTACATACTCCTTGAAATCAACATGATCCATGACCTCTGTCATCACAATGCTCCAAACCCTTGTGATCACAATGTTCCATAACAATTGTCCTCACAACGCTCCAAGATGCCTGTCATCACAATACTCCATACACTTTTCATCACAATTCTCCATGACATTTGTCATCACAATTCTCAATACACTTTTCATCACAGTGCTCCCTGACACTTGTCGTCAGTATGCTCCATGAAACCTATCATGACAAGGCTCCATGCCTTTTTCATCACAATGATCCATGCCCTTTTCATCAAAATGCTCCAAGACCCCTGTAATCACAATGCTCCATGCCCTTGCCATCCAAAGCTCCATGACGCATGTCATCAGAATGTTCCATGGACTTCTCATCACAATGCTCCCTGCTCTTGTCATCACAAAGCACTAAGACCCCTGTAATCACAATGCTCCATGCCCCTTTTTATCTCAATGCTCCTAGGAACCCTGTCAGCACAATGAACAATGCCCATCATCATAATGATTCAGGCAATTGTCATCACAATCAAATCAAAATGCTCCATGACCTCTGTCATCACAATGCTCAAAATCCTGGTGATCACAATGTTGAATAACACTTATCATCACAACACCCCATGACGCTCATCATCACAATGATCCATGGTCGTCTCATCACAAGGCTCCATGACCTTTGTCATCAAAATTCTCAATAAACTTGTCATCACAATGCTCGCTGACACTTGTCGTCAGAATGCTCCTTGAACCATGTCACAAAAAGGCTCCATGTCGTTTTCATCAAAAAGCCCCATGCCGTTTTCATCCCAATGCTGCATGCCATTGTCATCCAAATACACCACAGGCTTGTCATCAGAATGCTCCATGACCCTTGTCATCACAATTCTCCATGCACTTGTCAGCACAATGCTCCCTGACCCTTGCCATCACAATGCTCCAAGCCATTGTCATCACAATGCTCCATTACCATTGTCATCAGAATCCTCCATGACACTTGGCATCACAATGCTCCATGCCATTGTCATCACAATGCTAAATGACCTTGTCATTACAATCCTCTATGCGCTTGTCATCACAATACTCCATTTCCATTGTCATCACAATCCTCCATCAACCTTGGGATCACATTGCTTCATGCCCTTGTCATCACAATGCTCCATGCTCCTTGAAATCAAAATGATCCATGACCTCTGTCATCACAATGCTCCAAACCCTTGTGATCACATTGTTCCATAACACTTGTCATCACAACGCTCAATGATGCCTGTCATCACAATACTCCATGCCCTTTTCATCACAATGCTCCATGACCTTTGTCATCACAATTCTCAATACACTTGTGATCACAATGCTCCCTGACACTTGTCATCAGAATGCTCCTTGAAACCCGTCACGAAAAGGCTCCATGCCTTTTTCTTCACAATGCCCCATGCCAATTTCATCACAATGTTCCATACCATTGTCATCAAAATACTCCACAAGCTTGTCATCAGAATGCTCCCGGACCCTTGTCATCACAATGCTCCATTACCTTTCTCATCAGAATCCTCCATGACACTTGGCATCACAGTGCTACATGCCATTGTCATCACAATGGGCCATTACATATGTCATCACAATGCTCCCTGACACTTATCTTCACAATACTGCATGACCTGGTCATCACAATGCTCCATGCCCTTGTCATCACAATAGGCCATTCCAACTGTCATCGCAACGAACCATGAAAGTTATTAGACCAATGTTCCATGCCCTTGTCATCACAATGCTCCATGCCCTTGTTATCACAATGCTCCATGACCCCTGTCATCACAATGCTCCGTTACTCCAATCATCACAATGCTTCATGACTTTGTCATCACAGTGGTCCATGCCCTCACCATCAACAGTCTCTGTGACATTTTTAATCCCAACGCTCCATGAACTTTTCATCACAATGCTCCGTGACCCTTGTCATCACAAAGCTACATGCCTTTGTCAGAACAATGCTCCATGACACTTGTCATCACAATGTGCCATGCGCTTTTCATCACAATGATCCACAACCTTGTCATCGCTATGCTCCATAAACCTTGTAATCACAATGCTCCATGCACTTCTCATCCAAATGCTCTCTCACATGAGATATCACAATGTTCCATCACTAGTCATCAAAATCCTCCCTCACCCCTATTATCACAATGTTCAATAACCCTTGTCATCACCATGCTACATCCCCTTATCAGCACAATGGTCCATGACCACTGACATCACAATGTTCTATATCCCCTGTCATCAAAATGCTCCATGACCCATTTCATCCCAAAGCTCCATGACCGCTGGCATCACAATGTTCTATAAGGCCTGTCATCAAAATGTTCCATTACACTTTTCATCAAATTGCTGCATGAACATGTCATCAAAATGCTCCCTGCCCTTCTCATCACAATGCACCACACCCTTGTCACCAAAAAGCTCCATGACCATTGCCCTCACTAAGCTCCATGACCCTTGGCATCACAATGCTCCATGTCATTGTCATCACAATGCTCCATGAACCTTCTCATCACATTGCTCCATGCCCTTGTCATCACAAAGCTCCATGACTCTTGTCATCACAATGCTCGATGCCCTTTTCATCACAATGCTCCATGCCCTTGTCATTACAATCCTCCATCACCCATGTATCACAGTGTACCGTGCACTTGTCATCACAATGCTCCATGCCCACTCTCATCACAATAATCCATGAAACATTTCAGACTAATGCTCAATGCCCTTCTCATCACAATTCTCCATTACCTCTGTCATAACAATGCTCCATGACACCTGACATGACAATGCTCCATGCCCTTGTCATCACAATGCTCCAAGACCCTCGTAATCACAAGTTTCCATGCCCCTTTTCATCAGAATGCTCCATTAGGCTTGTCATCACAATTCTCCATGGTCATCTCATCACAATGCTCCAGGACCTTGTCATCTCCATTCTCCATTCCCTTGTCATCACAATGCTTCATGACCCCTGTCATCACAATACTCCATGAAAATTTTCAGCCCAATGCTCCATTAACTTCTCATCACAATGCTCCATGACCAATATCATCACAATGCTCCATGACACCTGACAACACAATGATCAGGGACTCCTGTCATCACAATGCTCCAAGACCCCTGTAATCACAATGCTCCATGACCCCTGTCATCACAATACTCCATGAACATTTTCAGCCGAATGCTCCATGACCCTTGTCATCAAATTGATCCATGCCCTTGTCATCCCAATGTTCCATAACCACTGTATTCAGAATGCTCCTTGACGCTTGTCATCACAGTGCTCCATGACACCTGTCATCACAATGCCCCATGAATTTGTCAGCAAAATGCTACATGACCTTTTCATTACAATGCTCTATGCACTTGTCATCACAATACTCCATTACCATTGTCATCACTATCCGCCATGAACATTGGGATCACATTGCTTCATGCCCTTGTCATCACAATGCTCCATGCTCCTTGAAATCAACATGATCCATAACCTCTATCATCACAATGCTCCAAACCCTTGTGATCACAATGTTCCATAACACTTGTCCTCACAATGCTCCATGATGCCTGTCATCACAATACTCCATGCCCTTTTCATCACAATGCTCCATGAGCTTTGTCATCACAATTATCAATACACTTGTCATCACAATGCTCTCTGACTCTTGTCGTCAGAATGCTCCTTGAACCGTGTCACGAAAAGGCTCCATGCCTTTTTCATCACAAAGCCCCATGCCATTTTCATCCCAATGCTCCATGCCATTGTCATCAAAATACTCCACAAGCTTGTCATCAGAATGCTCCATGACCCTTGTCATCACAATGCTCCGTGACTCCAGTCATCACAATGCTTCATAACGTTTGTCATCACAACGGTCCATGCCTGCGTCATCGCAAGGCTCTGTGACCTTTGTGACCACAATGCTCCATGAACTTTTCATCACAATTCTCGTGACCCTTGTCATCACAATGCTCCATGCCTTTTTCAGAACAATGCTCCATGACCCTTGTCATCACAATGTGCCATGTGCTTTACACCACAATGATCCACAACCTTGTCATCGCTATGCTCCATAAACCTTGTAATCACAATGCTCCATGAACTTCTCATCCAAATACTCTCTCACATGAGATATCACAATGTTCCATCACTAGTCATCACAATCCTCCCTCACCCCTGTTATCACAATGTTCCATGACCCCTGTCATCACAATGCTACATCCCCTTATCAGCACAATTTTCCATGACCCCTGACATCACAATGTTCCATAACCCCTGTCATCAAAATGCTCCATGACCATTTTCATCCCAAAGCTCTATGACCCCTGGCATCACAATGTTCTATAACCCCTGTCATCAAAATATTACATTACATTTTTCATCAAATTGCTGCATGACCCTGTCATCAAAATGCTCCCTGCCCTTCTCATCACAATGCACCACACACTTGTCATCAAAATGCTCCATGACCATGGTCATCACTAAGCTCCATGAACCTTGGCATCACAATGCTCCATGCCATGGACATCACAATGCTCCATGAACCCTCTCATCACATTGCTCCCTGCACTTGTCATCACAAAGCTCCATGACACTTGTCATCACAATGCTCGATGCCCTTCTCATCACAATGCTCCATGTCCTTGTCATTACAATCCTCCATCACCCATGTATCACAGTGTACCGTGCCCTTGTCATCACAATGTGCCATGCCCACTGTCATCACAATAATCCATGAAACATTTCAGACCAATGCTCAATGCACTTCTCATCACAATGCTCCATTACCACTGTCAACAATGCTCCATGACCCCTGCCATCACAATGTTCCACGGCCTTGTGATCACAAGACTAAATGACCATTGTCATCAAAATGCTCCAAAACCCATGTAATCACAATGCTCCATGCCCTTGTCATCACAGAGCTCCATAACGCATGTCATCAGAATGTTCCATGGCCTTCTCCACACAATGCTCCATGCCCTTGTCATCACAATGCTCCAAGACACTCGTAATCACAATGCTCCATGCCCCTTTTCATCAGAAGGCTCCATGATATTTGTCATCACAAGTCTCCATGGTCAACTCATCACAATGCTCCAAGACCTTGTCATCACCATGCTCCATTCCCTTGTCATCACAATGCTCCATGACTCCTGTCATCACAATACTCCATGAACATTTTCAGCCCAATGCTCCATGACCTTCTCATCACAATGCTCCATGACCAATATCATCACAATGCTCCATGACCACTGTCATCACAACACTCCATGACACCTGACAACACAACGATCCGGGACTCTTGTCATCACAATGCTCCAACACCATGCAATCACAATGCTCCATGACCCCTGTCATCACAATACTCCATGAACATTTTCAGCCCAATGCTCCATGACCCTTGTCATCACAATGATCCATGCCCTTGTCATCCCAATGTTCCATGACCCCTGTATTCACAGTGCTCCGTGACGCTTGTCATCACAGTGCTCCATGACACCTGTCATCACAATGCTCCATGCCTTTGTCAGCAAAATGCTACATGGCCTTGTCATTACAATGCTCTATGCGCTTGTCATCACAATACTCGATTACCATTGTCATCACAATCCTCCATGAACCTTGGGATCACATTGCTTCATGCCATTGTCATCACAATGCTACATACTCCTTGAAATCAAAATGATCCATGACCTCTGTCATCACAATGCTCCAAACCCTTGTGATCACAATGTTCCATAACAATTGTCCTCACAACGCTCCAAGATGCCTGTCATCACAATACTCCATACACTTTTCATCACAATTCTCCATGACATTTGTCATCACAATTCTCAATACACTTTTCATCACAGTGCTCCCTGACACTTGTCGTCAGTATGCTCCATGAAACCTATCATGACAAGGCTCCATGCCTTTTTCATCACAATGATCCATGCCCTTTTCATCAAAATGCTCCAAGACCCCTGTAATCACAATGCTCCATGCCCTTGCCATCCAAAGCTCCATGACGCATGTCATCAGAATGTTCCATGGACTTCTCATCACAATGCTCCCTGCTCTTGTCATCACAAAGCACTAAGACCCCTGTAATCACAATGCTCCATGCCCCTTTTCATCTCAATGCTCCTAGGAACCCTGTCAGCACAATGAACAATGCCCATCATCATAATGATTCAGGCAATTGTCATCACAATCAAATCAAAATGCTCCATGACCTCTGTCATCACAATGCTCAAAATCCTGGTGATCACAATGTTGAATAACACTTATCATCACAACACCCCATGACGCTCATCATCACAATGATCCATGGTCGTCTCATCACAAGGCTCCATGACCTTTGTCATCAAAATTCTCAATAAACTTGTCATCACAATGCTCGCTGACACTTGTCGTCAGAATGCTCCTTGAACCATGTCACAAAAAGGCTCCATGTCGTTTTCATCAAAAAGCCCCATGCCGTTTTCATCCCAATGCTGCATGCCATTGTCATCCAAATACACCACAGGCTTGTCATCAGAATGCTCCATGACCCTTGTCATCACAATTCTCCATGCACTTGTCAGCACAATGCTCCCTGACCCTTGTCATCACAATGCTCCAAGCCATTGTCATCACAATGCTCCATTACCATTGTCATCAGAATCCTCCATGACACTTGGCATCACAATGCTCCATGCCATTGTCATCACAATGCTCCATGTCTTTGTCAGCAAAATGATAAATGACCTTGTCATTACAATCCTCTATGCGCTTGTCATCACAATACTCCATGCCCTTTTCATCACAATGCTCCATGACCTTTGTCATCACAATTCTCAATACACTTGTGATCACAATGCTCCCTGACACTTGTCATCAGAATGCTCCTTGAAACCCGTCACGAAAAGGCTCCATGCCTTTTTCTTCACAATGCCCCATGCCATTTTCATCACAATGTTCCATACCATTGTCATCAAAATACTCCACAAGCTTGTCATCAGAATGCTCCCGGACCCTTGTCATCACAATGCTCCATTACCTTTCTCATCAGAATCCTCCATGACACTTGGCATCACAGTGCTACATGCCATTGTCATCACAATGGGCCATTACATATGTCATCACAATGCTCCCTGACACTTATCTTCACAATACTGCATGACCTGGTCATCACAATGCTCCATGCCCTTGTCATCACAATAGGCCATTCCAACTGTCATCGCAACGAACCATGAAAGTTATTAGACCAATGTTCCATGCCCTTGTCATCACAATGCTCCATGCCCTTGTTATCACAATGCTCCATGACCCCTGTCATCACAATGCTCCGTTACTCCAATCATCACAATGCTTCATGACTTTGTCATCACAGTGGTCCATGCCCTCACCATCAACAGTCTCTGTGACATTTTTAATCCCAATGCTCCATGAACTTTTCATCACAATGCTCCGTGACCCTTGTCATCACAAAGCTACATGCCTTTGTCAGAACAATGCTCCATGACACTTGTCATCACAATGTGCCATGCGCTTTTCATCACAATGATCCACAACCTTGTCATCGCTATGCTCCATAAACCTTGTAATCACAATGCTCCATGCACTTCTCATCCAAATGCTCTCTCACATGAGATATCACAATGTTCCATCACTAGTCATCAAAATCCTCCCTCACCCCTGTTATCACAATGTTCAATAACCCTTGTCATCACCATGCTACATCCCCTTATCAGCACAATGTTCCATGACCCCTGACATCACAATGTTCTATATCCCCTGTCATCAAAATGCTCCATGACCCATTTCATCCCAAAGCTCCATGACCGCTGGCATTACAATGTTCTATAAGGCCTGTCATCAAAATGTTCCATTACACTTTTCATCAAATTGCTGCATGAACATGTCATCAAAATGCTCCCTGCCCTTCTCATCACAATGCACCACACCCTTGTCACCAAAAAGCTCCATGACCATTGCCCTCACTAAGCTCCATGACCCTTGGCATCACAATGCTCCATGTCATTGTCATCACAATGCTCCATGAACCTTCTCATCACATTGCTCCATGCCCTTGTCATCACAAAGCTCCATGACTCTTGTCATCACAATGCTCGATGCCCTTTTAATCACAATGCTCCATGCCCTTGTCATTACAATCCTCCATCACCCATGTATCACAGTGTACCGTGCACTTGTCATCACAATGCTCCATGCCCACTCTCATCACAATAATCCATGAAACATTTCAGACTAATGCTCAATGCCCTTCTCATCACAATGCTCCATTACCTCTGTCATAACAATGCTCCATGACACCTGACATGACAATGCTCCATGCCCTTGTCATCACAATGCTCCAAGACCCTCGTAATCACAAGTTTCCATGCCCCTTTTCATCAGAATGCTCCATTAGGCTTGTCATCACAATTCTCCATGGTCATCTCATCACAATGCTCCAGGACCTTGTCATCTCCATTCTCCATTCCCTTGTCATCACAATGCTTCATGACCCCTGTCATCACAATACTCCATGAAAATTTTCAGCACAATGCTCCATTAACTTCTCATCACAATGCTCCATGACCAATATCATCACAATGCTCCATGACCACTGTCATCACAACACTCCATGACACCTGACAACACAATGATCAGGGACTCCTGTCATCACAATGCTCCAAGACCCCTGTAATCACAATGCTCCATGACCCATGTCATCACAATACTCCATGAACATTTTCAGCCGAATGCTCCATGACCCTTGTCATCAAATTGATCCATGCCCTTGTCATCCCAATGTTCCATAACCACTGTATTCAGAATGCTCCTTGACGCTTGTCATCACAGTGCTCCATGACACCTGTCATCACAATGCCCTATGAATTTGTCAGCAAAATGCTACATGACCTTTTCATTACAATGCTCTATGCACTTGTCATCACAATACTCCATTACCATTGTCATCACTATCCGCCATGAACATTGGGATCACATTGCTTCATGCCCTTGTCATCACAATGCTCCATGCTCCTTGAAATCAACATGATCCATAACCTCTATCATCACAATGCTCCAAACCCTTGTGATCACAATGTTCCATAACACTTGTCCTCACAATGCTCCATGATGCCTGTCATCACAATACTCCATGCCCTTTTCATCACAATGCTCCATGACCTTTGTCATCACAATTATCAATACACTTGTCATCACAATGCTCCCTGACTCTTGTCGTCAGAATGCTCCTTGAACCGTGTCACGAAAAGGCTCCATGCCTTTTTCATCACAAAGCCCCATGCCATTTTCATCCCAATGCTCCATGCCATTGTCATCAAAATACTCCACAAGCTTGTCATCAGAATGCTCCGTGACCCTTGTCATCACAATTCTCCATGCACTTGTCAGCACAATGCACCCTGACCCTTGTCATCACAATGCTCCAAGCCATTGTCATCAAAATACTCCACAAGCTTGTCATCAGAATGCTCACTGACACTTGTCATCACAATGCTCCAAGCCATTATCATCACAATGCTCCATTACCTTTGTCATCAGAATCCTCCATGACACTTGGCATCACAATGCTCCATGCCATTGTCATCAAAATGGGCCATTACATATGTCATCACAATGCTCCCTGACACATCTCTTCACCATACTTCATGCCCTTGTCTTAACAATGCACCATTCAAGCTGTCATCACAATAATCCATGAAACTTATTAGACCAATGCTCCATGCCCTTGTCATCACAATGCTCCATGACCTTGTTATCACAATGTTCCAAGACCCCTGTAATCAGAATGCTCCATGCCCCTTTTAATCAGTATGCTCCATGAGACTTTTCATCACATGGCTCCATGGTTTTCTCATCATAATGCTCCAGGACCTTGTCATCACAATGCTTCACAACATTGTCATGAAAATTCTCAATGGCACTTGTCATCATAATGCTCCAAGCCCTAGTCATCACAATGCTCCATGATATTGGTCATCACAATCCTCCCTTACATTTGGCATCACAATGCTCCATGCCATTGTCATCGCAATGGACCAGGATATATGTCATCACAATACCCTGACACCTCTCTTCACAATACTCCATGCCCTTATCATCACAAAGCTCCATGCCCTTGTCATCACAATGCACCATGTCCACTGTCATCACAATAATCTATGAAAATTGTCAGACCAAAGCTCCATGACCCTGTCATCACAATTCTCCATGCCCTTGTCATCACAATGCTCCATGTCCCCTGTCATCACAATGCTCGGTGACTCCAGTCATCACAATGCTTCATAAAGTTTGTCATCACAGCGGTCCATGCCCACGTCATCACAAGGCTCTGTGACCTTTGTAACCACAATGCTCCATGACCCTTGTCCTCACAATGCTCCATGCCTTTGTCAGAACAATTCTCCATGACCCTTGTCATCACAATGTGCCATGCGCTTTTCATCACAATGATCCACATCCTTGTCATCACTATGCTCAATAAACCTTGTAATCACAATGCTCCATGCACTTTTCCTCCAAATGCTCTCTCACATGAGATATCACAATGTTCCATCACTAGTCATCACAATCCTCCCTCACCCCAGTTATCACAATGTACCATGACCCCTGTCATCACAATGCTACATCCCCTTATCAACACAATATTCCATGACACCTGACATCACAATGTTCCATAACCACTGTCATCAAAATGCTCCATGACCCTTTTCATCCCAAAGCTCCATGATCCCTGGCCACACAATGTTCAATAACCCCTGTCATCAAAATATTCCATTACACTTTTCATCAAATTGCTGCATGACCCTGTCATCAAAATGCTTCCTGCCTTTCTCATCACAATGCACCACACCCTTTTCATCAAAATGCTGCATGACCTTTGTCATCCCAAAGCTCCATGACACTTGGCATCACAATGCTCCATGTCATTGTCATCACAATGCTCCATGAACCCAGTCATCACATTGCTCCATGCCCTTGTCATCACAAAGCTCAATAACACTTGTCATCACAATGCTCGATGCCTTTCTCATCACAATGCTCCATGCCCTTGTCATTACAATCCTCCATGACCCATGTATCACAGTGTTCCGTGCCCTTGTCATCACAATGCTCCATGCCCCATCTCATCACAATAATCCATGAAACATTTCAGACCAATGCTCAATGCCCTTCTCATCACAATGCTCCATTACTTCTGTCATAACAATGCTCCAATACCCCTGCCATCACAATGTTCCACGGCCTTGTTATCACAAGGCTCCATGACCCTTGTCATCAAAATAGCCCAAGACCCCTGTAATCACAATGCTCAATGCCCTAGTCATAACAAAGCTCGATGACGCATGTCATCAGAAAGTTCCATGGCCTTCTCCTCAAAATGCTCCATGCCCTTGTCATCACAATGCTCGAAGACCCCAGTAATCACAATGCTCCATGCCCCTTTTCATCAGAATGCTCCATGAGACTTGTCATCACAAGTCTCCTTGGTCATCTCATAACAATGCTCCAGGACCTTGTCATCACCATGCTCCATTCCCTTGTCATCACAATGCTCCATGACCCCTGTCATCACAATACTCCATGAAAATTTTCAGCCCAATGCTCCATGACATTCTCATCACAATGCTCCATGACCAATATCATCACAATGCTCCAAGACCACAGTCATCACAACACTCCATCACACCAGACAACACAATGATCCGGGACTCTTGTCATCACAATGCTCCAAGACCGCTCTAATGACAATGCTCCATGACCCCTGTCATCACAACACTTCATGAACATTTTCAGCCCAATGCTCCATGACCCTTGTCATCACAATGATATATGCCCTTCTCATCCCAATGCTCCATGACCCCTGTATTCACAATGCTCCATGACGCTTGTCATCACAGTGCTCCATGACACCTGTCATCACAATGCTCCATGCCTTTGTCAGCAAAATGCTACATGACCTTGTCATTACAATGCTCTATGTGCTTATCATCACAATGCTCCATTACCATTGTCATCACAATCCTCAATGAACCTTGGGATCACATTGCTTCATGCCCTTGTCATCACAATGCTCCATGCTCCTTGAAATGAAAATGATCCATGACCTCTGTCATCACAATGCTCCAAACCCTTGTGATCACAATGTTCCATAACACTTGTCATCACTATGATCCATGATGTCTGTCATCACAATACTCCATGCCCTTTTCATCACAGTGCTCCATGAAATTTTTCATCACAATTCTCAATACACTTGTCATCACAATGCTCCCTGACACTTGTCAACATAATGCTCCTTGAACCCTGTCACGAAAAGTCTCCATGCCTTTTTCATCACATTGCCCCATGCCGTTTTCCTCCTAATGCTCCATGCCACTGTCATAAAAATACTCCACAAGCTTGTCATCAGAATGCTCCATGACACTTGTCATCACAATTCTCCATGCACTTGTCAGCACAATGCTCCCTGACCCTTGTCATCACAATGCTCCAAGCCATTGTCACCAAAATGCTCCATTACCTTTGGCATCAGAATCCTCCTTGACACTTGGCATCACAATACTCCATACCATTTTCATCACAATGGGCCATTACATATGTCATCACAATGCTCCCTGACACCTCTCTTGACAGTACTGCATGACCTGGTCATCACAATCCTCCATGCCCTTGTCATCACAATGAGCCATTCCAACTGTCATCACAATAATCCATGAAACTTATTAGACCAATGCTCCATGCCTTTGTCGTCACATTTCTCCATGCCCTTGTTATCACAATGTTCCAAGACCCCTGTAATCAGAATCCTCCATGCCCCTTTTCATCAGGGTGCTCCATGAGACTTGTCATCACAAGTCTCCGTGGTTTTCTCATCACAATGCTCCAGGACCTTGTCATCACAATGCTTCACGACATTGTCATGAAAATTTTCAATGGCCCTTGTCATCATAATGCTCCATGCCCTATTCATCACAATGCTCCATTATATTTGTCATCACAATCCTCCCTTACATTTGGCATCACAATGCTCCATGCCATTGTCATCGCAATGGACCATGACATATGTCATCACAATGACCTGACACCTCTCTTCACAATACTCCATGTCCTTGTCATCACAATGTTCCATGCCCTTGTCATCACAATGCACCATGTCCAGTGTCATCACAATAATCTATGAAATTGTCAGACCAAATCTCCATGAACCTGTCATCACAATGCTCCATGCCTTTGTCATCACAATGCTCCATGTCCCCTGTCATCGGAGTGCTCCGTGACTCCAGTCATCACAATGCTTCATAAAGTTTGTCATCACAACGGTCCATGCCCACGTCATCACAAGGCTCTGTGACGTTTGTAAACACAATGCTCCATAAACTTTTCCTCACAATCCTCAGTGACCCTTGTCCTCACAATACTCCATGTCTTTGTAAGAACAATGCTCCATGACACTTGTCATCACAATGTGCCATGCGCTTTTCATCACAATGATCCACAACATTGTCATCACTATGCTCCATAAACCTTGTAATCACAATGCTCCATTCACTTCTCATCCAAATGCTCTCTCACATGAGATATCACAATGTTCCATCACTAGTCATCACAATCCTCCCTCACCCCTGTTATCACAATGTTCCATGACCCCTGACATCAAAATATTCCATAACCCTGTCATCAAAATGTTCCATTACACTTTTCTTCAAATTGCTGCATGACCCAGTCATCAAAATGCTCCCTGCCCTTCTCATCACAATGTACCACACACTTGTCATCAAAATGCTCCATGACCATTGTCATCACTAAGATCCATGACCTTTGGCATTACAATGCTCCATTTCATTGTCATCACAATGCTCCATGAACCCTCTCATCACATTGCTCCATGCCCTTGTCATCACAAAGCTCCATGACACTTGTCATCACAATGCTCGATGCCCTTCTCATCAGAATGCTCCATGCCCTTGTCATTACAATCCTCCATGACCCATGTATCACAGTGTACCGTGCCCTTGACATCACAAAGCGCCACGCCCACTCTCATCACAATAATCCATGAAATATATCCGACCAATGCTCAATGCCCTTCTCATCACAATGCTCCATTACCTCTGTCATAACAATGCTCCATGACCCCTACCATCACAATGATCCATGGCCTTGTCATCACAAGGCCCCATGACCCTTGTCATCACAATGATCCAAGACCCATGTAATCACAATGGTCCATGCACTTGTCATTACAAAGCTCCATGACGCATGTCATCAGAATGTTCCATGGCCTTCTCCACAAAAAGCTCCATGCCCTTGTCATCACAATGCTGCATTACCCCTGTCATAACAATGCTCCATAACCCCTGCCATCACGATGTTCCATGGCCTTGTCATCACAAGGCTCCATGACCCTTCTCATCACAATGCTCCAAGAACACTGTAATCACAATGCTCTATGCCCCTTTTCATCTCAATGATCCATGAACCCTGTCATCACAATGCACCATGCCCATCATCATAATGATTCATGCTATTGTCATCACAAAGAAATAAAAATGCTCCATGACCTCTGTCATAAAAATGCTCCAAACCCTTGTGATCACAATATTCCATAACACTTGTCATCACAAAGCCCCATGACGCTCTTCATCACAATTATCCATGGTCTTCTCATCACAATGCTCCATGACCTTCGTCATCACAATGCTCAATACACTTGTCATCAAAATGCTCCCTGACACTTGTTGTCTGTATGCTCCTTGAACTCTGTCAAGACAAGGCTCCATGCCTTTTTCATCACAATGATCCATGCACTTTTCATCACGGTGCTCCAAGACAAATGTTATCACAATGCTCCATGCCATTGTCATCACAAAGCTGAATGACGCATGCCATCAGAATGCTCCTTGGTCTTCTCCTCACCATGCTCCATGCCCTTGTCATCAAAATGTTCCAAGACCCCTGTAATCACAATGCTCCATGCCCCTTTTCATCAGTATGCTCCATGAGACTTGTCATCAAAAGGCTCCATGGTTTTGTCATCACAATGCTCCAGGACCTTGTCATCACAATGCTTCATGACCTTGTCATGAAAATTTTCAATGGCCCTTGTCATCATAATGCTCCAAGCCCTAATCATCACAATGCTCCATTATATTTGTCATCAGAAACCTCCATTATCTTTGGCATCACAATGCTCCATGCCATTGTCATCGCAATGGACCATGACATATGTCATCACAATGCTCCCTGACACCTGTCTTCACAATACTCCATGACCTTATCATCACAATGCTCCATGCCCTTGTCATCACAATGCACCATGCCCACTCTCATCACAATAATCTATGAAACTTGTCAGACCAATGCACCATGCCCCTGTCATCACAATGCACCATGCGCTTGTCATCACAGTGCTCCATGACCCCTGTCATCACAAGGCTCTGTGCCTCCAGTCATCACAATGCTTCATAAAGATTGTCATCACTATGGTCCATGCCCGCGTCATCACAAGGCTCTGTGACCTTTGTATCCACAATGCTCCATGTATTTTTCATCACAATTCTCTGTGACCCTTGTCATCACAATGCTCCATGTCTTTGTCTGAACAATGCTCCATGACCATTGTCATCACAGTGTGCCACGTGCATTTCATCACAACTGTCCACAAGCTTGTCATTGCAATGCTCCATAATCCTTGTAATCACAATGGTCCATGCACTTCTCATCAAAATGCTCTCTCACCAGAGATATCACAATGTTCCATCACTAGTCATCACAATACTCCCTCACCCCTGGAATCACAGTGATCCATGACCCTGTCATCACAATGCTACATCCACTTGTCATCACAATGTTCCATGACCCCTTCCATCACAATGTTCCATAAGCCCTGTCATCAAAATGCTCCATGACCCTTTCCATCCCAAAGATCCAAGTCCCCTGCCATCACAATGTTCTATAACCCCTGCCATCTAAATGTTCCATTACACTTTTTATCAAATTGCTGCAGGACCCGGTTATCAAAATGCTCCCTGCCCTTCTCATCAAAATGCTCCATGACTTGTCATCACAAAGCCCGAAGACTCTTGGCATCACAATGCTCCATGTCATTGTCATCACAATGCTCCATGTACCCTCTCATCACATTGCTCCATGCCCCTGTCATCACACAGCTCCATGACATTTGTCATCACAATGCTCAATAAACTTGTCATCACAATGCTCCCTGACCCTTGTCATCAGTATGCTCCTTCAACACTGTCATAACAAGTTTCCATGCATTTTTCATCACAATGATCCATGACCATTTCATCACAATGCTCCAAGACCCCTGTAATCACAATGCTCCATGCTCCTATTCATCACAATGCTCCATGAGACTTGCCATCACAAGTCTCCATGGTCTTCTCATCACAATGTTCCAGGACCTTGACATCACCATGATCCATTCCCTTGTCATCACAATGCTCCATGACCCCTGTCATCACAATAATCCATGAACATTTTCAGCCCAATGCTCCACGACCTTCTCCTCACAATGCTCCATTGCCAATATCATCACAATGCCCCATGACCACTGTCATCACAACACTCCATGACACCTGACCACACAATGATCCAGGACTCTGGTCATCACAATGCTCCATTCCCTTGTCGTCACATTGCTACATGACACCTGTCATCAAAACTCTCCATGAACATTTTCAGCCCAGTGCTCCATGACCCTTGTCATCACAGTGATCCATGCCCTTGCCATCCCAATGCTCCATGACCCCTGTATTCACAATGCTCCTTGACGCTTGTCATCACAGTGCTCCATGACACATGTCATCACAATGCTCCATGCCTTTGTCAGCAAAATGCTACATGACCTTTTCATTACAATGCTCTATGCACTTGTCATCACAATACTCCATTTCCATTGTCATCACAATCCTCCATGTACCTTAGGATCACATTGCTTCATGCGCATGTCATCACAATGCTCCATGCTCCTTGAAATCAAAATGATCCATGACCTCTGTCATCACAATGCTCCAAACCCTTGTGATCACAATGTTCCATAACACTTGTCATCACAACGCTCCATGATGCCTGTCATCACAATACTCCATGCACTTTTCATCACAATGCTCCATGACCTTTGTCACCACAATTCTCAATACACTTGTCATCACAATGCTCCCTGACACTTGTCATCAGAATGCTCCTTGAACCCTGTCACAAAAAGGCTCCATGCCTTTTTCATAACAATGCCCCATGCCATTTTCATCACAATGCTCCATGCCATTGTCATAAAAATACTCCACAAGCTTGTCATCAGAATGCTCCATGACCCTTGTCATCACAATTCTCCATGCACTTGTCAGCACAATGCTCCCTGACCCTTGTCATCACAATACTCCAAGCCATTGTCATCACAATGCTCCATTACCTTTGTCATCAAAATCCTCCCTGACACTTGGCATCACAATGCTCCATGCCATCCTCATCACAATGGGCCATTACATATGTGATCACAATGCTCCCTGACACCTTTCTTAACAATAGGGCATGACATGGTCATCACAATGCTCCATGCCCTTGTCATCACAGTGTGCCATTCCAACTCTCATCGCAATACTCCATGAAAGTTATTACTCCAATGTTCCATGCCCTTGTCATCACAATGCTCCATGCCCTTGTTATCACAATGCTCCATGACCCCTGTCATCACAATGCTCCGTGACTCCAGTCATCACAATGCTTCATGACCTTTGTCATCCCAATGGTCCATGCCCTTGTCATCAACAGTCTCTGTGACGTTTTTAACCACAATGCTGCATGAACTTTTCATCACAATGCTCTTTGACCCTTGTCATCACAATGCTCTATGCCTTACTCAGCACAGTGCTCCATGACGCTTGTCACCACAATGCTCCATGCGCTTGTCAGCCCAATGCTCCATGACACATGTCATCACAATGCACCATGCGCTTGTCATCACAGTGCTACACAACATTGTCATCACAATGCTCCATAAAATTTGTCATCACAGTGCTCCATGCACTTCTCATCAAAATGCTCTCTCACCACTGATATCACAATGCTACATCACTATTTGTCAAAATACTCCCTCACCCCTGTCATCACAATGTTCCATGACTCCTGTCATCACAATGCTACATGCACTTTTCATCACAATGTTTGATGACGCCTGACATCACAATGTTCCATAACAACTGTCATCAAAATATTCCATGACACTTTTCATCAAATTGCTCCATGACCCTGTCATCAGAATGCTCCCTGACCTACTCATCACAATGCACAACGCCCTTGCCATCAAAATGCTCCATGACCTTTGTCATCACAAAGATCCATGACCCTTGGCATCACAATGCTCCATGTCATTGTCATCACAATGCTCCATGAACGCTCTCATCACATTGCTCCATGCCCTTGTCTTCACATAGCTCCATGACACATGTCATCAAAATGCTCCATGGCCTTCTCATCACAATGCTCCATGCGCTTGCCATCACAATGCTCCATTACCCCTTTCATAACAATGCACCATGACCCCTGCCATCACGATGTTCCATGGCCTTGTCATCACAAGGCTCTATGACCCTTCTCATCACAATGCTCCAGTAACACTGTAATCACAATGCTCTATGCCCCTTTTCCTCTCAATGATCCATGAACCCTGTCATCAAAATGCACCATGCCAATCATCATAATGCTTCATGCTATTGTCATAACAACGAAATCAAATTGTTCCATGACCTCTGTCATAACAATGCTCCAAACCCTTGTGATCACAATATTCCATAACACTTGTCATCACAATGCCCCATGAGGCTCGTCATCACAATTATCCATGGTCTTCTCATCACAATACTCCATGACCTTCGTCATCACAATGCTCAATACACATGTCATCAACATGCTCCCTGACACTTGTTGTCTGTAAGCTCTTTGAACCCTGTCATGACAAGGCTGCATGCCTTTTTCATCACAGTGATCCATGCCCTTTTCATCACAGTGCTCCAAGTCCCATGTAATCACAGTGGTCCATGCCATTGTCATCACAAAGCTCAATGACGCATGCCATCAGAATGCTACTTGGTCTTCTCCTCACAATGCTCCAGGCCCTTGTCTTCACAATGTTCCAAGACCCCTGTAATCACAATGCTCCATTCCCCTTTTAATCAGTATGCTCCATGAGACTTGTCATCTCAAGGCTCCATGGTTTTGTCATCACAATGCTCCAGGACCTTGTCATCACAATGATTCACGACATTGTCATCAAAATTTTCAATGGCCCTTGTCATCATATTGCTCCAAACCTTAATCATCACAATGCTCCATTATATTTGTCATCACAATCCTCCATTACATTTGGTATCACAAAGATCCATGCCATTGTCATGGCCATGGATCATGACAAAAATCATCACAATGCTCCCTGACACCTGTCTTCACAATACTCCATGACCTTATCATCACAATGCTCCATGCCCTTGTCATCACAATGCACCATGCCCACTCTCATCACAATAATCTATGAAACTTGTCAGACCAATGCTCCATGCCACTGTCATCACAATGCTCCATGCCCTTGTCATCACAAGGCTCCATGACCCCTGTCATCACAATGCTCCGTGACTCCAGTCATCACAATGCTTCATAACGTTTGTCATCACAATGGTCCATGCCCGCGTCATCACAAGGCTCTGTGACCTTTGTAACCACAATGCTCCATGAACTTTTCATCACAATTCTCTGAGAAACTTGTCATCACAATGCTCCATGTCTTTGTCAGAACAATGCTCCATGATCATTGTCATCACAATGTGCCATGCACATTTCATCACAACGTTCCAAACCTTGTCATTGCAATGCTCCATAAACCTTATAATCACAATGGTCCATGCACTTCTCATCAAAATGCTCTCTCACCAGAGATGTCACAATGTTCCATCACTAGTCATCACAATACACCCTCATCCTTGTAATCACGATGTTCCATGACCCTGTCATCACAATGCTACATCCCCTTATCATCACAATGTTCCATGACCCCTGCCAGCACAATGTTCCATAAGCCCTGTCATCAAAATGCTCCATGACCCTTTCCATCCCAAAGCTCCAAGACCCCTGACATCACAATGTTCTATAACCCCTGCCATGAAAATGTTCCATTACACTTTTTATCAAATTGCTGCATGACCCGGTCATCAAAATGCCCCCTGCCCTTCTCATCAAAATGCTGCATGACTTGTCATCACAAAGCTCCAAGACCCTTGGCACCACAATGCTCCATGTCATTGTCATCACAATGCTCCATGAACCCTCTCATCACATTGCTCCATGCCCTTGTCATCACACAGCTCCATGACACTTGTCATCACAATGCTCGATGCCCTTCTCATCACAATGCTCCATGCCGTTGTCATTACAGTCCTGCATGACACATGTATCACAGTGTTCCGTGCCCTTGTCATCACAATGCTCCATGCCCACTCTCATCACAATAATCCATGAAACATTTCAGACCAAAGTTCCATACCATTCTCATCACAATGCTCCATTACCCCTGTCATAACAATGCACCATGACACCTTCTATCACAATGATCCATGGACTAGTCATCACAAGGTTCCATGATAATTCTCATCACAATGCTCAAGACCCCTGATATCACAATGCTCCATGCCCTTGTCATCACAAAGCTCCATGACGCATGTCATCATAATGTTCCATGGCCTTCTCATCACAATGCTCCATGCCCTTGTCATCACAATGCTCCAAGACCCTTGTCATCACAATGCTCCATGCCCCTTTTCATCTCAATGCTCCATGAACCCTGTCATCACAATGCACCATGCCCATCATCATAATGCTTCAGGCTATTGTCATCACAATGAAATCAATATTCTGCATGACCTCAGTCATCATAATGCTACAAACCCTTGTGATCACAATGCTGCATAACACGTATCATCACAACACCCCATGACGCTCATCATCACAATTATCCATGGTCTTCTCATCACAATGCTCCATGATCTTTGTCATCATAATGCTCAATACACTTGTCATCACAATGCTCCCTGACCCTTGTCGTCAGTATGCTCCTTGAACCCTGTCATGACAAGTTTCCATGCATTTTTCATCACAATGATCCATGACCATTTCATCACAATGCTCCAAGGTCCCTGTAATCACAATGCTGCATGCACTTTTCATCACAAAACTCCATGACGCATGTCATCAGAATGCTCCATGGCCTTCTCATCAAAATGCTCTATGCCCTAGTCATAACAATGCTCCAAGACCCCTGTAATCACAATGCTCCATGCCCCTTTTCATCAGAATGCTCCATGAGACTTGCCATCACAAGTCTCCATGATCTTCTCATCACAATGTTCCAGGACCTTGACATCACCATGATCCATTCCCTTGTCATCACAATGCTCCATGACCACTGTCATCACAATAATCCATGAACATTTTCAGCCCAATGCTCCACGACCTTCTCATCACAATGCTCCATTGCCAATATCATCACAATGCTCCATGACCACTGTCATCACAACAATCCATGACACCTGAACACACAATGATCCAGGACTCTTGTCATCACAATGCTCCATTAACTTGTCGTCACAATGCTCCATGACCACTGTCATCACAATAATCCATGAACATTTTCAGCCCAATGCTCCACGACCTCCTCATCACAATGCTCCATTGCCAATATCATCACAATGCTCCATGACCACTGTCATCACAACAATCCATGACACCTGAACACACAATGATCCATGACCTCTGTCATCACAGTGCTCCAAACCCTTGTGATCACAATGTTCCATAACACTTGTCCTCACAACGCTCCATGATGCCTGTCATCACAATACTCCATGCCTTTTTCATCACAATGCTCCATGACCTTTGTCACCACAATTCTCAATACACTTGTCATCACAATGCTCCCTGACACTTGTCATCAGAATGCTCCTTGAACCCTGTCACGAAAAGGCTCCATGCCATTTTCATCACAATGCCCCATGCCATTTTCATCACAATGCTCCATGCCATTGTCATCAAAATACTCCACAAGCTTGTTATCAGAATGCTCCATGACCCTTGTCATCACAATTCTCCATGCACTTGTCAGCACAATGCTCCCTAACCCTTTTCATCACAATGATGCAAGCCATTGTCATCACAATGCTCCAATACCTTTGTCATCAGAATCCTCCCTGACACTTGGCATCACAATGCTCCATGCCATTCTCATCACAATGGGCCATTACATATGTGATCACAATGCTCCCTGACACCTGTCTTCACAATACGGCATGACCTGGTCATCACAATGCTCCATGCCCTTGTCATCACAGTGTGCCATTCCAACTCTCATCGCAATACTCCATGAAAGTTATTAGACCAATGTTCCATGCCCTTGTCATCACAATGCTCCATGCCCTTGTTATCACAATGCTCCATGACCCCTATCATCACAATGCTCCAAGAACACTGTAATCACAATGCTCTATGCCCCTTTTCATCTCAGTGATCCATGAACCCTGTCATCACAATGCACCATGCCCATCATTATAAAGCTTCATGCTATTGTCATCACAAAGAAATAAAAATGCTCCATGACCTCTGTCATAAAAATGCTCCAAATCCTTGTGATCACAATATTCCATAACACTTGTCATCACAAAGCCCCATGACGCTCTTCATCACAATTATCCATGGTCTTCTCATCACAATGCTCCATGACCTTCGTCATCACAATGCTCAATACATTTGTCATCAAATTGCTCCCTGACACTTGTTGTCTGTATGCTCCTTGAACTCTGTCATGACAAGGCTCCATGCCTTTTTCATCACAATGATCCATGCACTTTTCATCACAGTGCTCCAAGACCAATGTAATCACAAAGCTCCATGCACTTGTCATCACAAAGCTCAATGACGCATGCCATCAGAATGCTCCTTGGTCTTCTCCTCACCATGCTCCATGCCCTTGTCATCACAATGTTCCAAGACCCCTGTAATCACAATGCTCCATGCCCCTTTTCTTCAGTATGCTCCATGAGACTTGTCATCAAAAGGCTCCATGGTTTTGTCATCACAATGCTCCAGGACCTTGTCATCACAATGCTTCATGACCTTGTCATGAAAATTTTCAATGGCCCTTGTCATCATAATGCTACAAGCCATAATCATCACAATGCTCCATTATATTTGTCATCACAATCCTCCATTAAATTTGGCATCACAATGCTCCATGCCATTGTTATCGCAATCGACCATGACATATGTCATCACAATGCTCCCTGACACCTGTCTTCACAATACTCCATGACCTTATCATCACAATGCTCCATGCCCTTGTCATCACAATGCACCATGCCCACTCTCATCACAATAATCTATGAAACTTGTCAGACCAATGCACCATGCCCCTGTCATCACAATGCACCATGCCCTTTTCATCACAGTGCTCCATGACCCCTGTCATCACAATGCTCTGTGACTCCAGTCATCACAATGCTTCATAAAGATTGTCATCACAATGGTCAATGCCCGCGTCATCACAAGGCTCTGTGACCTTTGTAACCACAATGCTCCATGAATTTTTCATCACAATTCTCTGTGACCCTTGTCATCACAATGCTCCATGTCTTTGTCAGAACAATGCTCCATGACCATTGTCATCACAGTATGCCACATGCATTTCATCACAACTGTCCACAACCTTGTCATTGCAATGCTCCATAAACCTTGTAATCACAATGGTCCATGCACTTCTCATCAAAATGCTCTCTCACCAGAGATATCACAATGTTCCATCACTAGTCATCACAATACTCCCTCACCCCTGGAATCACAATGATCCATGACCCTGTCATCACAATGCTACATCCACTTATCATCACAATGTTCTATGACCCCTGCCATAACAATGTTCCATAAGCTCTGTCATCAAAATGCTCCATGACCCTTTGCATCCCAAAACTCCAAGACCCCTGCCATCACAATGTTCTATAACCCCTGCCATCTAAATGTTCCATTACACTTTTTATCAAATTGCTGCATGACTCGGTCATCAAAATGCTCCCTGCCCTTCTCATCAAAATGCTCCGTGACTTGTCATCACAAAGCTCCAAGACACTTGGCATCACAATGCTCCATGTCATTGTCATCACAATGCTCCATGAACGCTCTCATCACATTGCTCCATGCCCTTGTCATCACAAAGCTCCATGCTCCTTGAAATCAAAATGATCCATGACCTCTGTCATCACAATGCTCCATACCCTTGTGATCACAATGTTCCATAACACTTGTCATCACAACGCTCCATGATGCCTGTCATCACAATACTCCATGCCCTTTTCATCACAATGCTCCATGACCTTAGTCACCACAATTCTCAATACACTTGTCATCACAATGCTCCCTGACACTTGTCATCAGAATGCTCCTTGAACCCTGTCACGAAAAGGCTCCATGCCTTTTTCATCACAATGTCCCATGCCATTTTCATCACAATGCTCCATGCCATTGTCATCAAAATACTCCACAATCTTGTCATCAGAATGCTCCATGACCCTTGTCATCACAATTCTCCATGCACTTGTCAGCACAATGCTCCCTGACCCTTGTTCTCACAATGCTCCAAGCCATTGTCATCACAATGCTCCATTACATTTGTCATCAGAATCCTCCCTGACACTTGGCATCACAATGCTCCATGCCATCCTCATCACAATGGGCCATTACATATGTGATCACAATGCTCCCTGACACCTGTCTTCACAATATGGCATGACCTGGTCATCACAATGCTCCATGCCCTTGTCATCACAGTGTGCTATTCCAACTGTCATCGCAATACTCCATGAAAGTTATTAGTCCAATGTTCCATGCCCTTGTCATCACAATGCTCCATGCCCTTGTTATCACAATGCTCCATGACCCCTGTCATCACAATCCTCCGTGACTCCAGTCATCACAATGCTTCATGACCTTTGTCATCCCAATGGTCCATGCCCTTGTCATCAACAGTCTCTGTGACGTTTTTAACCATAATGCTCCATGAACTTTTCATCACAATGCTCTTTGACCCTTGTCATCACAATGCTTTATGCCTTACTCAGCACAGTGCTCCATGACGCTTGTCACCACAATGCTCCAAGCGCTTGTCAGCCCAATGCTCCATGACACATGTCATCACAATGCACCATGCGCTTGTCATCACAGTGCTCCACAACATTGTCATCACAATGCTCCATAAAATTTGTCATCACAATGCTCCATGCACTTCTCATCAAAATGCTCTCTCACAACTGATATCACAATGCTACATCACTATTTGTCACAATACTCCCTCACCCCTGTCATCACAATGTTCCATGGCTCCTGTCATCACAATGCTACATGCACTTATCATCACAATGTTCGATGACCCCTGAAATCACAATGTTCCATAACACCTGTCATCAAAATGTTCCATGGCACTTTTCATCAAATTGCTCCATGACCCTGTCATCAGAATGCTCCCTGCCCTTCTCATCACAATGCACAACGTCCTTGCCATCAAAATGCTCCATGACCTTTGTCATCACAAAGATCCATGACCCTTGGCATCACAATGCTCCATGTCATTGTCATCACAATGCTCCATGAACACTCTCATCACATTGCTCCATGCCCTTGTCTTCACATAGCTCCATGACACATGTCATCAGAATGCTCCATGGCCTTCTCATCACAATGCTCCATGCCCTTGTCATCACAATGCTCCAATACCCCTGTCATAACAATGCACCATGACCCATGCCATCACGATGTTCCATGGCCTTGTCATCACAAGGCTCTATGACCCTTCTCATCACAATGCTCCAGTAACACTGTAATCACAATGCTCTATGCCCCTTTTCCTCTCAATGATCCATGAACCCTGTCATCAAAATGCACCATGCCCATCATCATAATGCTTCATGCTATTGTCATAACAACGAAATCAAATTGTTCCATGACCTCTGTCATAACAATGCTCCAAACCCTTGTGATCACAATATTCCATAACACTTGTCATCACAATGCCCCATAAGGCTCGTCACCACAATTATCCATGGTCTTCTCATCACAATGCTCCATGACCTTCGTCATCACAATGCTCAATACACATGTCATCAACATGCTCCCTGACATTTGTTGTCTGTATGCTACATGAACCCTGTCATGACAAGGCTGCATGCCTTTTTCATCACAGTGATCCATGCCCTTTTCATCACAGTGCTCCAAGTCCCATGTAATCACAGTGGTCCATGCCATTGTCATCACAAAGCTCAATGACGCATGCCATCAGAATGCTCCTTGGTCTTCTCCTCACAATGCTCCATGCCCTTGTCTTCACAATGTTCCAAGACCCCTGTAATCACAATGTTCCATTCCCCTTTTAATCAGTATGCTCCATGAGACTTGTCATCTCAAGGCTCCATAGATTTGTCATCACAATGCTCCAGGACTTTGTCATCACAATGCTTCACGACATTGTCATCAAAATTTTCAATGGCCCTTGTCATCATAATGCTCCAAACCTTAATCATCACAATGCTCCATTATATTTGTCATCACAATCCTCCATTACATTTGGTATCACAAAGCTCCATGCCATTGTCATCGCCATGGACCATAACATAAGTCATCACAATGCTCCCTGACACCTGTCTTCACAATACTCCATGACCTTATGATCACAATGCTCCATGCCCTTGTCATCACAATGCACCATGCCCACTCTCATCACAATAACCTATGAAACTTGTCAGACCAATGCTCCATGCCACTGACATCACAATGCTCCATGCCCTTGTCATCACAATGCTCCATGAACCCTGTCATCACAATGCTCCGTGACTCCAGTCATCACAATGCTTCATAACGTTTGTCATCACAATGGTCCATGCCGGCGTCATCACAAGGCTCTGTGACCTTTGTAACCACAATGCTCCATGAACTTTTCATCACAATTCTCTGAGAAACTTGTCATCACAATGCTCAATGTCTTTGTCAGAACAATGCTCCATGACCATTGTCATCACAATGTGCCACGCACATTTCATCACAACATTCCAAACCTTGTCATTGCAATGCTCCATAAACCTTGTAATCAAAATGGTCCATGCACTTCTCATCAAAATGCTCTCTCACCAGAGATGTCACAATGTTCCATTACTAGTCATCACAATACACCCTCATCCTTGTAATCACAATGTTCCATGACCCTGTCATCACAATGCTACATCCCCTTATCATCACAATGTTCCATGACCCCTGCCAGCACAATGTTCCATAAGCCCTGTCATCAAAATGCTCCATGACCCTTTCCATCCCAAAGCTCCAAGACCCCTGACATCACAATGTTCTATAACCCCTGCCATCAAAATGTTCCATTACACTTTTTATCAAATTGCTGCATGACGCGGTCATCAAAATGCTCCCTGCCCTTCTCATCAACATGCTCCATGACTTGTCATCACAAAGCTCCAAGACCCTTGGCATCACAATGCTCCATGTCATTGTCATCACAATGCTCCATGAACCCTCTCATCACATTGCTCCATGCCCTTGTCATCACACAGCTCCATGACACTTGTCATCACAATGCTCGATGCCCTTCTCATCACAATGCTCCATGCCCTTGTCATTACAGTCCTGCATGACACATGTATCACAGTGTACCGTGCCCTTGTCATCACAGTGCTCCATGCCGACTCTCATCACAATAATCCATGAAACATTTCAGACCAAAGTTCCATACCCTTCTCATCACAATGCACCATGCCCTTTTCATCACAGTGCTCCATGACCCCTGTCATCACAATGCTCTGTGACTCCAGTCATCACAATGCTTCATAAAGATTGTCATCACAATGGTCAATGCCCGCGTCATCACAAGGCTCTGTGACCTTTGTAACCACAATGCTCCTTGAATTTTTCATCACAATTCTCTGTGACCCTTGTCATCACAATTCTCCATGTCTTTGTCAGAACAATGCTCCATGACCATTGTCATCACAGTATGCCACATGCATTTCATCACAACTGTCCACAACCTTGTCATTGCAATGCTCCATAAACCTTGTAATCACAATGGTCCATGCACTTCTCATCAAAATGCTCTCTCACCAGAGATATCACAATGTTCCATCACTAGTCATCACAATACTCCCTCACCCCTGGAATCACAATGATCCATGACCCTGTCATCACAATGCTACATCCACTTATCATCACAATGTTCTATGACCCCTGCCATCACAATGTTCCATAAGCCCTGTCATCAAAATGCTCCATGACCCTTTCCATCCCAAAACTCCAAGACCCCTGCCATCACAATGTTCTATAACCCCTGCCATCTAAATGTTCCATTACACTTTTTATCAAATTGCTGCATGACTCGGTCATCAAAATGCTCCCTGCCCTTATCATCAAAATGCTCCGTGACTTGTCATCACAAAGCTCCAAGACACTTGGCATCACAATGCTCCATGTCATTGTCATCACAATGCTCCATGAACGCTCTCATCACATTGCTCCATGCCCTTGTCATCACAAAGCTCCATGCTCCTTGAAATCAAAATGATCCATGACCTCTGTCATCACAATGCTCCATACCCTTGTGATCACAATGTTCCATAACACTTGTCATCACAACGCTCCATGATGCCTGTCATCACAATACTCCATGCCCTTTTCATCACAATGCTCCATGACCTTTGTCACCACAATTCTCAATACACTTGTCATCACATGCTCCCAGACACTTGTCATCAGAATGCTCCTTGAACCCTGTCACGAAAAGGCTCCATGCCTTTTTCATCACAATGTCCCATGCCATTTTCATCACAATGCTCCATGCCATTGTCATCAAAATACTCCACAAGCTTGTCATCAGAATGCTCCATGACCCTTGTAATCACAATTCTCCATGCACTTGTCAGCACAATGCTCCCTGACCCTTGTTCTCACAATGCTCCAAGCCATTGTCATCACAATGCTCCATTACCTTTGTCATCAGAATCCTCCCTGACACTTGGCATCACAATGCTCCATGCCATCCTCATCACAATGGGCCATTACATATGTGATCACAATGCTCCCTGACACCTGTCTTCACAATACGGCATGACCTGGTCATCACAATGCTCCATGCCCTTGTCATCACAGTGTGCTATTCCAACTGTCATCGCAATACTCCATGAAAGTTATTAGTCCAATGTTCCATGCCCTTGTCATCACAATGCTCCATGCCCTTGTTATCACAATGCTCCATGACCCCTGTCATCACAATGCTCCGTGACTCCAGTCATCACAATGCTTCATGACCTTTGTCATCCCAATGGTCCATGCCCTTGTCATCAACAGTCTCTGTGACGTTTTTAACCACAATGCTCCATGAACTTTTCATCACAATGCTCTTTGACCCTTGTCATCACAATGCTTTATGCCTTACTCAGCACAGTGATCCATGACCCTTGTCACCACAATGCTCCATGCGCTTGTCAGCCCAATGCTCCATGACACATGTCATCACAATGCACCATGTGCTTGTCATCACAGTGCTCCACAACATTGTCATCACAATGCTCCATAAAATTTGTCATCACAATGCTCCATGCACTTCTCATCAAAATGCTCTCTCACCACTGATATCACAATGCTACATCACTATTTGTCACAATACTCCCTCACCCCTGTCATCACAAAGTTCCATGACAGCTGTCATCACAATGCTACATGCACTTATCATCACAATGTTCGATGACCCCTGAAATCACAATGTTCCATAACACCTGTCATCAAAATGCTCCATGACACTTTTCATCAAATTGCTCCATGACCCTGTCATCAGAATGCTCCCTGCCCTACTCATAACAATGCACCACACGCTGTTCATCAAAAGGCTCCATGACCTTTGTCATCACAAAGCTCCATGACCCTTGGCATCACAATGCTCCATGTCATTGTCATCACAATGCTCCATGAAACCTCTCTTCACATTGCTCCATGCCCTTGTCATCACAAATCTCCATGACACTTGTCATCACAATGCTCGATGCCCTTCTCATCATAATGCTCCATGTCCTTGTCATTACAATCCTCCATGACCCATGTATCACAGTGTACCGTGCCCTTGTCATCACAATGCTCCATGCCCACTCTCATCACAATAATCCATGAAACATTTCAGACCAATGCTCAATGCCCTTCTCATCACAATGCTCCATTACCTCTATCAACAATGCTCCATGACCCCTGCCATCACAATGTTCCACGGCCTTGTGATCACAAGGCTCCATGACCATTGTCATCACAATGCTCCAAGAGCCATGTAATCACAATGCTCCATGCCTTTGTCATCACAAAGCTCCATGACACATGTCATCAGATTGTTCCATGGCCTTCTCCTCACAATGCTCCATGCCCTTGTCATCACAATGCTCCATACCCTCGTAATCACAATGCTCCATGCCCCTTTTCATCAGAATGTTCCATGAGACTTGTCATCACAAGTCTCCATGGTCATCTCATCACAATGCTCCAAGACCTTGTCATCACCATGCTCCATTCCCTGGTCATCACAATGCTCCATGACCCCTGTCATCACAAGGCTCCATGACCCTTCTCATCACAATGCTCCAAACCCCTGTAATCACAATGCTCCATGCCCCTTTTCATCACAATGCTCCATGAACCCTGTCATCACAATGAACCATGACCATCATCATAATTCTTCAGGCTATTGTCATCACAATGAAATCAAAATGCTCCATGACCTCTGTCATCACAATGCTCCAAACCCTGGTGATCACAATGTTGCATAACACTTATCATCACAAAACCCCATGACGCTAATCATCACTATTATCCATGGTCTTCTCATCACAAGGCTCCATGACCTTTGTCATCACAATTCTCAATACTCTTTTCATCACAATGCTCCCTGACACTTGTCGTCAGTATGCTCCATGAACTCTGTCATGACAAGGCTCCATGCCTTTTTCATCACAATGATCCATGCCCTTTTCATCACAGTTCTCCAAGACCACTGTAATCATAATGCTCCTTGCCCTTGTCATCACAAAGCTCCATGATGCATATCATCAGAATGTTCCATGCACTTCTCATCACAATGCTCCATGCCCTTGTCATCACAATGCTCCAAGACCCCTGTAATCACAATGCTCCATGCCCCTTTTCATCTCTGTGCTCCATGAACACTGTCATAACAATGCACCATGCCCATCATCATAATGCTTCAGGCTATTGTCATCACAGTGAAATCAAAATGCTCCATGACCTCTGTCATCACAATGCTCCAAACCCTGGTGATCACAATGTTGCAAAACACGTATCATCACAACACCCCATGACGCTCATCATCACAATTATCCATTGTCTTCTCATCACAATGCTCCATAACCTTTGTCATCACAATTCTCAATACACTTGTCATCACAATGCTCCCTGACACTTGTCGTCAGAATGCACCTTGAACCCTGTGACGAAAAGGCTCCATGTCTTTTTCATCACAAAGCCCCATGCAGTTTTCATCCCAAAGCTCCATGCCATTGTCATCAAAATACTACACAAGCTTGTCATCAGAATGCTCCATGACCCTTGTCATCACAATTCTCCATGCACTTGTCAGCACAATGCTCCCTGACCCTTGTCATCACAATGATCCAAGCCATTGTCATCACAATGCTCCATTACCTTTGTCATTAGAATCCTCCATGACACTTGGAATCACAATGCTCCAAGCAATTGTCATCACAATGGGCCATTACATATGTAATCACAATGCTCCCTGACAACTCTCTTCACAATACTGCATGACCTGGTCATCACAATGCTCCATGCTCTTGTCTTCATAATGCACCATTCCAACTGTCATCACAATAATCCATGAAACTTATTAGACCAATGGTCCATGCCCTTGTCATCACATTGCACCATGCTCTTGTTTTCACAATGTTCCAAGACCCCTGTAATCAGAATGCCCCATGCCCCTTTTCATCAGTATGCTCCATGTGACTTGTCATCGCAAGGCTCCATGGTTTTCTCATCACAATGCTCCAGGACCTTGTCATCACAATGGTTCACGACATTGTCATGAAAATTCTCAATGGCCCTTGTCTTCATAATGCTCCAAGCCCTAGTCATCACAGTGCTCCATTATATTTGTCATCACAATCCTCCCTTGCATTTGGCATCACTATGCTCCATGCTATTGTCATCGCAATGGACCATGACATATTTCATCACAATGCCCCCTGACACCTGTCTTCACAATACTCCATACCCTTGTCATCACAATGTTCCATGCCCTTGTCTTCACAATGCACCATGTCCACTGTCATCACAATAATCTATGAAACTTGTCAGACCAATGCTCCATGCCCCTGTCATAACAATGTTCCATGACCTTGTCAACACAATGCTCCATGTCCCCTGTCATCACAATATTCCATGAATATTTTCAGCCCAGTGCTCCATGACCCTTGTCATCACAATGATCCATGCACTTGTCATCCCAATGTTCCATGACGCTTGTAATCACAGTGCTCCATGACATCTGTCATCACAATGCTCCATGCCTTTGTCAGCAAAATGCTACATGACCTTGTCATTACAATGCTCTATGTGCATGTCATCACAATACTCCATTACCATTGTCATCACAATCCTCCGGGAACCTTGGGATCACATTGCTTCATGCCCTTGTCATCAAAATGCTCCATGATCCTTGAAATCAAAATGATCCATGACCTCTGTCATCACAATGCTCCAAACCCTTGTGATCAAAATGTTCAATAACACTTGTCCTCACAACGCTCCATGATGCCTGTCATCACAATACTCCATGCCCTTTTCATCACAATGCTCCATGAACTTTGTCATCACAATTCTCCATACACTTGTCATCAAAATGCTCCCTGACACTTGTCGTCAGAATGCTCCTTGAACCGTGTCACGAAAAGGCTCCATGCCATTTTCATCACAAATCCACATGCCGTTTTCATCCCAGTGCTCCATGCCATTGTCATCAAAATATTCCACAAGCTTGTCATCAGAATGCTCCATGACGCTTGTCATCACAATTCTCCGTGCACTTGTCAGCAAAATGCTCCCTGACCCTTATCATCACAATGCTCCAAGCCATTGTCATCACAATGCTCCATTAACTTTGTCATCAGAATCCTCCAAGACACTTGGCATCACAATGCTCCATGCCATTGTCATCACAATGGGCCATTACATATGTCATCACAATGCTCCCTGACACCTCTCTTCACAATACTGCATAACCTGGTCATCACAATGCTCCATGCCCTTGTCATCACAATGTGCCATTCCAACTCTCATCACAATAATCCATGAAACTTATTAGACCGATGCTCCTTGCCCTTGTTATCACAATGTACCTAGACCCCTGTAATCAGAATGCTCCATGCCCCTTTTCATCAGAATGCTCCATATGACATGTCATCAGTAGGCTCCATGGATTTCTCATCACAATGCTCCATGACCTTTGTCATCACAATGCTCCAAGACCCATGTAATCACAATGCTTCATGCCCCTGTCATCGCAATGGACAATGACATTTGGCATCACAATGCTCCATGCCATTGTCTTTGAAATTGACCATGACATATGTCATCACAATGCCCCCTTACACCTGTTTTAACAATACTCCATGCCCTTGTCATCACAATGCTCCATGCCCTTGTCATCACAATGCACCATGTCCACTGTCATCACAATAATCTATGAAACTTGTCAGACCAATGCTCCATGCCCCTGTCATAACAATGCTCCATGACCTTGTCATCACAATGCTCCATGACCCCTGTCATCACAATACTCCATGAACATATTCAGCCCAGTGCTCCATGACCCTTGTCATCACAATGATCCACGCACTTGTCATCCCAATGTTCCCTGACGCTTGTAATCACAGTGCTCCATGACATGTGTTATCACAATGCTCCATGCCTTTGTCAGCAAAATGCTACATGAACTTGTCATTACAATTCTCTATGCGAATGTCATCACAATACTCCATTACCATTGTCATCACAATCCTCCAGGAACCTTGGGATCACATTGCTTCAGGCCCTTGTCATCAAAATGCTCCATGCTCCTTGAAATCAAAATGATCCATGACCTCTGTCATCACAATGCTCCAAACACTTGTGATCAAAATGTTCAATAACACTTGTCCTCACAAAACTCCATGATGCCTGTCATCACAATACTCCATGCCCTTTTCATCACAATGCTCCATGAACTTTGTCATCACAATTCTCCATACACTTGTCATCAAAATGCTCCCTGACACTTGTCGTCAGAATGCTCCTTGAACTGTGTCACGAAAAGGCTCCATGCCATTTTCATCACAAATCCACATGCCATTTTCATCCCAGTGCTCCATGCCATTGTCATCAAAATACTCCACAAGCTTGTCATCAGAATGCTCCATGACGCTTGTCATCACAATTCTCCGTGCACTTGTCAGCAAAATGCTCCCTGACCCTTATCATCACAATGCTCCAAGCCATTGTCATAACAATGCTCCATTACCTTTGTCATCAGAATCCTCCATGACACTTGGCATCACAATGCTCCATGCCATTGTCATCACAATGGGCCATTACATATGTCATCACAATGCTCCCTGACACCTCTCTTCACAATACTGCATAACCTGGTCATCACAATGCTCCATTCCGTTGTCATCACAATGTGCCATTCCAACTCTCATCACAATAATCCATGAAACTTATTAGACCGATGCTCCTTGCCCTTGTTATCACAATGTTCCAAGACCCCTGTAATCAGAATGCTCCATGCCCCTTTTCATCAGAATGCTCCATATGACATGTCATCAGAAGGCTCCATGGATTTCTCATCACAATACTCCATGCCCTTGTCATCACAATGCTCCATGCCCTTGTCATCACAATGCACCAGGTCCAATGTCATCACAATAATCTATTAAACTTGTCAGACCAATGCTCCATGCCCCTGTCATCACAATGTTCCATGCCCTTGTCATCACAATGCTCCATGACCCTTGTCATCACAATGCTCCGTGACTCCAGTCATCACAATGCTTCATAACGTTTGTCATCACAACGGTCCATGCCTGCGTCATCGCAAGGCTCTGTGACCTTTGTGACCACAATGCTCCATGAACTTTTCATCACAATTCTCCGTGACCCTTGTCATCACAATGCTCCATGCCTTTGTCAGAACAATGCTCCATGACCCTTGTCATCAAAATGTGCCATGTGCTTTTCATCACACTGATCAACAACATTGTAATCGCTATGCTCCATAAACCTTGTAATCACAATGCTCCATGCACTTCTCATCCAAATACTCTCTCACATGAGATATCACAATGTTCCATCACTTGTCATCACAATCCTCCCTCACCCCTGTTATCACAATGTTCCATGACCCCTGTCATCACAATGCTACATCCCCTTATCAGCACAATTTTCCATGACCCCTGACATCACAATGTTCCATAACCCCTGTCAACAAAATGCTCCATGACCATTTTCATCCCAAAGCTCTATGACCCCTGGCATCACAATGTTCTATAACCCCTGTCATCAAAATATTACATTACACTTTTCATCAAATTGCTGCATGACCCTGTCATCAAAATGCGCCCTGCCCTTCTCATCACAATGCATCACACACTTGTCATCAAAATGCTCCATGACCATGGCCATCACTAAGCTCCATGACCCTTGGCATCACAATGCTCCATGCCATGGACATCACAATGCTCCATGAACCCTCTCATCACATTGCTCCATGCACTTGTCATCACAAAGCTCCATGACACTTGTCATCACAATGCTCGATGCCCTTCTCATCACAATGCTCCATGTCCTTGTCATTACAATCCTCCATCACCCATGTATCACAGTGTACCGTGCCCTTGTCATCACAATGCGCCATGCCCACTGTCATCACAATAATCCATGAAACATTTCAGACCAATGCTCAATGCACTTCTCATCACAATGCTCCATTACCACTGTCAACAATGCTCCATGACCCCTGCCATCACAATGTTCCACGGCCTTGTGATCACAAGACTCCATGACCATTGTCATCACAATGCTCCAAGACCCATGTAATCACAATGCTCCATGCCCTTGTCATCACAGAGCTCCATGACGCATGTCATCAGAATGTTACATGGCCTTCTCCTCACAATGCTCCATGCCCTTGTCATCACAATGCTCCAAGACACTCGTAATCACAATGCTCCATGCCCCATTTCATCAGAAGGCTCCATGATATTTGTCATCACAAGTCTCCATGGTCAACTCATCACAATGCTCCAAGACCTTGTCATCACCATGCTCCATTCCCTTGTCATCACAATGCTCCATGACTCCTGTCATCACAATACTCCATGAACATTTTCAGCCCAATGCTCCATGACCTTCTCATCACAATGCTCCATGACCAATATCATCACAATGCTCCATGACCACTGTCATCACAACACTCCATGACACCTGACAACACAATGATCCGGGACTCTTGTCATCACAATGCTCCAAGTCCCCGGTAATCACAATGCTCCATGACCCCTGTCATCACAATACTCCATGAACATTTTCAGCCCAATCCTCCATGACCCTTGTCATCACAATGATCCATGCCCTTGTCATCCCAATGTTCCATGACCCCTGTATTCACAGTGATCCATGACGCTCGTCATCACAGTGCTCCATGACACCTGTCATCACAATGCTCCATGCCTTTGTCAGCAAAATGCTACATGACCTTGTCATTACAATGCTCTATGCGATTGTCATCACAATACTCGATTACCATTGTCATCACAATCCTCCATGAACCTTGGGATCACATTGCTTCATGCCCTTGTCATCACAATGCTACATGCTCCTTGAAATCAAAATGATCCATGACCTCTGTCATCACAGTGCTCCAAACCCATGTGATCACAATGTTCCATAACACTTGTCCTCACAACGCTCCATGATGCTGTCATCACAATACTCCATACACTTTTCATCACAATTCTCCATGACCTTTGTCATCACAATTCTGAATACACTTTTCATCACAGTGCTCCCTGACACATGACGTCAGTAGGCTCCATGAACCCTGTCATGACAAGGCTCTATGCCTTTTTCATCACAATGATCCATGCCCTTTTCATCACAATGCTCCAAGACCCCTGTAGTCACAATGATCCATGCCCTTGCCATCCAAAGCTCCATGACGCATGACATCAGAATGTTCCATGGACTTCTCATCACAATGCTCCCTGCTCTTGTCATCACAAAGCACTAAGACCCCTGTAATCACAATGCTCCATGCCCCTTTTCATCTCAATGCTCCTATGAACCCTGTCAGCACAATGAACAATGCCCATCATCATAATGCTTCAGGCAATTGTCATCACAATCAAATCAAAATGCTCCATGAACTCTGTCATCACAATGCTCAAAATCCTGGTGATAACAATGTTGAATAACACTTATCATCACAACACCCCATGACTCTGATCATCACAATGATCCATGGTCGTCTCATCACAAGGCTCCATGACCTTTGTCATCAAAATTCTCAATAAACTTGTCATCACAATGCTCGCTGAAACTTGTCGTCAGAATGCTCCTTGAACCCTGTCACAAAAAGGCTCCATGTCTTTTTCATCACAAAGCCACATGCCGTTTTCATCCCAATGCTGCATGTCATTGTCATGAAACTACACCACAGGCTTGTCATCAGAATGCTCCATGACCCTTGTCATCACAATTCTCCATGCACTTGTCAGCACAATGCTCCCTGACCCTTGTCATCACAATGCTCCAAGCCATTGTCATCACAATGCTCCATTACCATTGTCATCAGAATCCTCCATGACACTTGGCATCACAATGCTCCATGCCATTGTCATCACAATGCTCCATGTCTTTGTCAGCAAAATGCTAAATGACTTTGTCATTACAATCCTCTATGCGCTTGTCATCACAATACTCCATTTCCATTGTCATCACAATCCTCCATCAACCTTGGGATCACATTGCTTCATGCCCTTGTCATCACAATGCTCCATGCTCCTTGAAATCAAAATGATCCATGACCTCTGTCATCACAATGCTCCAAACCCTTGTGATCACATTGTTCCATAACATTTGTCATCACAACGCTCCATGATGCCTGTCATCACAATACTCCATGCCCTTTTCATCACAATGCTCCATGACCTTTGTCATCACAATTCTCAATACACTTGTGATCACAATGCTCCCTGACACTTGTCATCAGAATGCTCCTTGAAACCCATCACGAAAAGGCTCCATGGCTTTTTCATCACAATGCCCCATGCCATTTTCATCACAATGTTCCATACCATTGTCATCAAAATACTCCACAAGCTTGTCATCAGAATGCTCCCGGACCCTTGTCATCACAATGCTCCATTACCTTTCTCATCAGAATCCTCCATGACACTTGGCATCACAGTGCTACATGCCATTGTCATCACAATGGGCCATTACATATGTCATCACAATGCTCCCTGACACTTATCTTCACAATACTGCATGACCTGGTCATCACAATGCTCCATGCCCTTGTCATCACAATAGGCCATTCCAACTGTCATCGCAACAAACCATGAAAGTTATTAGACCAATGTTCCATGCCCTTGTCATCACAATGCTCCATGCCCTTGTTATCACAATGCTCCATGACCCCTGTCATCACAATGCTCCGTTACTCCAGTCATCACAATGCTTCATGACCTTTGTCATCACAGTGGTCCATGCCCTCACCATCAACAGTCTCTGTGACGTTTTTAACCCCAATGCTCCATGAACTTTTCATCACAATGCTCTTTGACCCTTGTCATCACAATGATCTATGCCTTTCTCAGCACAATGCTCCATGACCCTGGTCATCACAATGCTCCATGCACTTGTCAGCACAATGTTCCATGACACATGTCATCACAGTGCTCCATGACCCCTGTCATCATAATGCTCAGTGACTCCAGTCATCACAATGCTTCATAACGTTTTTCCTCAAAATGTTCCAACCGCGTCATCACAAGGCTCTGTGACATTTGTTACCACACTGCTCCATGAACTTTTCATCACAATTCTCTGTGACCCTCGTCATCACAATGCTACATGTCTTTGTCAGAACAATGCTCCATGACCATTGTCATCACAAGGTGCCACGTGCATTTCATCACAACGTTCCAAACCTTGTCATTGCAATGCTCCATAAAACTTGTAATCACAATGCTCCATGCACTTCTCATCAAAATGCGCTGTTACCAGAGATATCACAGTATTCCATCCCTAGTCATCACAATACTCCCTCAACCCTGTAATCACAATGATCCATGACCCTGTCATCACAATGCTACATCCCCTTATCAGCACAATGTTCCAAGACACCTGACATCACAATGTTCCATAACGCATGTCATCAAAATGCTCCATGACCCATTTCATCCCAAAGCTCCAAGACCCCTGACCTCACAATGTTCTATAACCCCTCCCATCAAAATGTTCCATTACATTTTTCATCAAATTGCTGCATGACCCGGTCATCAAAATGCTCCCTGCACTTCTCATCACAAAGCACCATGTCCTTGTCATCAAAATGCTCCATGACTGGTCAGCAGATATCTACATGACCCCTGGCATCACAATGCTAAATGTGATTGTCATCACAATGCTCCATGAACCCTCTCATAACATTGCTCAATGCCCTTGTCATCACAAAGCTCCATGACACGTGTCATAACAATGCTCGATGCCCTTCTCATCACAATGCTCCATGCCTTTGTCATTACAATCCTGCATGATGAATGTATCATAGTGTTCCGTACACTTGTCATCAAAATGCTCCATGACCACTCTCATCAAAATAATACATGAAATATTTCACACCAATGTTCCATGCCCTTCTCATCACAATGCTGCATTACCTCTGTCATAACAATGCACCATGACCCCTGCCATCACAGTGTTCCACGGCCTAGTCTTCACAAGGTTCCATGACACTTGTCATCACAATGCTGAAAACCACTGTAATCACAATGCTCCATGCCCTTCTCATCACAAAGCTCCATGACGCATGTCATCAGAATGTTCCATGGCCATCTCATCACAATACTCCATGCCCTTGTCATCACAATGCTCCAAGACCCTTGTAACCACAATGCTCCATGCCCCTTTTCATCTCAATGCTCCCTGAACCCTGTCATCACAGTGCACGATGCCCATCATCATAATACTTCAGTCTATTGTCATCACAATGAAATTAATATTCTCCATGACCTCTGACATCATAATGCTACAAACACTTGTGATCACAATGTTCCATAAAACTTATCATCACAGCACCCCATGACGCTCATCATCACAATTATCCATGGTCTTATCATCACAATGCTCCATGAACTTTGTCATCACGATGCTCAATACACTTTTCTTCACAATGCTCCCTGACACTTGTCGTCAGGATGCTCCATGAACCCTGTCATGACAAGGCTCCATGCCTTTATCATCACAATGATCCATGCCTTTTCATCGCAATGCTCCAAGACCCCTGTAATCACAATGCTCCATTCACTTCTCATCCAAATGCTCTCTCACATGAGATATCACAATGTTCCATCACTAGTCATCACATTCCACCCTCAACCCTGTTATCACAATGTTCCGTGACCCCTGTCATCACAATGCTATATCCCCTTATCAGCACAATGTTCCATGACCCCTGACATCACAATGTTCCATAACCACTGTCATCAAAATGCTCCATGACCCTTTTCATCCCAAAGCTCCATGACCCCTGGAATCACAGTGTTCTATAACCCCTGTCATCAAAATGTTCCATTGCACTTTTCATCAAATTGCTGCATGACCCTGTCATCAAAATGCTCCCTAGCCAACTCATAACAATGCACCACACGCTTGTCATCAAAATGCTCCATGCCCTTGTCATCATAAATCTCCATGACACTTGTCATCACAATGCTCAATGCCCTTCTCATCATAATGCTCCATGTCCTTGTCATTACAATCCTCCATGACCCATGTATCACAGTGTACCGTGCCCTTGTCATCACAATGCTCCATGCCCACTCTCATCACAATAATCCATGAAACATTTCAGACCAATGCTCAATGCCCTTCTCATCACAATGCTCCATTACCTCTATCAACAATGCTCCATGACCCCTGCCATCACAATGTTCCACGGCCTTGTGATCACAAGGCTCCATGACCATTGTCATCACAATGCTCCAAGACCCATGTAATCACAATGCTCCATGCCCTTGTCATCACAAAGCTCCATGACACATGTCATCAGAATGTTCCATGGACTTCTCCTCACAATGCTCCATGCCCTTGTCATCACAATGCTCCATACCCTCGTAATCACAATGCTCCATGCCCCTTTTCATCAGAATGCTCCATGAGACTTGTCATCACAAGTCTCCATGGTCATCTCATCACAATGCTCCAAGACCTTGTCATCACCATGCTCCATTCCCTGGTCATCACAATGCTCCATGACCCCTGTCATCACAAGACTCCATGACCCTTCTCATCACAATGCTCCAAACTCCTGTAATCACAATGCTCCATGCCCCTTTTCATCACAGTGCTCCATGAACCCTGTCATCACAATGAACCATGCCCATCATCATAATGCTTCAGGCTGTTGTCATCACAATGAAATCAAAATGCTCCATGACCTCTGTCATCACAATGCTCCAAACCCTGGTGATCACAATGTTGCATAACACTTATCATCACAAAACACCATGACGCTAATCATCACTATTATCCATGGTCTTCTCATCACAAGGCTCCATGACCTTTGTCATCACAATTCTCAATACTCTTTTCATCACAATGCTCCCTGACACTTGTCGTCAGTATGCTCCATGAACTCTGTCATGACAAGGCTCCATGCCTTTTTCATCACAATGATCCATGCCCTTTTCATCACAGTGCACTAAGACCACTGTAATCATAATGCTCCTTGCCCTTGTCATCACAAAGCTCCATGATGCATATCATCAGAATGTTCCATGCACTTCTCATCACAATGCTCCATGCCTTGTCATCACAATGCTCCAAGACCCCTGTAATCACAATGCTCCATGCCCCTTTTCATCTCAATGCTCCATGAACACTGTCATAACAATGCACCATGCCCATCATCATAATGCTTCAGGCTATTTTCATCACAGTGAAATCAAAATGCTCCAAACCCTGGTGATCACAATGTTGCAAAACACTTATCATCACAACACCCCATGACGCTCATCATCACAATTATCCATGGTCTTCTCATCACAATGCTCCATGACCTTTGTCATCACAATTCTCAATACACTTGTCATCACAATGCTCCCTGACACTTGTCATCAGAATGCACCTTGAACCCTGTGACGAAAAGGCTCCATGCCATTTTCATCACAAAGCCCCATGCTGTTTTCATCCCAAAGCTCCATGCCATTGTCATCAAAATACTACACAAGCTTGTCATCAGAATGCTCCATGACCCTTGTCATCACAATTCTCCATGCACTTGTCAGCACAATGCTCCCTGACACTTGTCATCACAATGATCCAAGCCATGGTCATCACAATGCTCCATTACCTTTGTCATTAGAATCCTCCATGACACTTTTAATCACAAAGCTCCAAGCCATTGTCATCACAATGGGCCATTACATATGTAATCACAATGCTCCCTGACACCTCTATTCACAATACTGCATGAACTGGTTATCACAATGCTCCATGCTCTTGTCTTCATAATGCGCCATTCCAACTGTCATCACAATAATCCATGAAACTTATTAGACCAATGATCCATGCCCTTGTCATCACATTGCTCCATGCTCTTGTTATCACAATGTTCCAAGACCCCTGTAATCAGAATGCCCCATGCCCCTTTTCATCAGTATGCTCCATGAGACTTGTCATCGCAAGGCTCCATGGTTTTCTCATCACAATGCTCCAGGACCTTGTCATCACAAAGGTTCACGACATTGTCATGAAAATTCTCAATGGCCCTTGTCTTCATAATGCTCCATGCCCTAGTCATCACAGTGCTCCATTATATTTGTCATCACAATCCTCCCTTGCATTTGGCATCAATATGCTCCATGCTATTGTCATCGCAATGGACCATGACATATTTCATCACAATGCCCCCTGACACCTGTCTTTACAATACTCCATGCCCTTGTCATCACAATGCTCCATGCCCTTGTCATCACAATGCACCATGTCCACTGTCATCACAATAATCTATGAAACTTGTCAGACCAATGCTCCATGCCCCTGTCATAACAATGCTCCATGACCTTGTCATCACAATGCTCCATGACCCCTGTCATCACAATACTCCATGAACATTTTCAACCCAGTGCTCCATGACCCTTGTCATCACAATGATCCATGCACTTGTCATCCCAATGTTCCATGACGCTTGTAATCACAGTGTTCCATGACATCTGTCATCACAATGCTCCATGCCTTTGTCAGCAAAATGCTATATGACCTTGACATTACAATGCTCTATGTGCATGTCATCACAATACTCCATTACCATTGTCATCACAATCCTCCAGGAACCTTGGGATCACATTGCTTCAGGCCCTTGTCATCAAAATGCTCCATGCTCCTTGAAATCAAAATGATCCATGACCTCTGTCATCACAATGCTCCAAACCCCTGTGATCAAAATGTTCAATAACACTTGTCCTCACAACGCTCCATGATGCCTGTCATCACAATACTCCATGTCCTTTTCATCACAATGCTCCATGAACTTTGTCATCACAATTCTCCATACACTTGTCATAAAAATGCTCCCTGACACTTGTCGTCAGAATGCTCCTTGAACTGTGTCACGAAAAGGCTCCATGCCATTTTCATCACAAATCCACATGCCGTTTGCATCCCAGTGCTCCATGCCATTGTCATCAAAATACTCCACAAGTTTGTCATCAGAATGCTCCATGACGCTTGTCATCACAATTCTCCATGCACTTGTCAGCAAAATGCTCCCTGACCCTTATCATCACAATGCTCCAAGCCATTGTCATCACAATGCTCCATTACCTTTGTCATCAGAATCCTCCATGACACTTGGCATCACAATGCTCCATGCCATTGTCATCACAATGGGCCATTACATATGTCATCACAATGCTCCCTGACACCTCTCTTCACAATACTGCATAACCTGGTCATCACAATGCTCCATGCCCTTGTCATCACAATGTGCCATTCCAACTCTCATCACAATAATCCATGAAACTTATTAGACCAATGCTCCTTGCCCTTGTTATCACAATGTTCCAAGTCCACTGTAATCAGAATGCTCCATGCCCCTTTTCATCAGAATGCTCCATATGACATGTCATCAGAAGGCTCCATGGATTTCTCATCACAATGCTCCATAACCTTTGTCATCACAATGCTCCAAGACCCATGTAATCACAATGCTTCATGCCCCTGTCATCGCAATGGACCATGACATTTGGCATCACAATACTCCATGGCATTGTCTTTGAAATTGACCATGACATATGTCATCACAATGCCCCCTTACACCAGTTTTCACAATACTCCATGCCCTTGTCATCACAATGCTCCATGCCCTTGTCATCACAATGCACCATGTCCAATGTCATCACAATAATCTATTAAACTTGTCAGACCAATGCTCCATGCCCCTGTCATCACAATGTTCCATGCCCTTGTCATCACAATGCTCCATGACCCTTGTCATCACAATGCTCCGTGACTCCAGTCATCACAATGCTTCATAACGTTTGTCATCACAACGGTCCATGCCTGCGTCATCGCAAGGCTCTGTGACCTTTGTGACCACAATGCTCCATGAACTTTTCATCACAATTCTCCGTTACCCTTGTCATCACAATGCTCCATGCCTTTTTCAGAACAATGCTCCATGACCCTTGTCATCACAATGTGCCATGTGCTTTACACCACAATGATCCACAACCTTGTCATCGCTATGCTCCATAAACCTTGTAATCACAATGCTCCATGAACTTCTCATCCAAATACTCTCTCACATGAGATATCACAATGTTCCATCACTAGTCATCACAATCCTCCCTCACCCCTGTTATCACAATGTTCCATGACCCCTGTCATCACAATGCTACATCCCCTTATCAGCACAATTTTCCATGACCCCTGACATCACAATGTTCCATAACCCCTGTCATCAAAATGCTCCATGACCATTTTCATCCCAAAGCTCTATGACCCCTGGCATCACAATGTTCTATAACCCCTGTCATCAAAATATTACATTACATTTTTCATCAAATTGCTGCATGACCCTGTCATCAAAATGCTCCCTGCCCTTCTCATCACAATGCACCACACACTTGTCATCAAAATGCTCCATGACCATGGTCATCACTAAGCTCCATGAACCTTGGCGTCACAATGCTCCATGCCATGGACATCACAATGCTCCATGAACCCTCTCATCACATTGCTCCCTGCACTTGTCATCACAAAGCTCCATGACACTTGTCATCACAATGCTCGATGCACTTCTCATCACAATGCTCCATGTCCTTGTCATTACAATCCTCCATCACCCATGTATCACAGTGTACCGTGCCCTTGTCATCACAATGCGCCATGCCCACTGTCATCACAATAATCCATGAAACATTTCAGACCAATGCTCAATGCACTTCTCATCACAATGCTCCATTACCACTCTCAACAATGCTCCATGACCCCTGCCATCACAATGTTCCACGGCCTTGTGATCACAAGACTAAATGACCATTGTCATCAAAATGCTCCAAAACCCATGTAATCACAATGCTCCATGCCCTTGTCATCACAGAGCTCCATGACGCATGTCATCAGAATGTTCCATGGCCTTCTCCACACAATGCTCCATGCCCTTGTTATCACAATGCTCCAAGACACTCGTAATCACAATGCTCCATGCCCCTTTTCATCAGAAGGCTCCATGATATTTGTCATCACAAGTCTCCATGGTCAACTCATCACAATGCTCCAAGACCTTGTCATCACCATGCTCCATTCCCTTGTCATCACAATGCTCCATGACTCTTGTCATCACAATACTCCATGAACATTTTCAGCCCAATGCTCCATTACCTTCTCATCACAATGCTCCATGACCAATATCATCACAATGCTCCATGACCACTGTCATCACAACACTCCATGACACCTGACAACACAACGATCCGGGACTCTTGTCATCACAATGCTCCAAGACCATGCAATCACAATGCTCCATGACCCCTGTCATCACAATACTCCATGAACATTTTCAGCCCAATGCTCCATGACCCTTGTCATCACAATGATCCATGCCCTTGTCATCCCAATGTTCCATGACCCCTGTATTCACAGTGCTCCGTGACGCTTGTCATCACAGTGCTCCATGACACCTGTCATCACAATGCTCCATGCCTTTGTCAGCAAAATGCTACATGGCCTTGTCATTACAATGCTCTATGCGCTTGTCATCACAATACTCGATTACCATTGTCATCACAATCCTCCATGAACCTTGGGATCACATTGCTTCATGCCCTTGTCATCACAATGCTACATACTCCTTGAAATCAAAATGATCCATGACCTCTGTCATCACAATGCTCCAAACACTTGTGATCACAATGTTCCATAACAGTTGTCCTCACAACGCTCCAAGATGCCTGTCATCACAATACTCCATACACTTTTCATCACAATTCTCCATGACCTTTGTCATCACAATTCTCAATACACTTTTCATCACAGTGCTCGCTGACACTTGTCGTCAGTATGCTCCATGAAACCTATCATGACAAGGCTCCATGCCTTTTTCATCACAATGATCCATGCCCTTTTCATCAAAATGCTCCAAGACCCCTGTAATCACAATGCTCCATGCCCTTGCCATCCAAAGCTCCATGACGCATGTCATCAGAATGTTCCATGGACTTCTCATCACAATGCTCCCTGCTCTTGTCATCACAAAGCACTAAGACCCCTGTAATCACAATGCTCCATGCCCCTTTTCATCTCAATGCTCCTAGGAACCCTGTCAGCACAATGAACAATGCCCATCATCATAATGATTCAGGCAATTGTCATCACAATCAAATCAAAATGCTCCATGACCTCTGTCATCACAATGCTCAAAATCCTGGTGATCACAATGTTGAATAACACTTATCATCACAACACCCCATGACGCTCATCATCACAATGATCCATGGTCGTCTCATCACAAGGCTCCATGACCTTTGTCATCAAAATTCTCAATAAACTTGTCATCACAATGCTCGCTGACACTTGTCGTCAGAATGCTCCTTGAACCATGTCACAAAAAGGCTCCATGTCGTTTGCATCAAAAAGCCCCATGCCGTTTTCATCCCAATGCTGCATGCCATTGTCATCCAAATACACCACAGGCTTGTCATCAGAATGCTCCATGACCCTTGTCATCACAATTCTCCATGCACTTGTCAGCACAATGCTCCCTGACCCTTGTCATCACAATGCTCCAAGCCATTGTCATCACAATGCTCCATTACCATTGTCATCAGAATCCTCCATGACACTTGGCATCACAATGCTCCATGCCATTGTCATCACAATGCTAAATGACCTTGTCATTCCAATCCTCTATGCGCTTGTCATCACAATACTCCATTTCCATTGTCATCACAATCCTCCATCAACCTTGGGATCACATTGCTTCATGCCCTTGTCATCACAATGCTCCATGCTCCTTGAAATCAAAATGATCCATGACCTCTGTCATCACAATGCTCCAAACCCTTGTGATCACATTGTTCCATAACACTTGTCATCACAACGCTCAATGATGCCTGTCATCACAATACTCCATGCCCTTTTCATCACAATGCTCCATGACCTTTGTCATCACAATTCTCAATACACTTGTGATCACAATGCTCCCTGACACTTGTCATCAGAATGCTCCTTGAAACCCGTCACGAAAAGGCTCCATGCCTTTTTCTTCACAATGCCCCATGCCATTTTCATCACAATGTTCCATACCATTGTCATCAAATACTCCACAAGCTTGTCATCAGAATGCTCCCGGACCCTTGTCATCACAATGCTCCATTACCTTTCTCATCAGAATCCTCCATGACACTTGGCATCACAGTGCTACATGCCATTGTCATCACAATGGGCCATTACATATGTCATCACAATGCTCCCTGACACTTATCTTCACAATACTGCATGACCTGGTCATCACAATGCTCCATGCCCTTGTCATCACAATAGGCCATTCCAACTGTCATCGCAACGAACCATGAAAGTTATTAGACCAATGTTCCATGCCCTTGTCATCACAATGCTCCATGCCCTTGTTATCACAATGCTCCATGACCCCTGTCATCACAATGCTCCGTTACTCCAATCATCACAATGCTTCATGACTTTGTCATCACAGTGGTCCATGCCCTCACCATCAACAGTCTCTGTGACATTTTTAATCCCAACGCTCCATGAACTTTTCATCACAATGCTCCGTGACCCTTGTCATCACAAAGCTACATGCCTTTGTCAGAACAATGCTCCATGACACTTGTCATCACAATGTGCCATGCGCTTTTCATCACAATGATCCACAACCTTGTCATCGCTATGCTCCATAAACCTTGTAATCACAATGCTCCATGCACTTCTCATCCAAATGCTCTCTCACATGAGATATCACAATGTTCCATCACTAGTCATCAAAATCCTCCCTCACCCCTGTTATCACAATGTTCAATAACCCTTGTCATCACCATGCTACATCCCCTTATCAGCACAATGTTCCATGACCCCTGACATCACAATGTTCTATATCCCCTGTCATCAAAATGCTCCATGACCCATTTCATCCCAAAGCTCCATGACCGCTGGCATCACAATGTTCTATAAGGCCTGTCATCAAAATGTTCCATTACACTTTTCATCAAATTGCTGCATGAACATGTCATCAAAATGCTCCCTGCCCTTCTCATCACAATGCACCACACCCTTGTCACCAAAAAGCTCCATGACCATTGCCCTCACTAAGCTCCATGACCCTTGGCATCACAATGCTCCATGTCATTGTCATCACAATGCTCCATGAACCTTCTCATCACATTGCTCCATGCCCTTGTCATCACAAAGCTCCATGACTCTTGTCATCACAATGCTCGATGCCCTTTTCATCACAATGCTCCATGCCCTTGTCATTACAATCCTCCATCACCCATGTATCACAGTGTACCGTGCACTTGTCATCACAATGCTCCATGCCCACTCTCATCACAATAATCCATGAAACATTTCAGACTAATGCTCAATGCCCTTCTCATCACAATGCTCCATTACCTCTGTCATAACAATGCTCCATGACACCTGACATGACAATGCTCCATGCCCTTGTCATCACAATGCTCCAAGACCCTCATAATCACAAGTTTCCATGCCCCTTTTCATCAGAATGCTCCATTAGACTTGTCATCACAATTCTCCATGGTCATCTCATCACAATGCTCCAGGACCTTGTCATCTCCATTCTCCATTCCCTTGTCATCACAATGCTTCATGACCCCTGTCATCACAATACTCCATGAAAATTTTCAGCCCAATGCTCCATTACCTTCTCATCACAATGCTCCATGACCAATATCATCACAATGCTCCATGACCACTGTCATCACAACACTCCATGACACCTGACAACACAATGATCAGGGACTCCTGTCATCACAATGCTCCAAGACCCCTGTCATCACAATACTCCATGAACATTTTCAGCCTAATGCTCCATGACCCTTGTCATCAAATTGATCCATGCCCTTGTCATCCCAATGTTCCATAACCACTGTATTCACAATGCTCCTGGACGCTTGTCATCACAGTGCTCCATGACACCTGTCATCACAATGCTCCATGAATTTGTCAGCAAAATGCTACATGACCTTTTCATTACAATGCTCTATGCGCTTGTCATCACAGTACTCCATTACCATTGTCATCACTATCCGCCATGAACATTGGGATCACATTGCTTCATGCCCTTGTCATCACAATGCTCCATGCTCCTTGAAATCAACATGATCCATAACCTCTATCATCACAATGCTCCAAACCCTTGTGATCACAATGTTCCACAACACTTGTCCTCACAATGCTCCATGATGCCTGTCATCACAATACTCCATGCCCTTTTCATCACAATGCTCCATGACCTTTGTCATCACAATTATCAATACACTTGTCATCACAATGCTCCCTGACTCTTGTCGTCAGAATGCTCCTTGAACCGTGTCACGAAAAGGCTCCATGCCTTTTTCATCACAAAGCCCCATGCCATTTTCATCCCAATGCTCCATGCCATTGTCATCAAAATACTCCACAAGCTTGTCATCAGAATGCTCCGTGACCCTTGTCATCACAATTCTCCATGCACTTGTCAGCACAATGCACCCTGACCCTTGTCATCACAATGCTCCAAGCCATTGTCATCAAAATACTCCACAAGCTTGTCATCAGAATGCTCACTGACACTTGTCATCACAATGCTCCAAGCCATTATCATCACAATGCTCCATTACCTTTGTCATCAGAATCCTCCATGACACTTGGCATCACAATGCTCCATGCCATTGTCATCAAAATGGGCCATTACATATGTCATCACAATGCTCCCTGACACATCTCTTCACCATACTTCATGCCCTTGTCTTAACAATGCGCCATTCAAACTGTCATCACAATAATCCATGAAACTTATTAGACCAATGCTCCATGCCCTTGTCATCACAATGCTCCATGACCTTGTTATCACAATGTTCCAAGACCCCTGTAATCAGAATGCTCCATGCCCCTTTTCATCAGTATGCTCCATGAGACTTTTCATCACATGGTTCCATGGTTTTCTCATCATAATGCTCCAGGAACTTGTCATCACAATGCTTCACAACATTGTCATGAAAATTCTCAATGGCACTTGTCATCATAATGCTCCAAGCCCTAGTCATCACAATGCTCCATGATATTGGTCATCACAATCCTCCCTTACATTTGGCATCACAATGCTCCATGCCATTGTCATCGCAATGGACCAGGATATATGTCATCACAATACCCTGACACCTCTCTTCACAATACTCCATGCCCTTATCATCACAAAGCTCCATGCCCTTGTCTTCACAATGCACCATGTCCACTGTCATCACAATAATCTATGAAAATTGTCAGACCAAAGCTCCATGACCCTGTCATCACAATTCTCCATGCCCTTGTCATCACAATGCTCCATGTCCCCTGTCATCACAATGCTCGGTGACTCCAGTCATAACAATGCTTCATAAAGTTTGTCATCACAGCAGTCCATGCCCACGTCATCACAAGGCTCTGTGACCTTTGTAACCACAATGCTCCATGAACTTTTCATCACAATGCTCCATGACCCTTGTCCTCACAATGCTCCATGCCTTTGTCAGAACAATTCTCCATGACCCTTGTCATCACAATGTGCCATGCGCTTTTCATCACAATGATCCACAACCTTGTCATCACTATGCTCAATAAACCTTGTAATCACAATGCTCCATGCACTTTTCCTCCAAATGCTCTCTCACATGAGATATCACAATGTTCCATCACTAGTCATCACAATCCTCCCTCACCCCAGTTATCACAATGTACCATGACCCCTGTCATCACAATGCTACATCCCCTTATCAACACAATATTCCATGACACCTGACATCACAATGTTCCATAACCACTGTCATCAAAATGCTCCATGACCCTTTTCATCCCAAAGCTCCATGATCCCTGGCCACACAATGTTCAATAACCCCTGTCATCAAAATATTCCATTACACTTTTCATCAAATTGCTGCATGACCCTGTCATCAAAATGCTGCCTGCCTTTCTCATCACAATGCACCACACCCTTGTCATCAAAATGCTCCATGACCTTTGTCATCCCAAAGCTCCATGACACTTGGCATCACAATGCTCCATGTCATTGTCATCACAATGCTCCATGAACCCAGTCATCACATTGCTCCATGCCCTTGTCATCACAAAGCTCAATAACACTTGTCATCACAATGCTCGATGCCTTTCTCATCACAATGCTCCATGCCCTTGTCATTACAATCCTCCATGACCCATGTATCACAGTGTTCCGTGCCCTTGTCATCACAATGCTCCATGCCCCATCTCATCACAATAATCCATGAAACATTTCAGACCAATGCTCAATGCCCTTCTCATCACAATGCTCCATTACTTCTGTCATAACAATGCTCCAATACCCCTGCCATCACAATGTTCCACGGCCTTGTTATCACAAGGCTCCATGACCCTTGTCATCAAAATAGACCAAGACCCCTGTAATCACAATGCTCAATGCCCTAGTCATAACAAAGCTCGATGACGCATGTCATCAGAAAGTTCCATGGCCTTCTCCTCAAAATGCTCCATGCCCTTGTCATCACAATGCTCGAAGACCCCAGTAATCACAATGCTCCATGCCCCTTTTCATCAGAATGCTCCATGAGACTTGTCATCACAAGTCTCCTTGGTCATCTCATAACAATGCTCCAGGACCTTGTCATCACCATGCTCCATTCCCTTGTCATCACAATGCTCCATGACCCCTGTCATCACAATACTCCATGAAAATTTTCAGCCCAATGCTCCATGACATTCTCATCACAATGCTCCATGACCAATATCATCACAATGCTCCAAGACCACAGTCATCACAACACTCCATCACACCAGACAACACAATGATCCGGGACACTTGTCATCACAATGCTCCAAGACCGCTCTAATGACAATGCTCCATGACCCCTGTCATCACAACACTTCATGAACATTTTCAGCCCAATGCTCCATGACCCTTGTCATCACAATGATATATGCCCTTCTCATCCCAATGCTCCATGACCCCTGTATTCACAATGCTCCATGACGCTTGTCATCACAGTGCTCCATGACACCTGTCATCACAATGCTCCATGCCTTTGTCAGCAAAATGCTACATGACCTTGTCATTACAATGCTCTATGTGCTTATCATCACAATACTCCATTACCATTGTCATCACAATCCTCAATGAACCTTGGGATCACATTGCTTCATGCCCTTGTCATCACAATGCTCCATGCTCCTTGAAATGAAAATGATCCATGACCTCTGTCATCACAATGCTCCAAACCCTTGTGATCACAATGTTCCATAACACTTGTCATCACTATGATCCATGATGTCTGTCATCACAATACTCCATGCCCTTTTCATCACAGTGCTCCATGAAATTTGTCATCACAATTCTCAATACACTTGTCATCACAATGCTCCCTGACACTTGTTGTCAGAATGCTCCTTGAACCGTGTCACGAAAAGGCTCCATGCCATTTTCATCACAAATCCACATGCCGTTTTCATCCCAGTGCTCCATGCCATTGTCATCAAAATACTCCACAAGTTTGTCATCAGAATGCTCCATGACGCTTGTCATCACAATTCTCCATGCACTTGTCAGCAAAATGCTCCCTGACCCTTATCATCACAATGCTCCAAGCCATTGTCATCACAATGCTCCATTACCTTTGTCATCAGAATCCTCCATGACACTTGGCATCACAATGCTCCATGCCTTTGTCATCACAATGGGCCATTACATATGTCATCACAATGCTCCCTGACACCTCTCTTCACAATACTGCATAACCTGGTCATCACAATGCTACATGCCCTTGTCATCACAATGTGCCATTCCAACTCTCATCACAATAATCCATGAAAATTATTAGACCAATGCTCCTTGCCCTTGTTATCACAATGTTCCAAGTCCACTGTAATCAGAATGCTCCATGCCCCTTTTCATCAGAATGCTCCATATGACATGTCATCAGAAGGCTCCATGGATTTCTCATCACAATGCTCCATGACCTTTGTCATCACAATGCTCCAAGACCCATGTAATCACAATGCTTCATGCCCCTGTCATCGCAATGGACCATGACATTTGGCATCACAATACTCCATGGCATTGTCTTTGAAATTGACCATGACATATGTCATCACAATGCCCCCTTACACCAGTTTTCACAATACTCCATGCCCTTGTCATCACAATGCTCCATGCCCTTGTCATCACAATGCACCATGTCCAATGTCATCACAATAATCTATTAAACTTGTCAGACCAATGCTCCATGCCCCTGTCATCACATTGTTCCATGCCCTTGTCATCAGAATGCTCCATGACCCTTGTCATCACAATGCTCCGTGACTCCAGTCATCACAATGCTTCATAACGTTTGTCATCACAACGGTCCATGCCTGCGTCATCGCAAGGCTCTGTGACCTTTGTGACCACAATGCTCCATGAACTTTTCATCACAATTCTCGTGACCCTTGTCATCACAATGCTCCATGCCTTTTTCAGAACAATGCTCCATGACCCTTGTCATCACAATGTGCCATGTGCTTTACACCACAATGATCCACAACCTTGTCATCGCTATGCTCCATAAACCTTGTAATCACAATGCTCCATGAACTTCTCATCCAAATACTCTCTCACATGAGATATCACAATGTTCCATCACTAGTCATCACAATCCTCCCTCACCCCTGTTATCACAATGTTCCATGACCCCTGTCATCACAATGCTACATCCCCTTATCAGCACAATTTTCCATGACCCCTGACATCACAATGTTCCATAACCCCTGTCATCAAAATGCTCCATGACCATTTTCATCCCAAAGCTCTATGACCCCTGGCATCACAATGTTCTATAACCCCTGTCATCAAAATATTACATTACATTTTTCATCAAATTGCTGCATGACCCTGTCATCAAAATGCTCCCTGCCCTTCTCATCACAATGCACCACACACTTGTCATCAAAATGCTCCATGACCATGGTCATCACTAAGCTCCATGAACCTTGGCATCACAATGCTCCATGCCATGGACATCACAATGCTCCATGAACCCTCTCATCACATTGCTCCCTGCACTTGTCATCACAAAGCTCCATGACACTTGTCATCACAATGCTCGATGCCCTTCTCATCACAATGCTCCATGTCCTTGTCATTACAATCCTCCATCACCCATGTATCACAGTGTACCGTGCCCTTGTCATCACAATGTGCCATGCCCACTGTCATCACAATAATCCATGAAACATTTCAGACCAATGCTCAATGCACTTCTCATCACAATGCTCCATTACCACTGTCAACAATGCTCCATGACCCCTGCCATCACAATGTTCCACGGCCTTGTGATCACAAGACTAAATGACCATTGTCATCAAAATGCTCCAAAACCCATGTAATCACAATGCTCCATGCCCTTGTCATCACAGAGCTCTATGACGCATGTCATCAGAATGTTCCATGGCCTTCTCCACACAATGCTCCATGCCCTTGTCATCACAATGCTCCAAGACACTCGTAATCACAATGCTCCATGCCCCTTTTCATCAGAAGGCTCCATGATATTTGTCATCACAAGTCTCCATGGTCAACTCATCACAATGCTCCAAGACCTTGTCATCACCATGCTCCATTCCCTTGTCATCACAATGCTCCATGACTCCTGTCATCACAATACTCCATGAACATTTTCAGCCCAATGCTCCATGACCTTCTCATCACAATGCTCCATGACCAATATCATCACAATGCTCCATGACCACTGTCATCACAACACTCCATGACACCTGACAACACAACGATCCGGGACTCTTGTCATCACAATGCTCCAAGACCATGCAATCACAATGCTCCATGACCCCTGTCATCACAATACTCCATGAACATTTTCAGCCCAATGCTCCATGACCCTTGTCATCACAATGATCCATGCCCTTGTCATCCCAATGTTCCATGACCCCTGTATTCACAGTGCTCCGTGACGCTTGTCATCACAGTGCTCCATGACACCTGTCATCACAATGCTCCATGCCTTTGTCAGCAAAATGCTACATGGCCTTGTCATTACAATGCTCTATGCGCTTGTCATCACAATACTCGATTACCATTGTCATCACAATCCTCCATGAACCTTGGGATCACATTGCTTCATGCCCTTGTCATCACAATGCTACATACTCCTTGAAATCAAAATGATCCATGACCTCTGTCATCACAATGCTCCAAACCCTTGTGATCACAATGTTCCATAACAATTGTCCTCACAACGCTCCAAGATGCCTGTCATCACAATACTCCATACACTTTTCATCACAATTCTCCATGACCTTTGTCATCACAATTCTCAATACACTTTTCATCACAGTGCTCCCTGACACTTGTCGTCAGTATGCTCCATGAAACCTATCATGACAAGGCTCCATGCCTTTTTCATCACAATGATCCATGCCCTTTTCATCAAAATGCTCCAAGACCCCTGTAATCACAATGCTCCATGCCCTTGCCATCCAAAGCTCCATGACGCATGTCATCAGAATGTTCCATGGACTTCTCATCACAATGCTCCCTGCTCTTGTCATCACAAAGCACTAAGACCCCTGTAATCACAATGCTCCATGCCCCTTTTCATCTCAATGCTCCTAGGAACCCTGTCAGCACAATGAACAATGCCCATCATCATAATGATTCAGGCAATTGTCATCACAATCAAATCAAAATGCTCCATGACCTCTGTCATCACAATGCTCAAAATCCTGGTGATCACAATGTTGAATAACACTTATCATCACAACACCCCATGACGCTCATCATCACAATGATCCATGGTCGTCTCATCACAAGGCTCCATGACCTTTGTCATCAAAATTCTCAATAAACTTGTCATCACAATGCTCGCTGACACTTGTCGTCAGAATGCTCCTTGAACCATGTCACAAAAAGGCTCCATGTCGTTTGCATCAAAAAGCCCCATGCCGTTTTCATCCCAATGCTGCATGCCATTGTCATCCAAATACACCACAGGCTTGTCATCAGAATGCTCCATGACCCTTGTCATCACAATTCTCCATGCACTTGTCAGCACAATGCTCCCTGACCCTTGTCATCACAATGCTCCAAGCCATTGTCATCACAATGCTCCATTACCATTGTCATCAGAATCCTCCATGACACTTGGCATCACAATGCTCCATGCCATTGTCATCACAATGCTAAATGACCTTGTCATTCCAATCCTCTATGCGCTTGTCATCACAATACTCCATTTCCATTGTCATCACAATCCTCCATCAACCTTGGGATCACATTGCTTCATGCCCTTGTCATCACAATGCTCCATGCTCCTTGAAATCAAAATGATCCATGACCTCTGTCATCACAATGCTCCAAACCCTTGTGATCACATTGTTCCATAACACTTGTCATCACAACGCTCAATGATGCCTGTCATCACAATACTCCATGCCCTTTTCATCACAATGCTCCATGACCTTTGTCATCACAATTCTCAATACACTTGTGATCACAATGCTCCCTGACACTTGTCATCAGAATGCTCCTTGAAACCCGTCACGAAAAGGCTCCATGCCTTTTTCTTCACAATGCCCCATGCCATTTTCATCACAATGTTCCATACCATTGTCATCAAATACTCCACAAGCTTGTCATCAGAATGCTCCCGGACCCTTGTCATCACAATGCTCCATTACCTTTCTCATCAGAATCCTCCATGACACTTGGCATCACAGTGCTACATGCCATTGTCATCACAATGGGCCATTACATATGTCATCACAATGCTCCCTGACACTTATCTTCACAATACTGCATGACCTGGTCATCACAATGCTCCATGCCCTTGTCATCACAATAGGCCATTCCAACTGTCATCGCAACGAACCATGAAAGTTATTAGACCAATGTTCCATGCCCTTGTCATCACAATGCTCCATGCCCTTGTTATCACAATGCTCCATGACCCCTGTCATCACAATGCTCCGTTACTCCAATCATCACAATGCTTCATGACTTTGTCATCACAGTGGTCCATGCCCTCACCATCAACAGTCTCTGTGACATTTTTAATCCCAACGCTCCATGAACTTTTCATCACAATGCTCCGTGACCCTTGTCATCACAAAGCTACATGCCTTTGTCAGAACAATGCTCCATGACACTTGTCATCACAATGTGCCATGCGCTTTTCATCACAATGATCCACAACCTTGTCATCGCTATGCTCCATAAACCTTGTAATCACAATGCTCCATGCACTTCTCATCCAAATGCTCTCTCACATGAGATATCACAATGTTCCATCACTAGTCATCAAAATCCTCCCTCACCCCTGTTATCACAATGTTCAATAACCCTTGTCATCACCATGCTACATCCCCTTATCAGCACAATGTTCCATGACCCCTGACATCACAATGTTCTATATCCCCTGTCATCAAAATGCTCCATGACCCATTTCATCCCAAAGCTCCATGACCGCTGGCATCACAATGTTCTATAAGGCCTGTCATCAAAATGTTCCATTACACTTTTCATCAAATTGCTGCATGAACATGTCATCAAAATGCTCCCTGCCCTTCTCATCACAATGCACCACACCCTTGTCACCAAAAAGCTCCATGACCATTGCCCTCACTAAGCTCCATGACCCTTGGCATCACAATGCTCCATGTCATTGTCATCACAATGCTCCATGAACCTTCTCATCACATTGCTCCATGCCCTTGTCATCACAAAGCTCCATGACTCTTGTCATCACAATGCTCGATGCCCTTTTCATCACAATGCTCCATGCCCTTGTCATTACAATCCTCCATCACCCATGTATCACAGTGTACCGTGCACTTGTCATCACAATGCTCCATGCCCACTCTCATCACAATAATCCATGAAACATTTCAGACTAATGCTCAATGCCCTTCTCATCACAATGCTCCATTACCTCTGTCATAACAATGCTCCATGACACCTGACATGACAATGCTCCATGCCCTTGTCATCACAATGCTCCAAGACCCTCGTAATCACAAGTTTCCATGCCCCTTTTCATCAGAATGCTCCATTAGACTTGTCATCACAATTCTCCATGGTCATCTCATCACAATGCTCCAGGACCTTGTCATCTCCATTCTCCATTCCCTTGTCATCACAATGCTTCATGACCCCTGTCATCACAATACTCCATGAAAATTTTCAGCCCAATGCTCCATTAACTTCTCATCACAATGCTCCATGACCAATATCATCACAATGCTCCATGACACCTGACAACACAATGATCAGGGACTCCTGTCATCACAATGCTCCAAGACCCCTGTAATCACAATGCTCCATGACCCCTGTCATCACAATACTCCATGAACATTTTCAGCCGAATGCTCCATGACCCTTGTCATCAAATTGATCCATGCCCTTGTCATCCCGATGTTCCATAACCACTGTATTCAGAATGCTCCTTGACGCTTGTCATCACAGTGCTCCATGACACCTGTCATCACAATGCCCCATGAATTTGTCAGCAAAATGCTACATGACCTTTTCATTACAATGCTCTATGCACTTGTCATCACAATACTCCATTACCATTGTCATCACTATCCGCCATGAACATTGGGATCACATTGCTTCATGCCCTTGTCATCACAATGCTCCATGCTCCTTGAAATCAACATGATCCATAACCTCTATCATCACAATGCTCCAAACCCTTGTGATCACAATGTTCCATAACACTTGTCCTCACAATGCTCCATGATGCCTGTCATCACAATACTCCATGCCCTTTTCATCACAATGCTCCATGACCTTTGTCATCACAATTATCAATACACTTGTCATCACAATGCTCTCTGACTCTTGTCGTCAGAATGCTCCTTGAACCGTGTCACGAAAAGGCTCCATGCCTTTTTCATCACAAAGCCCCATGCCATTTTCATCCCAATGCTCCATGCCATTGTCATCAAAATACTCCACAAGCTTGTCATCAGAATGCTCCATGACCCTTGTCATCACAATGCTCCGTGACTCCAGTCATCACAATGCTTCATAACGTTTGTCATCACAACGGTCCATGCCTGCGTCATCGCAAGGCTCTGTGACCTTTGTGACCACAATGCTCCATGAACTTTTCATCACAATTCTCGTGACCCTTGTCATCACAATGCTCCATGCCTTTTTCAGAACAATGCTCCATGACCCTTGTCATCACAATGTGCCATGTGCTTTACACCACAATGATCCACAACCTTGTCATCGCTATGCTCCATAAACCTTGTAATCACAATGCTCCATGAACTTCTCATACAAATACTCTCTCACATGAGATATCACAATGTTCCATCACTAGTCCTCACAATCCTCCCTCACCCCTGTTATCACAATGTTCCATGACCCCTGTCATCACAATGCTACATCCCCTTATCAGCACAATTTTCCATGACCCCTGACATCACAATGTTCCATAACCCCTGTCATCAAAATGCTCCATGACCATTTTCATCCCAAAGCTCTATGACCCCTGGCATCACAATGTTCTATAACCCCTGTCATCAAAATATTACATTACATTTTTCATCAAATTGCTGCATGACCCTGTCATCAAAATGCTCCCTGCCCTTCTCATCACAATGCACCACACACTTGTCATCAAAATGCTCCATGACCATGGTCATCACTAAGCTCCATGAACCTTGGCATCACAATGCTCCATGCCATGGACATCACAATGCTCCATGAACCCTCTCATCACATTGCTCCCTGCACTTGTCATCACAAAGCTCCATGACACTTGTCATCACAATGCTCGATGCCCTTCTCATCACAATGCTCCATGTCCTTGTCATTACAATCCTCCATCACCCATGTATCACAGTGTACCGTGCCCTTGTCATCACAATGCGCCATGCCCACTGTCATCACAATAATCCATGAAACATTTCAGACCAATGCTCAATGCACTTCTCATCACAATGCTCCATTACCACTGTCAACAATGCTCCATGACCCCTGCCATCACAATGTTCCACGGCCTTGTGATCACAAGACTAAATGACCATTGTCATCAAAATGCTCCAAAACCCATGTAATCACAATGCTCCATGCCCTTGTCATCACAGAGCTCCATGACGCATGTCATCAGAATGTTCCATGGCCTTCTCCACACAATGCTCCATGCCCTTGTCATCACAATGCTCCAAGACACTCGTAATCACAATGCTCCATGCCCCTTTTCATCAGAAGGCTCCATGATATTTGTCATCACAAGTCTCCATGGTCAACTCATCACAATGCTCCATGACTCCTGTCATCACAATACTCCATGAACATTTTCAGCCCAATGCTCCATGACCTTCTCATCACAATGCTCCATGACCAATATCATCACAATGCTCCATGACCACTGTCATCACAACACTCCATGACATGTGACAACACAACGATCCGGGACTCTTGTCATCACAATGCTCCAAGACCATGCAATCACAATGCTCCATGACCCCTGTCATCACAATACTCCATGAACATTTTCAGCCCAATGCTCCATGACCCTTGTCATCACAATGATCCATGCCCTTGTCATCCCAATGTTCCATGACCCCTGTATTCACAGTGCTCCGTGACGCTTGTCATCACAGTGCTCCATGACACCTGTCATCACAATGCTCCATGCCTTTGTCAGCAAAATGCTACATGGCCTTGTCATTACAATGCTCTATGCGCTTGTCATCACAATACTCGATTACCATTGTCATCACAATCCTCCATGAACCTTGGGATCACATTGCTTCATGCCCTTGTCATCACAATGCTACATACTCCTTGAAATCAAAATGATCCATGACCTCTGTCATCACAATGCTCCAAACCCTTGTGATCACAATGTTCCATAACAATTGTCCTCACAACGCTCCAAGATGCCTGTCATCACAATACTCCATACACTTTTCATCACAATTCTCCATGACCTTTGTCATCACAATTCTCAATACACTTTTCATCACAGTGCTCCCTGACACTTGTCGTCAGTATGCTCCATGAAACCTATCATGACAAGGCTCCATGCCTTTTTCATCACAATGATCCATGCCCTTTTCATCAAAATGCTCCAAGACCCCTGTAATCACAATGCTCCATGCCCTTGCCATCCAAAGCTCCATGACGCATGTCATCAGAATGTTCCATGGACTTCTCATCACAATGCTCCCTGCTCTTGTCATCACAAAGCACTAAGACCCCTGTAATCACAATGCTCCATGCCCCTTTTCATCTCAATGCTCCTAGGAACCCTGTCAGCACAATGAACAATGCCCATCATCATAATGATTCAGGCAATTGTCATCACAATCAAATCAAAATGCTCCATGACCTCTGTCATCACAATGCTCAAAATCCTGGTGATCACAATGTTGAATAACACTTATCATCACAACACCCCATGACGCTCATCATCACAATGATCCATGGTCGTCTCATCACAAGGCTCCATGACCTTTGTCATCAAAATTCTCAATAAACTTGTCATCACAATGCTCGCTGACACTTGTCGTCAGAATGCTCCTTGAACCATGTCACAAAAAGGCTCCATGTCGTTTGCATCAAAAAGCCCCATGCCGTTTTCATCCCAATGCTGCATGCCATTGTCATCCAAATACACCACAGGCTTGTCATCAGAATGCTCCATGACCCTTGTCATCACAATTCTCCATGCACTTGTCAGCACAATGCTCCCTGACCCTTGTCATCACAATGCTCCAAGCCATTGTCATCACAATGCTCCATTACCATTGTCATCAGAATCCTCCATGACACTTGGCATCACAATGCTCCATGCCATTGTCATCACAATGCTCCATGTCTTTGTCAGCAAAATGCTAAATGACCTTGTCATTACAATCCTCTATGCGCTTGTCATCACAATACTCCATTTCCATTGTCATCACAATCCTCCATCAACCTTGGGATCACATTGCTTCATGCCCTTGTCATCATAATGCTCCATGCTCCTTGAAATCAAAATGATCCATGACCTCTGTCATCACAATGCTCCAAACCCTTGTGATCACATTGTTCCATAACACTTGTCATCACAACGCTCAATGATGCCTGTCATCACAATACTCCATGCCCTTTTCATCACAATGCTCCATGACCTTTGTCATCACAATTCTCAATACACTTGTGATCACAATGCTCCCTGACACTTGTCATCAGAATGCTCCTTGAAACCCGTCACGAAAAGGCTCCATGCCTTTTTCTTCACAATGCCCCATGCCAATTTCATCACAATTTTCCATACCATTGTCATCAAAATACTCCACAAGCTTGTCATCAGAATGCTCCCGGACCCTTGTCATCACAATGCTCCATTACCTTTCTCATCAGAATCCTCCATGACACTTGGCATCACAGTGCTACATGCCATTGTCATCACAATGGGCCATTACATATGTCATCACAATGCTCCCTGACACTTATCTTCACAATACTGCATGACCTGGTCATCACAATGCTCCATGCCCTTGTCATCACAATAGGCCATTCCAACTGTCATCGCAACGAACCATGAAAGTTATTAGACCAATGTTCCATGCCCTTGTCATCACAATGCTCCATGCCCTTGTTATCACAATGCTCCATGACCCCTGTCATCACAATGCTCCGTTACTCCAATCATCACAATGCTTCATGACTTTGTCATCACAGTGGTCCATGCCCTCACCATCAACAGTCTCTGTGACATTTTTAATCCCAACGCTCCATGAACTTTTCATCACAATGCTCCGTGACCCTTGTCATCACAAAGCTACATGCCTTTGTCAGAACAATGCTCCATGACACTTGTCATCACAATGTGCCATGCGCTTTTCATCACAATGATCCACAACCTTGTCATCGCTATGCTCCATAAACCTTGTAATCACAATGCTCCATGCACTTCTCATCCAAATGCTCTCTCACATGAGATATCACAATGTTCCTTCACTAGTCATCAAAATCCTCCCTCACCCCTGTTATCACAATGTTCAATAACCCTTGTCATCACCATGCTACATCCCCTTATCAGCACAATGTTCCATGACCCCTGACATCACAATGTTCTATATCCCCTGTCATCAAAATGCTCCATGACCCATTTCATCCCAAAGCTCCATGACCGCTGGCATCACAATGTTCTATAAGGCCTGTCATCAAAATGTTCCATTACACTTTTCATCAAATTGCTGCATGAACATGTCATCAAAATGCTCCCTGCCCTTCTCATCACAATGCACCACACCCTTGTCACCAAAAAGCTCCATGACCATTGCCCTCACTAAGCTCCATGACCCTTGGCATCACAATGCTCCATGTCATTGTCATCACAATGCTCCATGAACCTTCTCATCACATTGCTCCATGCCCTTGTCATCACAAAGCTCCATGACTCTTGTCATCACAATGCTCGATGCCCTTTTCATCACAATGCTCCATGCCCTTGTCATTACAATCCTCCATCACCCATGTATCACAGTGTACCGTGCACTTGTCATCACAATGCTCCATGCCCACTCTCATCACAATAATCCATGAAACATTTCAGACTAATGCTCAATGCCCTTCTCATCACAATGCTCCATTACCTCTGTCATAACAATGCTCCATGACACCTGACATGACAATGCTCCATGCCCTTGTCATCACAATGCTCCAAGACCCTCGTAATCACAAGTTTCCATGCCCCTTTTTATCAGAATGCTCCATTAGACTTGTCATCACAATTCTCCATGGTCATCTCATCACAATGCTCCAGGACCTTGTCATCTCCATTCTCCATTCCCTTGTCATCACAATGCTTCATGACCCCTGTCATCACAATACTCCATGAAAATTTTCAGCCCAATGCTCCATTAACTTCTCATCACAATGCTCCATGACCAATATCATCACAATGCTCCATGACCACTGTCATCACAACACTCCATGACACCTGACAACACAATGATCAGGGACTCCTGTCATCACAATGCTCCAAGACCCCTGTAATCACAATGCTCCATGACCCATGTCATCACAATACTCCATGAACATTTTCAGCCGAATGCTCCATGACCCTTGTCATCAAATTGATCCATGCCCTTGTCATCCCAATGTTCCATAACCACTGTATTCAGAATGCTCCTTGACGCTTGTCATCACAGTGCTCCATGACACCTGTCATCACAATGCCCTATGAATTTGTCAGCAAAATGCTACATGACCTTTTCATTACAATGCTCTATGCACTTGTCATCACAATACTCCATTACCATTGTCATCACTATCCGCCATGAACATTGGGATCACATTGCTTCATGCCCTTGTCATCACAATGCTCCATGCTCCTTGAAATCAACATGATCCATAACCTCTATCATCACAATGCTCCAAACCCTTGTGATCACAATGTTCCATAACACTTGTCCTCACAATGCTCCATGATGCCTGTCATCACAATACTCCATGCCCTTTTCATCACAATGCTCCATGACCTTTGTCATCACAATTATCAATACACTTGTCATCACAATGCTCCCTGACTCTTGTCGTCAGAATGCTCCTTGAACCGTGTCACGAAAAGGCTCCATGCCTTTTTCATCACAAAGCCCCATGCCATTTTCATCCCAATGCTCCATGCCATTGTCATCAAAATACTCCACAAGCTTGTCATCAGAATGCTCCGTGACCCTTGTCATCACAATTCTCCATGCACTTGTCAGCACAATGCACCCTGACCCTTGTCATCACAATGCTCCAAGCCATTGTCATCAAAATACTCCACAAGCTTGTCATCAGAATGCTCACTGACACTTGTCATCACAATGCTCCAAGCCATTATCATCACAATGCTCCATTACCTTTGTCATCAGAATCCTCCATGACACTTGGCATCACAATGCTCCATGCCATTGTCATCAAAATGGGCCATTACATATGTCATCACAATGCTCCCTGACACATCTCTTCACCATACTTCATGCCCTTGTCTTAACAATGCACCATTCAAGCTGTCATCACAATAATCCATGAAACTTATTAGACCAATGCTCCATGCCCTTGTCATCACAATGCTCCATGACCTTGTTATCACAATGTTCCAAGACCCCTGTAATCAGAATGCTCCATGCCCCTTTTAATCAGTATGCTCCATGAGACTTTTCATCACATGGCTCCATGGTTTTCTCATCATAATGCTCCAGGACCTTGTCATCACAATGCTTCACAACATTGTCATGAAAATTCTCAATGGCACTTGTCATCATAATGCTCCAAGCCCTAGTCATCACAATGCTCCATGATATTGGTCATCACAATCCTCCCTTACATTTGGCATCACAATGCTCCATGCCATTGTCATCGCAATGGACCAGGATATATGTCATCACAATACCCTGACACCTCTCTTCACAATACTCCATGCCCTTATCATCACAAAGCTCCATGCCCTTGTCATCACAATGCACCATGTCCACTGTCATCACAATAATCTATGAAAATTGTCAGACCAAAGCTCCATGACCCTGTCATCACAATTCTCCATGCCCTTGTCATCACAATGCTCCATGTCCCCTGTCATCACAATGCTCGGTGACTCCAGTCATCACAATGCTTCATAAAGTTTGTCATCACAGCGGTCCATGCCCACGTCATCACAAGGCTCTGTGACCTTTGTAACCACAATGCTCCATGACCCTTGTCCTCACAATGCTCCATGCCTTTGTCAGAACAATTCTCCATGACCCTTGTCATCACAATGTGCCATGCGCTTTTCATCACAATGATCCACAACCTTGTCATCACTATGCTCAATAAACCTTGTAATCACAATGCTCCATGCACTTTTCCTCCAAATGCTCTCTCACATGAGATATCACAATGTTCCATCACTAGTCATCACAATCCTCCCTCACCCCAGTTATCACAATGTACCATGACCCCTGTCATCACAATGCTACATCCCCTTATCAACACAATATTCCATGACACCTGACATCACAATGTTCCATAACCACTGTCATCAAAATGCTCCATGACCCTTTTCATCCCAAAGCTCCATGATCCCTGGCCACACAATGTTCAATAACCCCTGTCATCAAAATATTCCATTACACTTTTCATCAAATTGCTGCATGACCCTGTCATCAAAATGCTGCCTGCCTTTCTCATCACAATGCACCACACCCTTGTCACCAAAATGCTGCATGACCTTTGTCATCCCAAAGCTCCATGACACTTGGCATCACAATGCTCCATGTCATTGTCATCACAATGCTCCATGAACCCAGTCATCACATTGCTCCATGCCCTTGTCATCACAAAGCTCAATAACACTTGTCATCACAATGCTCGATGCCTTTCTCATCACAATGCTCCATGCCCTTGTCATTACAATCCTCCATGACCCATGTATCACAGTGTTCCGTGCCCTTGTCATCACAATGCTCCATGCCCCATCTCATCACAATAATCCATGAAACATTTCAGACCAATGCTCAATGCCCTTCTCATCACAATGCTCCATTACTTCTGTCATAACAATGCTCCAATACCCCTGCCATCACAATGTTCCACGGCCTTGTTATCACAAGGCTCCATGACCCTTGTCATCAAAATAGCCCAAGACCCCTGTAATCACAATGCTCAATGCCCTAGTCATAACAAAGCTCGATGACGCATGTCATCAGAAAGTTCCATGGCCTTCTCCTCAAAATGCTCCATGCCCTTGTCATCACAATGCTCGAAGACCCCAGTAATCACAATGCTCCATGCCCCTTTTCATCTGAATGCTCCATGAGACTTGTCATCACAAGTCTCCTTGGTCATCTCATAACAATGCTCCAGGACCTTGTCATCACCATGCTCCATTCCCTTGTCATCACAATGCTCCATGACCCCTGTCATCACAATACTCCATGAAAATTTTCAGCCCAATGCTCCATGACATTCTCATCACAATGCTCCATGACCAAAATCATCACAATGCTCCAAGACCACTGTCATCACAACACTCCATCACACCAGACAACACAATGATCCGGGACTCTTGTCATCACAATGCTCCAAGACCGCTCTAATCACAATGCTCCATGACCCCTGTCATCACAACACTTCATGAACATTTTCAGCCCAATGCTCCATGACCCTTGTCATCACAATGATATATGCCCTTCTCATCCCAATGCTCCATGACCCCTGTATTCACAATGCTCCATGACGCTTGTCATCACAGTGCTCCATGACACCTGTCATCACAATGCTCCATGCCTTTGTCAGCAAAATGCTACATGACCTTGTCATTAAAATGCTCTATGTGCTTATCATCACAATGCTCCATTACCATTGTCATCACAATCCTCAATGAACCTTGGGATCACATTGCTTCATGCCCTTGTCATCACAATGCTCCATGCTCCTTGAAATGAAAATGATCCATGACCTCTGTCATCACAATGCTCCAAACCCTTGTGATCACAATGTTCCATAACACTTGTCATCACTATGATCCATGATGTCTGTCATCACAATACTCCATGCCCTTTTCATCACAGTGCTCCATGAAATTTTTCATCACAATTCTCAATACACTTGTCATCACAATGCTCCCTGACACTTGTCAACATAATGCTCCTTGAACCCTGTCACGAAAAGTCTCCATGCCTTTTTCATCACATTGCCCCATGCCGTTTTCCTCCTAATGCTCCATGCCACTGTCATAAAAATACTCCACAAGCTTGTCATCAGAATGCTCCATGACACTTGTCATCACAATTCTCCATGCACTTGTCAGCACAATGCTCCCTGACCCTTGTCATCACAATGCTCCAAGCCATTGTCACCAAAATGCTCCATTACCTTTGGCATCAGAATCCTCCTTGACACTTGGCATCACAATGCTCCATACCATTTTCATCACAATGGGCCATTACATATGTCATCACAATGCTCCCTGACACCTCTCTTGACAATACTGCATGACCTGGTCATCACAATCCTCCATGCCCTTGTCATCACAATGAGCCATTCCAACTGTCATCACAATAATCCATGAAACTTATTAGACCAATGCTCCATGCCTTTGTCGTCACATTTCTCCATGCCCTTGTTATCACAATGTTCCAAGACCCCTGTAATCAGAATCCTCCATGCCCCTTTTCATCAGGGTGCTCCATGAGACTTGTCATCACAAGTCTCCGTGGTTTTCTCATCACAATGCTCCAGGACCTTGTCATCACAATGCTTCACGACATTGTCATGAAAATTTTCAATGGCCCTTGTCATCATAATGCTCCATGCCCTATTCATCACAATGCTCCATTATATTTGTCATCACAATCCTCCCTTACATTTGGCATCACAATGCTCCATGCCATTGTCATCGCAATGGACCATGACATATGTCATCACAATGACCTGACACCTCTCTTCACAATACTCCATGTCCTTGTCATCACAATGTTCCATGCCCTTGTCATCACAATGCACCATGTCCAGTGTCATCACAATAATCTATGAAATTGTCAGACCAAATCTCCATGAACCTGTCATCACAATGCTCCATGCCTTTGTCATCACAATGCTCCATGTCCCCTGTCATCAGAGTGCTCCGTGACTCCAGTCATCACAATGCTTCATAAAGTTTGTCATCACAACGGTCCATGCCCACGTCATCACAAGGCTCTGTGACGTTTGTAAACACAATGCTCCATAAACTTTTCCTCACAATCCTCAGTGACCCTTGTCCTCACAATACTCCATGTCTTTGTAAGAACAATGCTCCATGACACTTGTCATCACAATGTGCCATGCGCTTTTCATCACAATGATCCACAACATTGTCATCACTATGCTCCATAAACCTTGTAATCACAATGCTCCATTCACTTCTCATCCAAATGCTCTCTCACATGAGATATCACAATGTTCCATCACTAGTCATCACAATCCTCCCTCACCCCTGTTATCACAATGTTCCATGACCCCTGACATCAAAATATTCCATAACCCTGTCATCAAAATGTTCCATTACACTTTTCTTCAAATTGCTGCATGACCCAGTCATCAAAATGCTCCCTGCCCTTCTCATCACAATGTACCACACACTTGTCATCAAAATGCTCCATGACCATTGTCATCACTAAGATCCATGACCCTTGGCATTACAATGCTCCATTTCATTGTCATCACAATGCTCCATGAACCCTCTCATCACATTGCTCCATGCCCTTGTCATCACAAAGCTCCATGACACTTGTCATCACAATGCTCGATGCCCTTCTCATCAGAATGCTCCATGCCCTTGTCATTACAATCCTCCATGACCCATGTATCACAGTGTACCGTGCCCTTGACATCACAAAGCGCCACGCCCACTCTCATCACAATAATCCATGAAATATATCCGACCAATGCTCAATGCCCTTCTCATCACAATGCTCCATTACCTCTGTCATAACAATGCTCCATGACCCCTGCCATCACAAGGATCCATGGCCTTGTCATCACAAGGCCCCATGACCCTTGTCATCACAATGATCCAAGACCCATGTAATCACAATGGTCCATGCACTTGTCATTACAAAGCTCCATGACGCATGTCATCAGAATGTTCCATGGCCTTCTCCACAAAAAGCTCCATGCCCTTGTCATCACAATGCTGCATTACCCCTGTCATAACAATGCTCCATAACCCCTGCCATCACGATGTTCCATGGCCTTGTCATCACAAGGCTCCATGACCCTTCTCATCACAATGCTCCAAGAACACTGTAATCACAATGCTCTATGCCCCTTTTCATCTCAATGATCCATGAACCCTGTCATCACAATGCACCATGCCCATCATCATAATGATTCATGCTATTGTCATCACAAAGAAATAAAAATGCTCCATGACCTCTGTCATAAAAATGCTCCAAACCCTTGTGATCACAATATTCCATAACACTTGTCATCACAAAGCCCCATGACGCTCTTCATCACAATTATCCATGGTCTTCTCATCACAATGCTCCATGACCTTCGTCATCACAATGCTCAATACACTTGTCATCAAAATGCTCCCTGACACTTGTTGTCTGTATGCTCCTTGAACTCTGTCAAGACAAGGCTCCATGCCTTTTTCATCAAAATGATCCATGCACTTTTCATCACGGTGCTCCAAGACAAATGTTATCACAATGCTGCATGCCATTGTCATCACAAAGCTCAATGACGCATGCCATCAGAATGCTCCTTGGTCTTCTCCTCACCATGCTCCATGCCCTTGTCATCAAAATGTTCCAAGACCCCTGTAATCACAATGCTCCATGCCCGTTTTCATCAGTATGCTCCATGAGACTTGTCATCAAAAGGCTCCATGGTTTTGTCATCACAATGCTCCAGGACCTTGTCATCACAATGCTTCATGACCTTGTCATGAAAATTTTCAATGGCCCTTGTCATCATAATGCTCCAAGCCCTAATCATCACAATGCTCCATTATATTTGTCATCAGAAACCTCCATTATCTTTGGCATCACAATGCTCCATGCCATTGTCATCGCAATGGACCATGACATATGTCATCACAATGCTCCCTGACACCTGTCTTCACAATACTCCATGACCTTATCATCACAATGCTCCATGCCCTTGTCATCACAATGCACCATGCCCACTCTCATCACAATAATCTATGAAACTTGTCAGACCAATGCACCATGCCCCTGTCATCACAATGCACCATGCCCTTGTCATCACAGTGCTCCATGACCCCTGTCATCACAAGGCTCTGTGCCTCCAGTCATCACAATGCTTCATAAAGATTGTCATCACTATGGTCCATGCCCGCGTCATCACAAGGCTCTGTGACCTTTGTATCCACAATGCTCCATGTATTTTTCATCACAATTCTCTGTGACCCTTGTCATCACAATGCTCCATGTCTTTGTCTGAACAATGCTCCATGACCATTGTCATCACAGTGTGCCACGTGCATTTCATCACAACTGTCCACAAGTTTGTCATTGCAATGCTCCATAATCCTTGTAATCACAATGGTCCATGCACTTCTCATCAAAATGCTCTCTCACCAGAGATATCACAATGTTCCATCACTAGTCATCACAATACTCCCTCACCCCTGGAATCACAGTGATCCATGACCCTGTCATCACAATGCTACATCCACTTGTCATCACAATGTTCCATGACCCCTTCCATCACAATGTTCCATAAGCCCTGTCATCAAAATGCTCCATGACCCTTTCCATCCCAAAGATCCAAGTCCCCTGCCATCACAATGTTCTATAACCCCTGCCATCTAAATGTTCCATTACACTTTTTATCAAATTGCTGCAGGACCCGGTTATCAAAATGCTCCCTGCCCTTCTCATCAAAATGCTCCATGACTTGTCATCACAAAGCCCGAAGACTCTTGGCATCACAATGCTCCATGTCATTGTCATCACAATGCTCCATGTACCCTCTCATCACATTGCTCCATGCCCTTGTCATCACACAGCTCCATTACATTTGTCATCACAATGCTCAATAAACTTGTCATCACAATGCTCCCTGACCCTTGTCATCAGTATGCTCCTTCAACACTGTCATAACAAGTTTCCATGCATTTTTCATCACAATGATCCATGACCATTTCATCACAATGCTCCAAGACCCCTGTAATCACAATGCTCCATGCTCCTATTCATCACAATGCTCCATGAGACTTGCCATCACAAGTCTCCATGGTCTTCTCATCACAATGTTCCAGGACCTTGACATCACCATGATCCATTCCCTTGTCATCACAATGCTCCATGACCCCTGTCATCACAATAATCCATGAACATTTTCAGCCCAATGCTCCACGACCTTCTCCTCACAATGCTCCATTGCCAATATCATCACAATGCCCCATGACCACTGTCATCACAACACTCCATGACACCTGACCACACAATGATCCAGGACTCTGGTCATCACAATGCTCCATTCCCTTGTCGTCACATTGCTACATGACACCTGTCATCAAAACTCTCCATGAACATTTTCAGCCCAGTGCTCCATGACCCTTGTCATCACAGTGATCCATGCCCTTGCCATCCCAATGCTCCATGACCCCTGTATTCACAATGCTCCTTGACGCTTGTCATCACAGTGCTCCATGACACATGTCATCACAATGCTCCATGCCTTTGTCAGCAAAATGCTACATGACCTTTTCATTACAATGCTCTATGCACTTGTCATCACAATACTCCATTTCCATTGTCATCACAATCCTCCATGTACCTTAGGATCACATTGCTTCATGCGCATGTCATCACAATGCTCCATGCTCCTTGAAATCAAAATGATCCATGACCTCTGTCATCACAATGCTCCAAACCCTTGTGATCACAATGTTCCATAACACTTGTCATCACAACGCTCCATGATGCCTGTCATCACAATACTCCATGTACTTTTCATCACAATGCTCCATGACCTTTGTCACCACAATTCTCAATACACTTGTCATCACAATGCTCCCTGACACTTGTCATCAGAATGCTCCTTGAACCCTGTCACAAAAAGGCTCCATGCCTTTTTCATAACAATGCCCCATGCCATTTTCATCACAATGCTCCATGCCATTGTCATAAAAATACTCCACAAGCTTGTCATCAGAATGCTCCATGACCCTTGTCATCACAATTCTCCATGCACTTGTCAGCACAATGCTCCCTGACCCTTGTCATCACAATACTCCAAGCCATTGTCATCACAATGCTCCATTACCTTTGTCATCAAAATCCTCCCTGACACTTGGCATCACAATGCTCCATGCCATCCTCATCACAATGGGCCATTACATATGTGATCACAATGCTCCCTGACACCTTTCTTAACAATAGGGCATGACATGGTCATCACAATGCTCCATGCCCTTGTCATCACAGTGTGCCATTCCAACTCTCATCGCAATACTCCATGAAAGTTATTACTCCAATGTTCCATGCACTTGTCATCACAATGCTCCATGCCCTTGTTATCACAATGCTCCATGACCCCTGTCATCACAATGCTCCGTGACTCCAGTCATCACAATGCTTCATGACCTTTGTCATCCCAATGGTCCATGCCCTTGTCATCAACAGTCTCTGTGACGTTTTTAACCACAATGCTGCATGAACTTTTCATCACAATGCTCTTTGACCCTTGTCATCACAATGCTCTATGCCTTACTCAGCACAGTGCTCCATGACGCTTGTCACCACAATGCTCCATGCGCTTGTCAGCCCAATGCTCCATGACACATGTCATCACAATGCACCATGCGCTTGTCATCACAGTGCTACACAACATTGTCATCACAATGCTCCATAAAATTTGTCATCACAGTGCTCCATGCACTTCTCATCAAAATGCTCTCTCACCACTGATATCACAATGCTACATCACTATTTGTCAAAATACTCCCTCACCCCTGTCATCACAATGTTCCATGACTCCTGTCATCACAATGCTACATGCACTTATCATCACAATGTTCGATGACGCCTGACATCACAATGTTCCATAACAACTGTCATCAAAATATTCCATGACACTTTTCATCAAATTGCTCCATGACCCTGTCATCGGAATGCTCCCTGACCTACTCATCACAATGCACAACGCCCTTGCCATCAAAATGCTCCATGACCTTTGTCATCACAAAGATCCATGACCCTTGGCATCACAATGCTCCATGTCATTGTCATCACAATGCTCCATGAACGCTCTCATCACATTGCTCCATGCCCTTGTCTTCACATAGCTCCATGACACATGTCATCAAAATGCTCCATGGCCTTCTCATCACAATGCTCCATGCGCTTGCCATCACAATGCTCCATTACCCCTGTCATAACAATGCACCATGACCCATGCCATCACGATGTTCCATGGCCTTGTCATCACAAGGCTCTATGACCCTTCTCATCACAATGCTCCAGTAACACTGTAATCACAATGCTCTATGCCCCTTTTCCTCTCAATGATCCATGAACCCTGTCATCAAAATGCACCATGCCAATCATCATAATGCTTCATGCTATTGTCATAACAACGAAATCAAATTGTTCCATGACCTCTGTCATAACAATGCTCCAAACCCTTGTGATCACAATATTCCATAACACTTGTCATCACAATGCCCCATGAGGCTCGTCATCACAATTATCCATGGTCTTCTCATCACAATACTCCATGACCTTCGTCATCACAATGCTCAATACACATGTCATCAACATGCTCCCTGACACTTGTTGTCTGTAAGCTCTTTGAACCCTGTCATGACAAGGCTGCATGCCTTTTTCATCACAGTGATCCATGCCCTTTTCATCACAGTGCTCCAAGTCCCATGTAATCACAGTGGTCCATGCCATTGTCATCACAAAGCTCAATGACGCATGCCATCAGAATGCTACTTGGTCTTCTCCTCACAATGCTCCAGGCCCTTGTCTTCACAATGTTCCAAGACCCCTGTAATCACAATGCTCCATTCCCCTTTTAATCAGTATGCTCCATGAGACTTGTCATCTCAAGGCTCCATGGTTTTGTCATCACAATGCTCCAGGACCTTGTCATCACAATGATTCACGACATTGTCATCAAAATTTTCAATGGCCCTTGTCATCATAATGCTCCAAACCTTAATCATCACAATGCTCCATTATATTTGTCATCACAATCCTCCATTACATTTGGTATCACAAAGATCCATGCCATTGTCATGGCCATGGATCATGACAAAAATCATCACAATGCTCCCTGACACCTGTCTTCACAATACTCCATGACCTTATCATCACAATGCTCCATGCCCTTGTCATCACAATGCACCATGCCCACTCTCATCACAATAATCTATGAAACTTGTCAGACCAATGCTCCATGCCACTGTCATCACAATGCTCCATGCCCTTGTCATCACAAGGCTCCATGACCCCTGTCATCACAATGCTCCGTGACTCCAGTCATCACAATGCTTCATAACGTTTGTCATCACAATGGTCCATGCCCGCGTCATCACAAGGCTCTGTGACCTTTGTAACCACAATGCTCCATGAACTTTTCATCACAATTCTCTGAGAAACTTGTCATCACAATGCTCCATGTCTTTGTCAGAACAATGCTCCATGATCATTGTCATCACAATGTGCCATGCACATTTCATCACAACGTTCCAAACCTTGTCATTGCAATGCTCCATAAACCTTGTAATCACAATGGTCCATGCACTTCTCATCAAAATGCTCTCTCACCAGAGATGTCACAATGTTCCATCACTAGTCATCACAATACACCCTCATCCTTGTAATCAGAATGTTCCATGACCCTGTCATCACAATGCTACATCCCCTTATCATCACAATGTTCCATGACCCCTGCCAGCACAATGTTCCATAAGCCCTGTCATCAAAATGCTCCATGACCCTTTCCATCCCAAAGCTCCAAGACCCCTGACATCACAATGTTCTATAACCCCTGCCATGAAAATGTTCCATTACACTTTTTATCAAATTGCTGCATGACCCGGTCATCAAAATGCCCCCTGCCCTTCTCATCAAAATGCTGCATGACTTGTCATCACAAAGCTCCAAGACCCTTGGCACCACAATGCTCCATGTCATTGTCATCACAATGCTCCATGAACCCTCTCATCACATTGCTCCATGCCCTTGTCATCACACAGCTCCATGACACTTGTCATCACAATGCTCAATGCCCTTCTCATCACAATGCTCCATGCCGTGGTCATTACAGTCCTGCTTGACACATGTATCACAGTGTTCCGTGCCCTTGTCATCACAATGCTCCATGCCCACTCTCATCACAATAATCCATGAAACATTTCAGACCAAAGTTCCATACCCTTCTCATCACAATGCTCCATTACCCCTGTCATAACAATGCACCATGACACCTGCTATCACAATGATCCATGGACTAGTCATCACAAGGTTCCATGATAATTCTCATCACAATGCTCAAGACCCCTGATATCACAATGCTCCATGCCCTTGTCATCACAAAGTTCCATGACGCATGTCATCATAATGTTCCATGGCCTTCTCATCACAATGCTCCATGCCCTTGTCATCACAATGCTCCAAGACCCTTGTCATCACAATGCTCCATGCCCCTTTTCATCTCAATGCTCCATGAACCCAGTCATCACAATGCACCATGCCCATCATCATAATGCTTCAGGCTATTGTCATCACAATGAAATCAATATTCTGCATGACCTCTGTCATCATAATGCTACAAACCCTTGTGATCACAATGCTGCATAACACGTATCATCACAACACCCCATGACGCTCATCATCACAATTATCCATGGTCTTCTCATCACAATGCTCCATGATCTTTGTCATCATAATGCTCAATACACTTGTCATCACAATGCTCCCTGACCCTTGTCGTCAGTATGCTCCTTGAACCCTGTCATGACAAGTTTCCATGCATTTTTCATCACAATGATCCATGACCATTTCATCACAATGCTCCAAGGTCCCTGTAATCACAATGCTGCATGCACTTTTCATCACAAAACTCCATGACGCATGTCATCAGAATGCTCCATGGCCTTCTCATCAAAATGCTCTATGCCCTAGTCATAACAATGCTCCAAGACCCCTGTAATCACAATGCTCCATGCCCCTTTTCATCAGAATGCTCCATGAGACTTGCCATCACAAGTCTCCATGATCTTCTCATCACAATGTTCCAGGACCTTGACATCACCATGATCCATTCCCTTGTCATCACAATGCTCCATGACCACTGTCATCACAATAATCCATGAACATTTTCAGCCCAATGCTCCACGACCTTCTCATCACAATGCTCCATTGCCAATATCATCACAATGCTCCATGACCACTGTCATCACAACAATCCATGACACCTGAACACACAATGATCCAGGACTCTTGTCATCACAATGCTCCATTAACTTGTCGCCACAATGCTCCATGACCACTGTCATCACAATAATCCATGAACATTTTCAGCCCAATGCTCCACGACCTTCTCATCACAATGCTCCATTGCCAATATCATCACAATGCTCCATGACCACTGTCATCACAACAATCCATGACACCTGAACACACAATGATCCATGACCTCTGTCATCACAGTGCTCCAAACCCTTGTGATCACAATGTTCGATAACACTTGTCCTCACAACGCTCCATGATGCCTGTCATCACAATACTCCATGCCTTTTTCATCACAATGCTCCATGACCTTTGTCACCACAATTCTCAATACACTTGTCATCACAATGCTCCCTGACACTTGTCATCAGAATGCTCCTTGAACCCTGTCACGAAAAGGCTCCATGCCATTTTCATCACAATGCCCCATGCCATTTTCATCACAAT